>NC_134819.1:14548645-14578645 GCF_046742065.1 Oratosquilla oratoria
TGACAATTTCGGTCTTACCATCAGCACCAAGAAGACAGAGGTGATGTACCAGCCAGCACCAGGAAAACAGTACCAGGAGCCACAGATCCAGGTGAACGGACAGACTCTCCAGGCTGTTGACACCTTCACATACCTGGGCAGTACCCTCTCTCGTAATGCTACCATTGATGCGGAGATCAATAATAGAATCTCCAAAGCAAGCAGCGCCTTTGTGAGACTGAGGAAGAATGTCTGGGAGAGGCGTGGAATCAGTCTCGAGACAAAGCTGAAAGTCTGTCGAGCAGTCGTCATCACCACCCTTCTTTATGGCTGCGAAACCTGGACAGCATACCGAAAGCATGAAAGGCAGATCAATCACTTCCATCTCAGATGCCTCCGCAACCTCTTACACATCCGCTGGCAGGACAAAGTCCCCGACATTGAGGTGTTCTGGGTGGCAAAAGAATACTCAACGAAAGTCAAAGGCACAAGTATATTTAGATACAAAAAGAAAAAAAAAAAGAAAAAAAAGAGCACTAGCACAAAATGTGTGCAACAGTTGTCAAGGCTGCTTGAAAACTGACGCCACGCTCACATTTTTCCCGCCTAAACAACGGCGCGCATCGCATCTGCTAAATCTTACAATAACAAACTGCATTGTACTATATACGATGAATATATAACATCATAATATAATAATACTGATGACCCACTTTCGGAGAAGAATAAGCGAAGATATTGAGATCTGTATATTTCGATCACTTACTGTGATCCTCTTCGGCAGATATGAGTTACAAAGTACAGAACAATGTGTATTTATAGTAAAGCAGTGAGGTAGCATGAGGGGACGAGGCTCAGGTCAACACGCCCGGCACGCATGCTCGCATCTTGGTGGCTCAGGTCACATGACCGGCGTAGCATGGGCCTTGGTGATTTTTGTCCACCGCTAATGTTGATGGTAACATTTTATTTATGGCAAAAGAAGAAATACAGTCTGGTGACCATTGACCATGGGAAATGTTATAATTTGGGAAATTATTTATTAAGGAGGATTCTACTATTTTTCTTCTGAAACTACATTTGGATTTATAAATTATTTCAGCATCGTCCCAATTTATTCGGTGGTTTTTATTGGCGACGTGCTGAAATACTGCGGAATTTTCCTGTTAAATACGGACAGGAAAATTCCGCAGTATTTCAGCACGTCGCCAATAAAAACCACCGAATAAATTGGGACGATGCTGAAATAATTTATAAATCCAAATGTAGTTTCAGAAGAAAAATAGTAGAATCCTCCTTAATAAATAATTTCCCAAATTATAACATTTCCCATGGTCAATGGTCACCAGACTGTATTTCTTCTTTTGCCATAAATAAAATGTTACCATCAACATTAGCGGTGGACAAAAATCACCAAGGCCCATGCTACGCCGGTCATGTGACCTGAGCCACCAAGATGCGAGCATGCGTGCCGGGCGTGTTGACCTGAGCCTCGTCCCCTCATGCTACCTCACTGCTTTACTATAAATACACATTGTTCTGTACTTTGTAACTCATATCTGCCGAAGAGGATCACAGTAAGTGATCGAAATATACAGATCTCAATATCTTCGCTTATTCTTCTCCGAAAGTGGGTCATCAGTATTATTTTACATATGTGCTACGACATATCTTTGTTGATCATAATATAAATTATGTACACAATAAATATGTTTATATACACTGTGCCAATACATCGCTCGGCCCGCGCCACTCGGTGCCCACACCGAGCAAACAAAAAAAAAAACTGACCGAGGCAAAGAGAATCTAAATACAAAGATAAGCTACACACAAACCACACACACAACAGTGGCAGACAGAATTGTGGGACAAATGGACTGAAAAGCACACCCAAATACATTAAACAAACATATACAGAAATGAGTACACAAAGACAACATATACAAACACAAAAAGGAACATAAGACTGGCGCCAGTTAACAAAAGACAAATAGAGCAATTGCCGGACGTCCGGGACATAATACTTAACATCTAAACACGACAAAATACAATACAAGACAACACAAATGGGAAACATCACAATAGTACATAAATGGAAAACATCACATTGGTACATAAATGGGAAACATCACAATGAAAATTCAGGTAATTACAGGCATACAGAACATGACACAATGAGAGTTCAGGTAATTACAGGACCCCTTGACCTAAGGTCATAACAATGAGGGGTAGCGAAACAAGGCAAAGTTCTTGCTGGGGGCCCAGGAGGTGGCCGGGTAAAGGTTGGGATAGGCACTTGAGTCTTCTTGAGCCTATCAGCGTGTGCAATCTCGCTAAGGCCTGTAGAGGGGTCAAAAATCCTGAACTTGTTAGGATGTAGGCGTTCAGTCACCAAAAGGGGGCCCACAAACTTACAATTTAATTTTGACTGGCGATCAGGCATGCTTTTGAAAACATGATCACCCACACTGATGGTCACAGGTGTTGCACGAGCATGTTGTTGTTTCAACATGTCGGCCTTTGAAACAACCAGTTTATCTCTAACAGAA
Organism: Oratosquilla oratoria; assembly: GCF_046742065.1. Classification (NCBI taxonomy): domain Eukaryota; kingdom Metazoa; phylum Arthropoda; class Malacostraca; order Stomatopoda; family Squillidae; genus Oratosquilla; species Oratosquilla oratoria. The sequence goes on from NC_134819.1 coordinate 14,551,174, forward strand.
GTATAAATGTCATGCAGCACATGACTCTGTAGTTTACTATAGTCATCTACATTGTAGAGGGGACGAGCAGGGCTGTCAAGCACATCATATGGGAGCCGTTTCTCAGATCCAAAAATAACATAATGAGGCGTTTTGCCCGTGGAAACATTAATGGTGCTATTGATACAAGCACTAACATGGGGAAGCCAATCCTCCCAAGACTCATAAAAATTACTAGCAAGGTGACGTAGGATCTCCAAAAAATTTCTGTTCGTCCTCTCCACAAGACCATTGGACGCTGGATGATAAGCAGTCACGAATGTCTGTTTGATACCATAACGTTCACAAATACCTACCAAAACCTCGTTCTTAAATTCAGTCCCATTATCACTAAGGAGCACCGAAGGAGTGGTGTATGGACACAACACATGGGAAACTAAAGCATGTGCTACAACTCGTGCAGACTTGTTACGTAAGGGAGCTAAGATCACAAAACGACTAAAATGATCCACACACACAAGGACATACACAGAACCCTGCGTGGAAGAGGCGGGGGAGGAGGCGGGAGAGGAGGAGGTAGAGGGGGAGTCCTCTCCTTTCGCATAGGGTTCCTCTTCTCTTTCAGGAGTTTGAGCACGTTCTTGACGGCCCTATCCACCATGACTAGCATCTTGTCTGCGTCGCTCTCCCCGAGGGTCGTAGCGACTGCAGAGACGACGCCAGTCACAATCAGGTCGATATCATCCTCCCTAAGGGGGATGACATCGGACGGATATTGAGGTGGAGGGGACCGTCGGTCCTGTGCTCGTGGGGTTGGTACTGGGGGCGTGGGTTTGGCTTTAGGTTTGGGGGTGGGATTGGAGGCAGGCGTGGATTTGGAGGTGGGCGCGGGTTTAGAGGCGGGCACGGGTTTAGAGGTGAGCGTGGCTTTTTTGGGAGCTGGTGGTGTTTTCGTGTTAGTCTGTGTTGGAGCTGGGTTCAGTGTTGGAAAATGCTCCTGATTGTTCAGATCAGGAGCACTGTGTGTAGGTGGTGGTGGTGCTGTGGTAGGAGAGTGTTTCCTGCTGCCCCATACAAATGTTCCTGGGGGGGGGGCAGGTATGAAGTCCTGTTGGTTCTCTGTCCTCTCCTTAGAGGCAATGGCCTGCACTTTAAGCACTGCGCATGAGGTATTTCAGGCGTGGTGCTTCTTACTACAGTTCGGGCACTTGGCAACAGTCTCAGTGTCAGCCTTGAACTTGTTAAGACAAGTCTCAGTGGCATGAGGCATGCTGCAAATGCCGCACTTGGGCTTTTTCGAAGTGCACCTCGCCTGGTGATGACCATAGCGCTGACACCTGAAGCAACGGAGAGGATCAGGGATGTACGTTTGTACATCATACCTGCCATACCAACCCAAGTCAATCTTGTTAAAAGGTTCGCCTTTGATCTTTATGAGTACCTGGCGTGTCGGCGTCTTGTCCCAGCAACGCATTCTCGTGGCCGCGATTACCTGACTGTGATCCTCGATGGTCTCAGTCATGTAGGAGGTCGGGTAATTGTGTACCACGAGTCGATGCTGCCGGTCTTCCGGGTTAAGACGCTCCAGGTTCACCGGCTTACCATCGAGCGACTTGATCCCGTCCAGCTCCTCGACGAGTTCATATGTGCTTGGTAACAATAGCACGTTACCATCGCCGAGGGCCCGGAGGGACAAAAGCTTGCCACGGAGAGGGCCCTTTTCTAGAGCTCGCACCACCTCAAAAGCAGTGTCGTACCCGCCGAGGGTACGACCTTGAAGGTGGGGAGCTTGCCACCCTTTGCACTAACTGGGGCCATCACGATAGCAGCTTCATCATCCGATGGAGCCGCCGAACCTGGAGCGCAACGTCGCTTCTTCGACACGCCAGTCAAAGAGTCAGTAGCCGCCATGGCGGCACTGATAACGAGAAAAAACCTAAGTTACTCGCAACAAATTCGTGAAAAAAAAACTCGTAATCTAAGGGGGCGGGGGATCGCGGGCGTTAACTAGCGCGTTGGTGCTATGTCTTATCCTGTCTACCTTGCAAGCAGTCAACGAAAACGAGGCTCGGGTGCACTAGAGCGTGCGAGACCGGGCTATTCTTGAGGTCGGGGTTCCCCCCTCTCCCGCCGTAAAAGCAATTTTTAAAAGAACCACACGGGCTATGTTAATCGTGCAGGTAGAGTTATCTGGGGCATAATCCTGCCAGAGCGAGATTCCACAGAGAAGGGGGAACTGACTCGGGTAGCAGGACTTTACGAGGTGGTAGGCGTTAGCACGATAATCAGAGCTAGCGACTAGGGTGATTGTGGCTAAATCAGTCGAGATCCACGTGGTGAAGAAACGCAGCGGGGGTGTCCTCTTCATGTGAATAATCTTTTCTCTGCTGATCTCTCGGCTTGGTCCCCCTCCTTATAAAGGAGGCTGGTGCGGACCCAGTCAACTTGTGCTGGATCCTGATTGGCTCGTTTAATTTCCATCTGGACGCTCTTGCTCACTACGCTTGCCCACTATGGGGCATATAAAAGCTTAGGTCGGGATGCGTCGCGGTCGGTCGCAGAGATTAGATAGATTCTGATTTGAGAGCACATCCACGCTGGATTACTTCGCCACTAAATTTACGCCTTCTAGCCGTCAATTACCCTAGTCGCTAGCTCTGATTGACGTGCTACGACCATTTCACCATCGAAACGTACTGCTACCCGAGACAATTCCCCCTTCTTTGTGGAATCTCGCTCTGGCAGGATTATGCCCAGCATAACTCTCCCTGCACGATCGGCATAGCCCTTGCGGTTCTATAAAAAATTTCCTTTTCGGTCTCGCACGCTCTAGGTGCACTCGGGCCTCGTATTCGTTGACTGCTTGCAAGGTAGACAGGTTTAGACATAGCACCAACGCGTTAATTAACGCCCGCGCTCCCCCGCCCCCTCAGATTTCCGTGTTTTTTTTGCACGAATCTTATTGTGCGTACTACGACTTAGCGTTATCAGTGCCGCCATGGTGGGTACTGATAACACTGCAGGCGTGATCAAACGTAGGCGTTGCGCTCCAGCTTCTGAGCCTTCATCCGATGATGAAGCTGCTGTGGTGGTGGCCCCTCCTCGTAACAAGGGTGGCAAGCTCCCCACCTTCAAAGTCGTGCCCTCAACAGGATACGACACTGCATTTGAGGTGGTGAGAGCTTTGGAGAAAGGCCCACTCCATGGAAAGCTGGTATCCCTCCGTCCCCTCGGCGATGGTAACTTGCTGCTGCTACCTAGCAGTTACCAACTCGTAGAGGAGCTGTAGGCGATAACATCGTTGGATGGTAAGCCTCTGAAGCTGGAGCGGCTTAACCCAGAAGACAAGAAGCATCGACTCGTGTTACACGATTACCCGACCTCGTATATGACTGAGGCCATTAAGGACCACGCTCAGGTAATCGGTGCCACGAGAATGCGTTGCTGGGATAAGACGCCCACACGCCAGGTACTCATAACAATAAAAGGCGAACCGTTCAACAAGATTGATCTGGGGATGTATGGCAGGTATGATATACGAACGTACATCCCTGATCCTCTCCGTTGCTTCAGGTGTCAGCGCTATGGTCATCACCAGGCGAGGTGCACTTCGAAAAAGCCCAAGTGCGGCATTTGCAGCATGCCTCATGCCACTGAGACTTGTCTTAACAAGTTCAAGGCTGACACTGAGACTGTTGCCAAGTGCCCCAATTGCAGCAAGAAGCACCACGCCTGAAATACCTCATGCGCAGTGCGTAAAGTGCAGGCCATTGCCTCTAAGGAGAGGACAGAGAAGCAACAGGACTGCATACCTACCCCCCCCCCCCAGGAACATTTGTATGGGGCAGCAGGAAGCACTCTCCCACCACAGTACCACAACCACCTATACCTAGCGCTCCTGATTTGAACAACCAGGAGCAATTTCCATCACTTAACCAAGCCCCCACACAGACACAACCAGCTCCCAAGAAAGTTTACGCACCCAAACCCGCGTCAACCTACAAAGCCGCACCCACTTCCAAACCTGCACCCACTTCCAAAACCGCGCCCACCTCCAACCCACGCCCGCCTCCAATCCCACCCCTAAACCTAAAACCAAACCCACGCCCTCAGTACCAACCCCACGAGCATAGGAACGACAGCTCCCTCCACCTCAGTATCCGTCTGATGTCATCTCCCTTAGGGAGGATGACATCGACTTGATTGTGACTGGTGTCGTCTCTGCAGTCGCTACTACCCTAGGGGAAAGCGACCCGGAGAAGATGTTAGTCATGGTGGATAGGTCCGTCAAGAACGTGCTCAAACTCCTTAAAGAGAAGAGGAACCCTATGCGAAAGGAGAGGACTCCCTCCCCCTCTACCTCCTCCTCTCCCGCCTCCTCCCCCGCCTTTTCCTCTTCCTCTGCCTCCTCCTCCTCCCCTTCCACTTCCCCCAAGCCTGCCACGCCCACTTTCACTATTGGGAAAGCAACACCAACAACGACAAAGCCGAGGAAAGTGCTTTCTGCCAGGCTCCAACGTCAATGTGCACTTAGGCTTGAAGACTCCTCTTCTGATGAGGAGGAAAATGTCCCCACTGTAACAAAGACGCAACCTATCTTGTCTTCTGCCCGGGGAGGACAAGATGAGACTGTAATGGAAACTGACAGGGAAGAAAGTCACCCTGTTCAATAGTCATTTAAGGTTGCTACAGTGGAACATAAACGGGTTCCGCAGCAAAAGCTCGTATCTCCTTGCGCTTGCGCAAGAGCATGATTATGATATCATGCTTCTCCAAGAGACATTGGTGAGCGAAGAGGTGCGATTTCCGGGATATCGCATCTTCTCCCTCCCTCGCTCACTCACTGCTAGAGGGTGCATGATCTTAGTCAAATCATCCATCCCCTGCAGTGAGATCGTGGACCCTGTATCATGTGGGGATGGTGTGGAGGTTCTTGCGGTTCGACTCCATCGGGTCCATGAAACGTACACCATCTATAACATATATAGGGGCCAGAGAGCGGAACTGGACCTTGGAGAAGTGTGTGCTATTGTTGCGGACAGGCTCATCATAGGAGGGTACTTCAACGCCCACCATGGGGATCCGGGCCGGATAGCGACTGTCAAAACAGCGACAGTCATAATAGCGGCTTCATAAGGGCGACGTAATCAGGTGAGCGACTTTCAAAACAGCGACTGTCATAATGGCGACCGCATTATAACAGCGACTGTGATAATAGCGACTTTACTATCAACCGGTCAGAATGGTCGCAGACTTATGTTTCAATTGCTTGTGTTTTCGTGTTTGTATTTACGTGTTCAGTTGTGTTTATTTTGTGAGATAGGTTCAGAATGAAATATGCTCAAAAGGTTGCAGACTTATGTTTCTATCGCTCATGTTTATTTGTTCGTGTTTACATGTTTATGTTCACTTTGTGAGATAAATTCACTTCAGTGAATTTACTGGTCGGTTGCTCGGTCGTCGGTCATAGTAATGTTTGGGTTGTTAAGACTTGAATTCAAATGGCAAAAGCCGACAAGAATGTGAAGAACAACACCATGTGAGGTCGAAGCCTGTATTGGTAGTACAACGTTTCGCTCGTTAGAGCTTTATCAAGATCACTGACATTGGTGCTCACAGAATGTCCCACTACTTGAATATTACTTAATTAAAATAACGGAAGGTCGGCAACAACAAAAGGAACCAACAAGAAATCTAATCCTACCAACCAGCAACGTCACCTCCCTTCTCACCCTGACACTAGAGCCGAGTAATATTCAAGTTGTGGGACATTCTAGCAGGACCATCAAGGATCTGACAAAATAGCAGGACAAAAAAGACGCAAGTTGGGGCAAATCCAATCCTTCCTCCCTCCGTGGGTTGGTGTTCTTCCCCCACCCCTTACCCACCCCACCCCTCCCTTGCTCGAGACCTTCCCCCGTGGTCCCTCCGGGTGACTATATGACTTTCTGTTGTTTGGCTTGACTAGCCTTTTTCTTTTTAAATCATGTGACTTCTATAGCTAGTCCAAATAAAATGTTGTTTTCGATTCCCTTTAGGTTTCAATTTTTTATTACTGAGCAGTTTCATGCAGTTGATGCGATAATGTCGCTGTTATGACAATCGCTCTTATAATACAATCGCTATCATGTGGTCGCTGTTGTGATAGTCGCTGTTTTAAAAGAGTCGCCGTTGTGAAGTCGCTCTATTGACAGTCGCTATTCGGAACCCGAGCCCCACCATGATATGTTGATTTCACCCCATGGGCCCAATGTCGCTGGGCGCCACTTAAATTACGTATTAGATGAATGCCCTGACAATGCGTTGTTGAATGATGGAAATCCGAGGCACGTGCAAGGTGGACGACTTGATCTGACCTTGGCGACGGCCACTCTCCTTCCTAGGGTAACCTGGGAGGTGCATCCTATTGTCATTAGCGATCACTTCGGTGTCTCTGTGCACATACGGGATACACCACCCATTCCAGCTGTATTACCTGTTCCCAGGTGGAAGACAGCTTTGGCAAATTGGCCAGTGTTTGAGAGGTCTGTTGAAGAATGGGCAGCGTCCTACGTTCCACCACAGGACGTGGAAACGTTAGAAGCTGACTTTTCTGCAGCCATTCAGGTGGCTACCAACAGAGCCATCCCAAAGACTCGCCAGTCCCCCAGAGAACATAAGAACAGCTGGTATTATACCCCCGAGGTGAGAGAGGCCAACCATCGGGTGAACATGCTTAGGCGTGTTTTCCGACGGCGCCGAACTCAGACCAATTTGGCCAACTTGCGCGCTGCAGTTCATGACGCTCACGTCATAGCTGCAGATGCCAGAAGAGCTAAATTTCTTGAATGGTGTGAGGGCTTTAACGCTCACACCTCCCTAGCAGAGCTGTGGTCTAAGCTCCGTAAAGCTACTGGCAGGACTCAACCACGACGCACTCATCATGCCCCTGATGCTGAGGCACAGCGGCTGGTGCAGGAGTTCGTCTCTCGCTCCAGCAGCATCTCACTCCCGCAGTGTGTTCAAGACACACTGCAGGACCTCCAAGGAGTGAGGCGCCACAGTGTTGAAGACATGATGAATCGATCGGATGATACTGACGCTAGCTTTACGCTTCAGGAGCTACGGGTCACACACAAAACCAGCTCAGACACGGCACCTGGAGAGGACCTCATCACCTACTCCATGCTGACCCATCTTGGGCCAGCGGGTGATAAATGAGTCTTGGAGGACTGGCAAGCTACCAACAGCCTGGAAGACGGCAATCATAACGCCAATTCCAAAGCCAAAGGAACCTAGTGCTTATCGCCCCATCAGCCTGACAAGCTGCATGGGGAAGACAGCGGAGAGGATGGTGCTAAACAGGCTGCTGTGGAAACTGGGCCCAATGCATGAGCATATACATGCTTATTGCAAGGGCACTGGCACAGCAAACAGTATAGCAACACTCCTCAATGCTGTCAGTGGCACACCGTCCATCGTGGTCTTTTTGGATTTGGAAAAGGCGTTTGAGCTGGCCAGTCCACTTGTGATATTAGACACCCTTGCTCGCAAGGGTGTAAAAGGTAAGCTGCTTTCTTGGATTGCTGACTATCTCAGTCACCGGTCTGCGAAAGTACGCTTTCAGGGTCATATATCAGAGGCCAGAATGCTGGAGAATGGCACTCCACAGGGGGGTGGGGGTCCTCAGCCCCACTCTGTTCAATGTGCTCGTCTCCAACATTCTGGAACTACCTCTACCACATGGGTGCAAGGTCATCTGCTATGCAGATGACATTGCGCTCATAATTACTGGGAAACGGCAGTGCTTCAACAGGGCTCAACGCTGTTTAAGCACTGTGGCGACGGAATGTTGCAGGTTAGGGTTAAAGATCTCCCCAACAAAATCGAAGGCCATGGCATTAAGACTCTGGAAAGAGGGGGAGCACCTCACTATCCAGGACCTTAGGCTGGACTGGGTTCACCAGTTTCAGTACCTGGGGGTCTGGATTGATGATAGGCAGGAGAGTATCTGATCATGCGTCCGCTCTCCAAGCTGAGGCCATAGCGGTCCAAGGAGCATTAGAGCATGCTCTAATATCTCGAGCTGGTCCTGTGGTGATCCACACGGATTTACAGTCTCTGCTATGCAGCTTAGAATCGACACAGCCCAGCGACAATGTACGCCTACTGACCTCCATCCTAGCACTCCTGCTGAAGCTACATCAGCAAGACAGGAGTGTTACGCTCAACTGGGTGCCAAGCCATGTGGGCGCCCTAGGTAACGAGCTAGACGACGCCGCAGCAGAAGGGGCGCGCCAAATACCCAAAGTCGATGTTGTCGTCCCTCTCAGCAGAAATCAGTTGCGCATACGCACCAGGGCTCTTACCCAGGTACAACGGTTCCTTTAGCACAGACTGGAGGCAGAGGTGTCAGAAATGGCGAGATGGTACAGGGCAGTCACGGACTACGAGCCCCTTGTACTTCCTCGCTCCACACCTAGAAAAATGGAAACTCTGCTCTTCCGTCTGAGGTTGGAGGACCGTTGTTTCTGGCAAATAAAGACCAACTCCACGCCAGAAGAAAGAAGATGTCGCCACTGCCGCCACCCAGAAGCCACCCTTGACCACTACCTCAAGCATTGCCCCGCAACTGCTTTTCTGAGGAGAGGGCCTCCGACAACATCTGAGGGTCTTGTGCGCCGCCTATGCAGCCACTTAAGCGAATACGAACTGCGTCGGCTGGTGGAGTGTCAGCCCCCCCCCCTTTAAATTTTTATACATTTTCCACTTGTTCATGTCAGGAAGGGTGAATTCACCGAGATGTGCATACATATTTAACATAGGTATGCACATCCGGTAAATGTATGAGTGGGCGTGACCAAGCCATACACACTCATACATTGAATCACCCCCCTTCTTTCTAAATTTTATTACACCATTTGCTACAAAACACTATCTACTGAACACACAGCTATGTTAGGAAGGGTGCATTCACCGAGATGTGCATACGTATTTCATATACGTATGCACAAGTAACAGTCACGGTCTAGGATCACAAATGTATTAGACTTATTCACAAAGCGGATAATTCTAATAGACTTGTGTGTGTGTGTGTGTGTGTGTGTGTGTGTGTGTGAGAGAGAGAGAGAGAGAGAGAGAGAGAGAGAGAGAGAGAGAGAGAGAGAGAGAGAGAGAGAGAGAGAGAGAGAGTGTGTGTGTGTGTGTGTGTGTGTGTGTGAGTGCCGATTGCACTATGTATAAGAATATTTTGATGTGTGATATTATACAGGCAAATTGTATGATATGTACTAAGGTTAATTACGAATCACGGCGTGTGACATTTGATCTGTGTCGAGCACCGATTGTATAATGTTCGAGTGTATTGACAAATTGTATGATATGTACTAAGGTTAATTACGAATCACGGCCTATGACGTTTGATGTATGTTGAGTACAGATTGCACAATGTCTGAGTGTATTATGATAATATATATGTGAGAAAATATCGATGATATATATGAGAAATGGTAGAACCTAACGGCAGCCAAGCCTGTGTTGTTACGCACGTAGTTTACAATGTATGTAAAATAATATGGAAAATGTTATTGTCGAAATTGATGTATTGTGACGATCCATTATATACATAATAAAATGAAATAAGATTAAAGAAACGCTGGAGGAAAGGAGAATGTTGAGTGGAACATGACTCATATATTTGCGATCCTTAATAACGGTAGTATTCCGCTAATACAAAGTAGTGCCCTAGTCCATTTCGGCATGGTATCCAATAGAGCAGTTCTTTATGTCTAGAACATCGAGCTGTTAAGACGTCCATAAGTGCCATGGAAGTCATTATTGAATAATAGTGGATGACGAAGATGATTCAGGATGTATGTTATTGGAGGCGGGTAAACAAAATCATGGTAGGAATCGTGAAGTTGAGTTTGATGTTTGATGATGAAGTGTGTTTCATTATTGTATTAATGGTTATAAATTAATTGTGAATGCAAATTAAATTGTGATACAATTTGCAGAAACCACACACCAATTTACATACCGTCTGTATGTGATCAAGAACGAAGGGTATAAATAAAAGAAGATGGAAGTGTGCGTTGATGATTGTCATTCCCACACCCTCTGTAACCTCGAGCCGCCAACCCTTCGAGGCGGCGTGTACAGTGTGAGAGAGACCAGGGCAATGGACAAGATGCAGGGATGACCTGTCATCTAGGAGATGCCAAGATAAGAGGAAGGGGAGAGGGTAGAGGGAAGTGGAGTCTATAGGAATGGAATGGGTGGGAGTGGTTTCTATGCCTTGTGTATATATATATATATATATATATATATATATATATATATATATATATATATATACATACATATATCTAAGTCTAAATAAAAATATTCTTCTAAAAAACGCTGTGGAAGTCGGGGACAGGTGGTATTACGGTGACACTTTGTCCTAAAAATATTCTTGAAAAAGCGCTTGGGTAAGTCGGGGTCAGGTGGCATTCTTCTTCTTCTTCTTCTTCTTCTTCTTCTTCTTCTTCTTCTTCTTCTTCTTCTTCTTCTTCCTCTTCTTCGCGTTCTTCTTCTTCTTCTTCTTCTTCTTCTTCTTCTTCGCGTTCTTCTTCTTCGCGTTCTTCTTCTTCTTCTTCTTCTTCTTCTTCGCGTTCTTCTTCTTCTTCTTCTTCTTCTTCTTCGCGTTCTTCTTCTTATTATTTTTCGCGTTCTTCTTCTTCTTCTTCTTCTTCTTCTTCTTCTTCTTCTTATTGTTTTTCGCGTTCTTCTTCTTCTTCTTCGCGTTCTTCTTCTTCTTCTTCTTCTTCTTCGCGTTCTTCTTCTTCTTCTTCTTCTTCTTCTTCTTCTTCTTCTTCCTCGCGTTTTTCTTCGCGTTCTTCTTCGCGTTCTTCTTCGCGTTCTTCTTCACGTTCTTCTTCCTCGTGTTCTTCTTCGCGTTCTTCTTCGCATTCTACTTCGTGTTCTTCTTCGCGTTCTTCTTCGCGTTCTTCTTCGTGCTGGGGATCCCGTGTTGGGGTTCCGCCCCGAGGCCGAAGGGGAAAACGAAGCTTTAGAGCGCGGAAAGCTGCGGCCGAAGCCCGCGGCTTGTATATTTATATATATATATATATATATATATATGTATATGCATATATATATATATATATATATATATATCTATATATATACGTGTGTGTGTGTGTGTGTGTGTGTGTGTGTGTGTGTGTGTGTGTGTGTGTGTAAATATATAACGGAGCTGCGTAGTGTAGGCCTTATGGTCTCTTGCAGTTTCCTTCATTCTTATGTTCTTATGTTATGTTCATATATATATATATATATATATATATATATAAATATATATATATATATATATATATATATATATATATATATATACATATATATATTATATATATATACATATATATATATATATATATATATATGTATATATATATATATATATATATATATATATATATATATGTATGTAGATACACCACACCTATCCGAGAGTTGACACCTTGACGTATTGCAATTGGTTGGAAAGTGTTTGGTAAGTATAATAAAATTCTGAGAGGGTCTCTACCTTTATGTTTGAAACGTAAAGATTACAATCAATGCATTCTGCCAGCAATAATCTACGGGTGTGAATCTTGGAAACTGACGAAGGCGGTGGAAACAAAGCTAAGGACGGCACAGAGGAGAATGGGGAGATCAATGATGGGAATAACGCTGAAAGACCGAAAGAGAGCAAGTTGGGTGAGAGAGCAGACTAGAGTGAAAGATATTGTGGAGGCGGTGAAAGAGAGGAAGTGGAATGGGAGTAAGCACGCATTACCTCACCAGATGGCAGCACTGTGTGAGGAGTCGTGAAGTTCACTTCCTGCTTTACAGTCTTGTTTCCAAACGTGATGAAACTAACTTTAAAATGCCGCATCATTGCTCTGTTCCACTGTGTTCAGCACATAAGGGTGGACACAAGTTTCCGTCAGATGAGAAGATAAATATGAACTGGAGAATAGCGATAAAACGCCTTGAACTAGGTACATATAAGCCATGGATTCCAAGGAGATACAGTGTTGTCTGTGAAAAACATTTTACAGCAGATGACTACATGCCTGCTGATCTTTTAGGTAAGTGATATTCAACTTTGTTATCATCTATATATAAAGAAAAATAACAGGCACTATTCTTTTTTAACAATTCAGCAAGATAACCCGTTCCTCATGTTGTGTCATCATGTCAAGTGTGTGTAGTAGTAAGAATTTTGTTATGGGGAGCAGCCATTATTTTTCAACCCATGTACCTGTCATTGTATATATTCTCAGAAAGGTAATTATGATTTTAAAGGTTTACTATTTAAATTACGATGTGTCTACAGTTATGTAGGTTTTTTTTTAACACACTTTCATTGTGATGTCACTTACGTAAAAAATTAATAGAGCTACTTTTTTTTCAAAGTTCTTTTGTGACTCCCAAACTCAAACCCTGACCTTACCACTTACCCTAACCTTACTCTATTGCTTTCTAAGATAAGCAAAGAACTAAATTTTTCTTTGCTTTAATTTCAGGTTCTCGTAAGAGACTGAAACCTGGTGCGGTTCCATCTATTTTTTTTTTTTTTTTAATACAACATCATCCACGTTCACCTCAACACTAAATGCAGAAAGAGCAGAAAGGGTAGCTAAGAGAAGTTTATTTCAAAATGAACCAGATATTCAAGATGTTGGCAACGAAGAGGTAGTGTCAGCTGAAAGGGAAAATGAGATTCTACAAAGTGACGCTGACGGAGAGAAATCGGTCCAGGACCACGGTATCCAGTGTGAGATAATAAATTCTATGAATGCTAGATTCTCTATCTTCCGGTTTAGAAATGACAATAAGGCCATTCAGTATCATACAGGATTTAATGACTTTGTACATTTTCTCTGTGTTTGGTCCAGCTGTCAATAATCTTGATTAAATGGACTATGATTTATTATTAGCGGAAGATCAGTTGTTTTTAACTATAATCAAGTAGAGACAGGCCAAAGATGATATTGAATTATCTATTTTGTTCAGAATCAAACTTATGCGTCAAAAGTTGTGAATGTATAGATTAATTCTATGTTCTTCCAACTCCAAGAAATCATTTTTTGGCCAGAAAGAAACACAGTGCAGGACTTAATGCCAGTGAACTTCAAAAAACCATTTCCATCAACAAGAGTAATTTTGGATACAACAGAGGTGCCGATTCAAAAACCCAGTAATGTTGATTCACAAAGTGCAACTTTTTCGACTTATGAAAATCGCAACACATTAAAGACAATGATCGGCCGCACTCCAGGTGGACTAATTTCTTATGTGAGTGATAGCTACTGTGGCAGCGCATCTGACAGACAGATAATCGAAAGATCTTGTTTAATACAAGGACATATGTTTGAATCTGGGAACAGTATTATGGCAGACCGTGGTATTAGAGTACAAGATTGGTTTGCTTCGTTAGCCATTCGATATTTGAAATAGTGATCTATGCCTTCTTGATTCACCCCAGATACAATGTCTTTATTTTCTTCTGTGAGTTGTGAAAAGCTGGTCACATTTTGCCATTCGGGAATTTTGGGTGGTGGTATTATGATTGGATCATCTGCAAAATTACTGTTCCTGTCATAAGCTTGTAGCCTGGTTTTTAATATATATATAATTACAACTCGGTAATTTTTTATACAACCCGGTGGCTTAAATAATGGAATACAGTCGTGGGCGTTGCGATAAGTAAAGCGATAATATAACTTTAACCGAAAATTTATCGCTTATCGTTTATCGCAAGACCGGAAAATTTTATCGCTTATATTTATCGCTTTCAAATTTCCCGCGATAAATCCAGCGAAAAAGTAGAAGACGAAAAACCGTTACGGCGGGAGGTTACAGGCTCATTGTTACGCGGCAAACAGATATGGTGTTTTAAGTGTAAAAAAGATGTTTTTAAATGCATAAGTAGCAAAAATAGAGTATTTTTGGATTTATCGCAGGATTTATCGCTTATCACTTTAAGGTATCTTGGAAATTTATCGCTTTATCGTTATAGGACTTAGCGGAAAATTTTATCGCTTTATCATTATCGCTTTATCGCAAAATTTATCGCTGCCCACCACTGCTGTAATGTGCTGCCATCTGAAAAAATGAATGCTCCCTGCTAGAAACTCATTAGCAAATGACCCAGACGTAGTTTAGACACTTGAAAGTAGAACCGGGAAATCTTGAAATAGTTGAGTGAACATGAATAGGATACTTTATACAGTGCAATAAAATCGTGTTGAAAGTAAGTACGATATCTCACCTTTCTATCAAATTCTCTTTCCTCCCTGAGACAAGTACTCTTCTTGTTGCCAATTCAACTTTTAAACGCTGAACTGTCCAATTTTCATAGGACGCCATTATGTGTTTACTACGACTGACGGTGCAGTGGAGCCATCTACCGGAATAAATTGTGATGCTTACTCCCATTGGGCAGGTAATTTAGCGCGAACGACTGATGAGCGATGGAACAAGTGTGTTACTGAGTGGGCGCCGCGAGATAGGAAGCGTGGAAGAGGGAGACCAGAGAAGTTTGATTGATATTGAGAAGTCTGATTGAGATTGAGAAGTTTGCAGGAGTGACGTGGCAGAGGTTGGTCCGGTCGTGTGAATCATGGAATGCTATGGAGGCTTTCGTTCAGCAGTGGACTCAGAACGGCTGATTTCATTGATTGATTGATTGATTGATTTATTGATTGACATATGCCACAGTGCAATGAAGGCTATTTTTAATCGTACTGTATATGTTAGATTGCATTCATACAGTATAAATAAAGAATTGAAAGAAAATAATATTCAATTTTATTTCTGATGGAACAACAGTGTATGCTAACCAAATCAACTAACTTCACAAACTAAAGTAAGCAGCCTACTTACCATAGACATCCATAACGGCAGTCTACCCCCCCCCCCTTTTATTTGCTATCTCCAAGAGTTTTCTGTTAGTCAGGAATTTTTTGTACATGGCTAGCCAGTCTTCTGAGAAGTTGTTACAGATTTGGAGATCTGCTTGACTACTTGCAGACGGTTTCTCCTGTTTCTCCAAGCTAAGGTCATCATTGAAAAACTCGTTCTGTGTAGGCATTGCTACATGGAGTGGATACGTAAACATTTCACCTTCAATTTTGTGAAAGGGACCTCAGATTTACTGAACAGCTTGAGATAACTCTTCTCGCTGCGGCTATCTATTATCTCAGGAGTATTGATAATTGACTCCACAATCTCATATTTTTCATATAATTCATCCATATCGATATCTTGAATATTACAGGCATTGACTGCATCACAGAATTCTCCAAAAGCTACAGCACTTGTTGGGCTCAATTTTGACACATTATTATGAAAACTGTTTTCAGATAGGTCATAACCTGTCATAGAAAATAATGTAGTCTATTTTACATTTCTTTGACACATCTAGTTTAAACTGGCTAAGCTTGGTGTTTAGTGAAAAAAAAAATCCTTTTCTCTCAAGTTTGCTGCTCAGTTCAGGCATTAGTTTGGATACTGAAGTTATGTTGAATGTATTGGTTTCTAGTGATTCAATGGTGTCTGGGAACAATTTAAGAGTGTGACTGAGGAAGAAAAAATAAAACATTGACAATTCACAAATATTCCTTTCATCTCCAAAACAATAACTCTTTAGAATTTTCCAACACTAAAATATTCTGTCAATAGCTGGCAAAAGAAAAAGCCATCTAGTCACATGCCGGAACAGACTACAACTATCAACCTCCACAAATTCACAGAATTTCTTTAGCTATTGCTCTTTTAGCTGAGGTGCTGAAATGGCCATACACTTTGAGCATAATATTTTCAGCATCAATTTCCAGTTCAGTTGTAGCCATTTTTATTGCACTGTGCAAAATACGAGTAATTTTGCAGCAATAACGTTCTTTACAGGCATTTAATGTTTTTATAAACACCGTTGTGTGTTCCATATTTTACACTTGCATTGTCAGCAGTGTATACAGACACTTTATTCAGATCCAAATCTGACGTCTAGTTTAGATAGTAGCTGATTTGTTATGGCTTCTTATGATTTATTGTTATCGCTATAAAAGTCGAGTGATACATAGTGCACTCAATTAAAATATCTCAAAATTACTGGGAAACACTTTGCTGCACCTTTATTTGAAACATCAGTTGCTATTGAAAAGGTCAAACCATATTCTGTGATGTTTTCCATATGTATTTGTACAGATTACCGTGCTAGAATATTTTCACACATCGCTTTTGTTTTAGTTTTCCTATATATTACACCCTGCAATATGAATGAGTTATTATATAGCCTATTTCTTTGTCAACTTTTACTCCACAATCAACACTTCTGTATTAATGATAATGCGTCACAGCATGATACACTTTACGCAGTTCTGCAGCCACTATTTTATCGTCTTAAGATAATCGAGCTGGGCAAAAAAACGACAATGACAGTCCGGCTCTACTATGAGTGTTAACTTTATGTTTATCTATGACAGCGTGTCATTCAACTGCAACTTTTCCTGTGCCACCAATATCCATATTTCATAACACAACGGAATAGTGTACGAAATGCATGAAAATCACATTTTCTGTTTTTAGCAATAAATCAGGAAGTGAGTATTAAGGGAGAGAGACTGGAGGAAGTGGATAGTTTTAGATATTTCTGTGCGAACGTGGCAGGAAAGGGAGGAGTGGGGTGGAGGTAAAATGTAGATTGAGAGATGCGAGTAAATGCATTGGTGCATTAAAAAGTGTAATGAGAAATAGACATTTGGGAATGGATGCTAAGAGGATATTATATGAAGGAGTGACAGTGCCGACAGCACTGTATGGGGCAGAAACATGGAACATAAGAGAGGAAGAGATGAGTTTGAGTGTGTTTCAGATGAGATGTCTGAGAAATATGATAGGGGTTACTAGGCTGGATAGAGTGAGAAATGAGGTGGTGAGGAGGAGAACGGGGGTGGAAAAGGGGTTGGGAGATAGGGTGGATGAAAGAGTATTGGGATGGTTTGGACACATGGAAAGAATGAGTGAAGAAAGACTAGTAAAAGAGGTGTGGAAGGAGTGAACATGAAGGGGCGACCTAGGATGAGATGGATGGATGGGGTGAAAGACGCTTTGGGGAAGAGGGCAATGTCTGTTGAGGAAGGACGCGAGCGGACAGAAGATAGGGGTGAATGGGGAATGGTTGTAGATGGATGATGTGATCCATGAGGTGGAATGGGTGGGTGGTGGGGGGAGAGGGAGTACGTATGAGAAAATTTTGACGTAGCCCGAAGGGATTTCTCCCCGTCTTCTTTTCCGCATGTGGGGACGGAGAGGGGGGTCGCCGATTTAATGAAGCGGCCTTGTTGTGGATGTGCTGTGTCTTGCGACACTGCCTCTGACCCAGGGCAGTGGACAAGATGCAGGGATGACCTGTCATCCAGGAGGTGCCAAGATAAGAGTGAGGGAAGTGGGTGTAGGGGGGTGGAGTGTGATAGGGATGGATCTACGCTTTTTTAGGGAAAACAAATTCATATGTTTTAGTCGATTTTCGTATGATTTTTTGATATTTGGAATCAGTTTTGTGGCTCGCCGTTGTACTTTTTCCAGTCTGTCAATGTCTTTAATGAGATTCGGTGACCATACGGAAACAGCATATTCCAAATGTAGACGAACTAACGATTTATATAGCTTGTTAATGAGTGATGGACTTTTGAAGTCAAAAGATCGCGCAATCAGTCCTAAAATCTAATTTGCTTTCTCAGAGGTTGAAATACACTGCTTGGATGATTTGAGATCGTTACTGATAATTACGCCGAGATCTTTTTCACTATTCACTTTTGTTAACGAATTTCCAAATAACTTGTAATCGTACTTACTGTTATTTTTACCTATGTGCATTACCTTGCATTTATTTGTTTTAATTTCATTAGCCACTTTTCAGACCATTGCTGTAATTTATCTAAATCTTCTTGAATATCTAATTGGTTTAAGTGATCATTTGCCATTCCGCACAGTTTTGTATCATCAGCAAATTTGGAAACGGTAGATTTTAGTCCATGGTCTATATAATTTATATATACTATGAATAGAAGTGGCCCAAGAATGGAACCCTGAGGAACTCCACTTGTAACATTTTTCCATCTAGAAGTTTTTCCATTTAAAACAACTCTCTGTTTTCGATCATACAACCAATTACTAGTCCAACTCAATAGGCTTCCACTTACTCCGTGTGAAGCTAATATAGTAAGTAGTCTTTCGTGGGGGACGATATCAAAAGCTTTTGCAAAGTCTAGATATATTAAATCTATATTGTTTCTTTTGCCATAATTCGAGATAACTGTGTTGTAGAATTCGAGTAAGTTAGTCATGCAAGGACGTTTTCGTCTGAAACCATGCTGGCTATTGTGGATAGGAGGTAAAGGGAACACGGGCTGAGGGAAATACTTTTATTCCTGACTAGTTTCGCCTGAGTGGCTTCTTCAGAGGAATATAGTTTGAAGTCAAGTTGGCCAATATATATATGGCATAAAAAGGAACGTGGCAAAGTGTCTGGTTGGTCCCCCACTCGACCTCATCTGTCGGTGTGACGAGCTATCGCAGCGGGTGGACCAATTATCCGCATGTTGGTATTCGCGTGGCTGAAATGTCCGATGGATCAGGGGCTTTGTGTTTATTGGTCATGACGACAAAGCGTACTGCTGCTTTAGCCCATATCAAATCCCCAGTCCTCTTATTGGTGTTATCATGGATGAGATAAAAATGGACTCCACCGCCTTTCTTTCTTGCCGTGTAATGTTATCCATGAGAATTTTTGCCTGGTCCCGTTTCGGTAGATGGCCTCTTTCGTCGACATGGTTTACTATTGCACTACTAACCCTGTGGTGTCTTACATCTGCTCGGTGTTCTTTTAATCTGGTGTCTAAGCCTCTGCTAGTTTCACCGATGTATTTCCTGTCACATCCTTCACTTTCGTACCTGTAGAAGTCGCAAGGTACGAAAGTGAAGGACCTTTTAATAAAGAAAAAAGACCCAAAAGCGTAGTATACGAAATCCCGTGTGGTGGATCAACCTGACACTTTGCTACGTTCCTTTTTATGCCATATATATATATATATATATATATATATATATATATATATATATAATATAATATATATATATATATATATATATATATATATATATATATATATTGACCAACTTGACTTCAAACTATATTCCTCTGAAGAAGCCACTCAGGCGAAACTAGTCAGGAATAAAAGTATTTCCCTCAGCCCGTGTTCCCTTTACCTCCTATCCACATTCGTCACAATGTATACACATGCTGGCTATCATTTATCAAACGGTTACTTTCTAAATGATGTTCGATAGCATCTCTGATGATAGTTCCCATAATTTTCCTACGATTGAAGTCAAACTTATAGGCCTCTAGTTTTACAAAGGATTACAAAGGCGGAGCATACCGACAGGAGACCTTTTGGTCCATATCTAGGTCGGATGCGAAAAAAATCATAATAATAAAATAATAAATAAAAACTATAATAATGTAAATAACAAATACAATACACAAATAAATGCATAGGTATAGTTAAATAATAAACAAACAGGTAAATAGTAAATAATAATAAATTGACATATAACTAATAATAGATGAAAATCAGACAGACAAATGATAACAAAACAAAAACAAATAATATAGAATAGATTATAATCATTACAGCATCTTGCTTAGGTGTTTATCTAAATGATTCTTAAAGCTTCGAACTGAACTACATTGCACTACCTGTGCAGGAAGTTTATTCCATTAATTAACTACACGGTTAGCAAAGTTGTTTCTACCTACTTCCAAATTGAATCTATTTCCAGACAGTTTGAAACCAATGTTTCTTGTCTGATTCTCATTCAATGTGAAAATTTGGTCACTTTTGATGTTGTCAATTCCCTTTAAAATCTTAAAGACCTGTATCAAGTCACCTCTGAGTCTACGCTTTTTTAGGGAAAACAGATTCATATGTTTTAGTCGATTTTCGTATGATTTATTTTTGATATTTGGAATCAGTTTTAAATCATAGTTATTTGGTTTCTTTTTGTCACCTTCCATTCTCTTGAGATATCTCCGGATATGTTGGCTTTCTTTGAAATAATTTTTTATTTCCTTTAAGATTCTTGGATGCCAACCGTCAGGCCCTGGTGTTTTATTAACTTTGAGTTTCTCTATACACCTTTTATTTTTTTCTTTTGTTATATTTACCGTAGTGAGTAAGTTTACCCTACAATTTTCACAGGTTTCAGTTTGGAGTTCACTTTGGAATGTTTCGTTTACGAATACTGAGCTAAAATAATTGTTTAGAATATTACACATTCCTTCATTTGAATATTCAAGTTGACCGTCATCAGATAATAGTGGACCAATGTGATTCCTAACAACCTTTTTATCTCTAATGTATATATATATATATATGTATATATGTATATGTATATATGTATATGTATATGTATATATATATGTATATATATATATATATACATACATATACCAAGACTTTTTCCCCCTTACAAGGGGGGTAGCCAAAAAGGGAAAGGCACAAAATCAATCCCACCCATTCCACCCCTGAATACACTCCACACCCCTCCACCCTCCCTCTTATCTTAGCACCTCCTGAATGACGGGTCATCCCTGCACCTTGTCCACTGCCCTGGGTCAGAAGCAGTGTCGCAAGACACAGCACATCCACAGCAAGGCCGCTTCATTAAATCGGCGACCCCCCCTCTCCGTCCCCCCATTGCATAAAATGAGAGGACGGGGAGAAATCCCTTCGGGCTGCGTCAAATTTTGCTCACACATACTACCTCACCCCCCATCCACCCGCCCATTCCACCTCATGCTATCACATCATCCATATACAACCATTCTCCATTCACCCCTGTCTTCTGTCCTCTCCCGTCCTTCCTCAACAGACATTCCCCTCTTCCCCTCTTCCCCCTTCACCCCATCCATCCACCTCATCCTAGGACGTCCCCTCATGTTCACTCCCTCCACATCTGCCTTCCACACCTCTTTTACTAATCTTTCTTCACTCATTCTTTCCATGTGTCCAAACCATCCTAATACTCTTTCATCAACCCTATCTCCCAGCTCCTTTTCCACCCCTGTTCTCCTCCTCACCTCCTCATTTCTCACTCTATCTAGCCTAGTAACCCCCATCATACTTCTCAGACACCTCATCTCAAACACATTCAAACTCCTTCTCTCTTCTTCTCTTATGTTCCATGTTTCTGCCCCATACAGTGCTGTTGGCATAATCACTCCTTCATACAGTCTCCTCTAAGCATCCATTTCCAAATGTCTATTCCTCATTACACTCTTTAATCCACCAAGGCATTTACTCGCTTCTCTCAATCTACATTCTACCTCCACTTTCACTCCACCTTTCCCTGCCACATTTGCACCCAAGTATCTAAAACTATCCACTTCCTCCAGTCGCTCTCCCGTAATGCTCACTTCCAGTCTACTGCCACCTTCACCCCTTGTACATCTCATCACCTTACTTTTACCCACATTTATCTTTAGCTTTCTTCTATCACATACTCTCCCAAACTCTGCCACCAACTTCCTCAATCCCTCCTCCGATCCTGCCACAAGCGCAGTGTCGTCCGCAAACAACAGCTGGCTCACCTCCCACTTTTCTCCATTTTCTTTAACCATCTCCAATCCCTTGCCCACTACCCATGCATTTACCCTTCGCACCACCCCATCCATGTATAAGTTGAACAGCCAGGGCGACATAACGCATCCTTGACGAAGTCCCACCTTTACCTCGAACCACTCACCATCTCCATTTCCAATCCTGACACAAGCTCTACTATTCTCATAAAAACTCTTGACAGCTCCTAGAAGCTTTCCCCCTATCCCGTATATCTGCATAACCTCCCACAGTGCCTTCCTGTCTACCCTATCTTAAGCCTTTTCCAGATCCATAAAAGCCCAAAAAACATCCTTCCCCTTTCCTATAGCTTTCTCACATATCTGTCTTACCACAAAGATCTGATCTACACAACCTCTACCTGTCCTAAATCCACACTGCTCCTCACCAATTACTCCTTCTGTTCCTCTCCTAATCCTCTCAACCAAGATCCTCCTAAAAGCCTTCCCAACTACACTCAACAAGCTAATCCCTCTGAAACTACTACATTCACACTTGTCCCCTTTTCCCTTGTAAAGAGGAACTATACAGGCACTCCTCCAGTCCTCCGGCACTCTACCCTCTCTCCAACAAACATTAAATAACCTCACCAACCAGTCCACCATCACTGTACCTCCCTTTTTCAGACATTCTGCATGGCATCCATCCAGACCAGGTGCCTTACCTGCTTTCATCATCTTAACAACTGCCTTCACCTCATCCTTCCTTATTTCTCCTCCATTCTCCTCATTCATCACTCTCATTTTCTTCGCACTTCCCACTGCAGCAATCTTTCCTTCCCTATCCTCCTTCACATTTAGCAACTCCCTAAAATATTCTGCCCATCTTCCCCTTACTGCCTTCTCTTCCATTATCATCTCTCCATCTGCACCTTTTACCTTTTCTTCTCTACTTGATTCGCCTCCTCTTCCTCTCTTAATTTCTTTCCAAAACATCTTTTTATTACTTTCAAAATTTTCTGTCAAACTCTTACACCATTTCACATCTGCTCTCCTCTTTGCCTCCTTTACCTTGTGCTTTACTTCCCTCTTCCTTTCTTTGTACCTCCCACATGACTGCCTCGTCCCATTCCGTAACCAATCTGTGAAAGCTCGCTTCCTCTTTTCCACAACCTTTTATATATATATATATATATATATATATATATATATATATATATATATATATACAGGAATTGGATGAAAATGAGACTAGGTCTTCTGATGTTACGTGAAGCGTTGTCCGAGACTTGTACAGTCCTATTTTAACCATCGCACTTAGCTCAGTCGCTAATGTCTTGACTTCGTGATTATGCACGCACAGGTCAGTATTCGAATCCCTGGCCAGAACTTCTAAATTTTTTCGATCTGCCTTTGATATATATATATATATATATATATATATATATATATGTATATATATATATATATATATATATATATATATAAAAAACAGAGAGAAATAACGTCCTCGTGCTGTCAAAACATAGAATTAATCTAGAAGTAGACACAAAATATTTTGCCATCGGCGTCGTCATTAAATTGAACGAGCTTCCAGTCGAAACAGTAACAGTTGAATGAAATACAGTTCAGAGCTATACAACTCACTTAGATGGCTAAGCATTTTTTTTTTTTTTCATCAGCCGACCTAGTCATATCTTCTATCGGCATGCACTACTATTGTAATTCATTGCCAATCTGTAAACATGGCAATTACACATGAGCAATATCTACGTGACTAACAGCTAGAAAACACTCTTTCTTGCTGACACCATCAAAAACACCACGCTTTTTCATGCCTTGGTGGAAATTTACAAGAAACAGATACCAAATACCTTTCATCACCAATAATCCCCTTACTTCGGAGTGGTAAACGGATGCGCCATGCTATCTCTCAAATTATCGATAAATATATGAAAGACTACTCGAACATTAAATAGAATCCCTAACACAGGTAAGATAAACAAAAGCACCAACCAGTAACTTAAGAAAATTGTGTTTGCAAATTCTTGGTGACCCAAGAGCGGTGATGCTGTGCCGTCGTTCTGTCTCTGGGTGTAATTGCTGCCACTTCGGTGCCCATTCTGTAAGCTGGCACTTTGAAACCAAGGTGCGGGACTTCTATTATACTTCAGTATAGTGATACCCTGTGAAACTAAGGATTTTCTTTATACCCTTATTGGATGCACCACACCGGAGACAAATCTTCTTGCACATTCAACCTATTCGAGTGATCACTTATTCTTCTACATTATTTTGTATCATCAGTAACTTTGGATATCATTGTACAATTATGTGTTTGCTCTTTGTCACATCACAAATAGAGATCGCCAAAAGTCAAACGTTTGTGTACGACAAAAATAAACAAGGGGCATTGTGCAACGCCAGATAACGTTGCCAGTCATACCTGCTGCGCAAATATTTCATTCCATCCATAGGTACGCACATTATAGAATTACAAATACAGACGGCTAGTTGCTAATCGAAACCACCTGCCCCTCTGTCACTCACAGCTCTGCTTCTGAACCTTTTTACTCCACTCTTTAGCAGACACTGGGGAGCGAAG
This sequence comes from Oratosquilla oratoria, assembly GCF_046742065.1. Classification (NCBI taxonomy): domain Eukaryota; kingdom Metazoa; phylum Arthropoda; class Malacostraca; order Stomatopoda; family Squillidae; genus Oratosquilla; species Oratosquilla oratoria. The sequence continues at coordinate 14,575,395 of NC_134819.1, forward strand.
CCCCCTCCTAAATATAGTCTCGAGAAAAAGGAGGTGGTAGAGTTGCGAGGGGGCACTTGACACGGGGTATTAGTGCTAGTAACAGACTACCCACTGAAACTGATGCTGCGACATAAGAGGAATGTTGAGATGGTCAAAATGACGGGGAAGGGTTGAGAAATCTGAGGGAAAAGAATAGGTAGTGCAATGTAGTTCAGTTCGAAGCTTTAAGAATCATTTAGATAAATACCTAAGCAAGATGCTGTAATGATTATAATTTATCTTATATTATTTGTTTTTGTTTTGTTATCATTTGTCTGTCTGATTTTTATTTATTATTAGTTATAAGTCAATTTATTATTATTTACTATTTACCTGTTTGTTTATTATTTAACTATACCTATGCATTTATTTATGTATTTTATTTGTTATTTACATTATCATAGTTTTTATTTATTAGTTGTTGTTTTTTCGCATCCGACCTAGATATGGACCAAAAGGTCTCCTGTCGGCATGCTTCGCCTTTGTAATCCTTTGTAATTCTTTGTAAAATGTGGCACGATGGAAACAGGTAATGAAGAAAGTAGAACATCGAATTGAAGGCGGCACCTGGCATTTTCGTATTTTTATTAACACACGCCAAAAGATTTTGTTCAATTGTGGACAACCCCGACGCCGCGCAGTCTACGAGTCACGGAGATGGAAGGAGACTAAACCATGGTGGGGTATGCAGAAACGGGGATGGGTAAGAAAATGAGAGGGGGTTATAAGGGTGGGGAGTGAGAGGACGTAATTTGAAACTGATTAGAGGCGATGCAAATGCCTGCATGGATTAGATCGCACGCGCATGCTCAGAAGAAATTCATGAAGTTTAGTGAAGGAAGGGGAGGGGGAGGTGTTAGGGAATGCATGGAGATGATACAGGACACAACTAACGTTAGTATAATACAAAACTGAGAGGTGTCTGACCGTGGGAAGAAAAGGAGACTGGCTGATATAAAGATGGATCTGTGAACTGGAGAACTGGAGAGGATGATGAATCGAAGGTGGGGAAAGAGGAAGGGCCAAGAGGAGGGAAGTGGTTTGTATCAAGAAGGAGACCGTAATTACATGTGTTATGTAATGCTATTAGGTTGTTCGGAAAGTTCTGAGGGATTCTAAAGCACATAAAAAAAATCATCTAACAAACCTACAATGCATCTAATTGGATCGTAGATCAAAATTTACCTTTTCTTAATACATCTCTTTATTCGTGAACAAATATTGATCATTCTTTTTAGTTCAGATATCCTGCATGGAAAACAAAATGGATTGTCACTGTGAGAATATCATATTAGAGTGGTAATTTTTTTTTTTTTTTTTTTTTTTTTTTTTTTTAGAAAAAGGAATATTCTTCAAAAACTTGCAAAAACATTTGTGAAGTGTATGGAGATGATGCTATAGGTGAATCAACAGTTCAAAGGTGGTTTGCTCAATTTAAAACTGGAAACTTTAGCTTGGAAGATAAACATTGGAGTGGGAGACCTTCAAAATTGGATAAAGATGTTCTGACAACGAAAATTAAAGAAAGACCAGATATTAAAACTAGAGAACTTGCAAAGGAGGTAAAACTTTCCAAGAGTACAGTTCATGAACATCTAGTGTCACTGGGATACACTTCCCGCTATAATGTTTGGGTCCCTCACAAACTCTCTGAACAGAACTGCTTAGACATTTGTGATATGCTTTTGAAACGGAATGAATCTAGGCCATTTTTGAAAACCCTTGTGACCGGAGATGTAAAGTGGATTGTTCATGAGAATGTAGTGCGGAAAAGATCATGGTGTCTGCGTAATTAATATCCAAAACAGCAACCAAAAAAGGGCATCCATGTAAAAAAAAACATGCTTTGTGTTTGGTAGGATTGTAAAGGCATTGTTTACTATGTAGTAGTATCGTATGGCTTTCTTACACCTCCAACTTTGTATTTGCTAGCCAGTCTATGAATGTTTGATTTGCTTCATAGATAGTCTGGTAACCCCCTGGCACCGCGCCGGATCACCACGCTGACATCGTGCGGTGGCTTAAGTACCCTAATGCCTAAGGATTGGGGGAAAACTAAGAGTGATCCCAACGTGGCATCCGGACATAGACTCGATCTATCTCCCGGATACACACCTCCACAATCATGAATTATTTACTATGAGATTCTTCCACAAAATCAAACCATTAATTTGGATGTGTTCTATACTCAGTTGACAAATTTGGATAGAAAAATCAAGACAATAAGGCCAGAGCTTGCCAATAGGACGGGGGTGGTGTTTCGATAAGATAATGCCACACCACATGTGTCTTTGGCTACCCGGACACGGATGCATGAACTCGGCTGGGATCTCTTACCCCATCCAGCATATTCTCCTGATATTGCTCCATCTGATTACCACTTATTCTTGTCTCTGCAGAACTCATTGCATGGAAAAAAAATTGATTTAGAGGGTGTTAAAACACATGTAGCCAACTTTTTTTTCTTCAAAACCAACAAAATTTTATGCTGATGGTATATTCAAGTTACCTGAGAGATGGACAAAGGTTATTGATAATAATGGAAGTTATTTCACTGAATAAAATTTCTTGTATCATCTTTTATTTGTATAATTTTGTTGCATGTCAAAAACTCTCAGAACTTTCCGCACAACCTATTAGATAATTAAGAATGAATATAGTATTAAGACGTAGGAGCAGGTATTAGTAGGAAATAGAGAGAATAGTACGGGGAGGAGGAGAAGGAACAAACTGTTCGAGAGCGTTAAGATGGATGAGAATGAGAAGGGATGGAGGGGATAGGTGTCGGAGAAAGGAGGGACAGTGGGCACATTGAAAGAAGAGTATTGGAGAGGAAGAGAAAGGAGGTGAAGACAAGGAGAAAGGGTGAAAGATAGCCAAAGAGTAGAAAGAAAACTGAACTGAGAGAAGAACAGGTGAGCCAGTCCAATAGTTGAAATCAAATACTCGTAGAAGTACGTACGTGATGCCACTTTGGCGGCGTGGAGCAGCCATGGGTGCACGACTCTGCAGGTGCGATAGGGGTGACCGAGATAAAATAGTCGGGTGTTAGGGGATTCTGACGAAGTACAATTTTTTCAATGGTTGCAATGTTGGTTTTGAAGCCCCTTGTTAAAAAGGCACGGTAATATTGGAAGTTAAGATATTATTCAAATCCGTTACATGTCTTTTTTTTAAACTATACGAACATTGATGTAAAACCCATTCTAAAAATTATCCTAAATACAGAA
>NC_134819.1:14586145-14951145 GCF_046742065.1 Oratosquilla oratoria
CGGCGCTCCATTTCGGATATATCTTGATGGAACCTCTCCCCCTGTTCCTCACTGTACTCACCCACGTTAGCAGGAAAGTAGTCAAGGTGGCTATGTAGGAAATGTATTTTGATGCTCATGCGTGCGCCAGCCGCCTCATATGCTTGAAGCATATTCTCAGCCCGTTCCTTGTACTCATCAGATTTTCTGTTCCCCAAGAACCCTGCCACAACTAACTTAAAACTTTCCCAAGCACTTCTTTCACGAGGTGTTAATGCTTCACTAAATCCGGAATCTGACATAAGCTCACGAATCTGTGGTCCTACAAATATGCCAGCTTGCAGTTTAGCATCACTAACAAGAGGGAATTTATGGGACAGGTATTTAAACCCTTCTCCATCTTTCGGAAGTGATTTCACAAAATATTTAATCAGTCCCACCTTTATGTGAAGGGGAGGTAGAAGCACTTTCTCTGCTGGTACAAGTGGTAGTATTTGTCTGTTGTGGCCATTCCCGTTGTCGGTAGTGTACGGAATCTGCACGGCTGTCCCACAAGCATAAAAAGCATGGATATTTTGTGTGGCCTCCCTGCTTCCCTAACAAAATAGTCAGGACCTTTAGGTCACCACAGAGAAGCCAGTTGTGATCCTGACATTGTATGTTGTTAAGAAGAAGTGACATGGTAGCATAGGTTTCTTTTAAGGTAACAGAATGACCAATGGGCAATGATGCTACTTGTTTACCATTAAAAAATAGCACAGCTTTCAGACTCCTGGTGGAGGAGTCGATAAAGAGCCTCCATTCTTCAGGATGGTATTCTTTGCCCATGTGTTCTACAAGACCTGAAACATCGTGGCAATACACCATGTCATCTGACTTAGTAAAGTACTGCACGAATTCCTGCTCTCGATGCCTATACCATGCAAAGTGTGTATTACTTGCCAAAAGATTTTTCTCTGCTAACCTTGAACCTAACAATTGTGCAGATTCTTTTGACAGCCCAAGATCTCTTACAAGGTCATCTAGCTCACTCTGTTCGAACAACTGAGGGCTTTTCCCAGAGGTCCCAGTCAACTTGATCTCTTGATACACATCCGGATTTTCACTGTCACTACATGAAGAGTCACTTGAACTAGCACGGTGTACATTCTCAGGAGGTATTGGCACAGGAACATCATCACTGTGTGGTACAGGTTGCATAGCTGATGGAATGTTTGGGTATTTAATGTGTTTCGAGCTTTTAGCATTTCTTCCCAGCGGTTTCACCATACAAAAATAGCAGTCTTCAAGGTGATTTGTAGGTTCCCGCCACACCATTGGTATACCAAATGGCATTGACTTACGGTTTCCTTTACTCCAATGGCAACCAGAAAAACAGTTCACACAGGCAATGTGAGGAGCCCATGGTTTATCCTGATCTCCAATTCTGATGCCAAAGTAGGCACGATAGAGATATTTTACTGAAGAAGTGATGGTGCGCTTGTTTTGATGGTGTGTACTTGCCGCATATGTAGCAAAAGGAGTCGGGGTGGTTCTTGCAAGTCCGTGGCATCCTTCAATTAATGAATCTGCAGCAATCCGTCAATGAATCTGCAACAAAATAGGTATATAAACATACTAGTATTAAACTAGTATTAAACATATATACAGTATTAAACATATATATTAATTAAATTAATACTCACAATTAATAGATTAAACCTAACACCTACAACACTCGACTAATTAACGTAAGGCGCCACAAATCTGGCGCGGACTAACACTACATTAGGACATATGCTGTACCACATAAACTAGAACTTTTGGAGCAAAATGACTACCACCGTGATCAGCACGAAAAATTGGTCTAGAAAATGATACTGTCATTTATGTTGCATTTTTTATGCAGCCCAGTGTTATTAATATTAATACTATTATTATTACTATTATTATTATTTATATTACTATTACTATTATTACTGTTACTATTATTACTTTTAATACTATTACTATTATCAATAATACTATTACTATTAATATTATCATTACTTTATTACAATTGCTATTAATATTAATATTACTATTATTACTACAATTACTATTACTAATATTACTATTACTACTATAACTATTACTACTCTTACTATTACTATTACTACTACTATTATTACGACTATTACTACTAGTATTACTACTACTATTACTATCATTACTACTATTACTAATATTACTATAACCACTACTACTAATACTACTACGACCACTATTACAACGACTACTACTACTACTCCGACAACTATTACTACTACTGCTACCACTATAATTATTATTGCTATTATTATTACTATTACTATCATTACTACTATTATTACTATTATCATGACTATAATTACTATTATTATTACAATTACTATGATTAATATTACTATTATTACTATTACTATTATTACTAATACTATTGTTACTATTATTACTATTACTATTATTACTTTATTATTACTAATAATATTGTTACTATTATTATTACTATTGATATCATTACGGTTACTATTATTACTATACTATTACTACTACTACCATTATTATTATTCTATTACTATTGTTATTACTATCATTATATACTATTACTATTATAATATTACTACTATAACTATTACTACTTCACTGCTACTATTACTACTTCTGTTACTACTATTATTACTACTACTACTAGTATTACTACTACTGTTACTACTAAAACTATTACTACTACTAATACTACTACGACCACTATTACAACGACTACTACTACTACTCCGACAACTACTATTACTACTACTGCTACCACTACTATAATTATTATTGCTATTATTATTACTATTACTATTATTACTATTATCATTACTATAATTACTATTATTATTATTACAATTACTATGATTAATATTACTATTATTACTATTACTATTATTACTAATACTATTGTTACTATTATTACTATTACTATTATTACTTTATTATTATTACTAATAATATTGTTACTATTATTATTACTATTGATATCATTACGGTTACTATTATTACTATACTATTACTACTACTACCATTATTATTATTCTATTACTATTGTTATTACTATCATTATATACTATTACTATTATAATATTACTACTATAACTATTACTACTTCACTGCTACTATTACTACTTCTGTTACTACTATTATTACTACTACTACTAGTATTACTACTACTGTTACTACTAAAACTATTACTACTACAATGACTAATATTACTATTACTACGACTACTACTACTACCACCACCACTCTTACTACAACTACTACGACCACTACTACTACTACTACTACTACTACTACTACTACTACTACTACTACTACTACTACTACTACTACTACGACCACTATTACTACTACCACGACTATAATTATCACTATCACTATTATTACTATTGTTATTACTATTATTACTATTTTTATTACTATTACTATTATTATTAGTACTATTCTTTTTACTATTATTACCATTACTACTATTACTATAAATATTACTATTATTACTATTATTAGTACTATTACTATTAATACTATTATTATATTATACTAATACTATTAATTCTATTACAATTATTATTACAATTATTACTAACAATAATATGACTATTACTATTACCACTATTACTACTATTATTACTATTACCACTATTACTATTACCACTACTATTACTATTACCACTATTACTATTACCACTATTACTATTACCACTACTATTACTACTATTACCACTACTATTACTACTATTACCACTACTATTACTACTATTACCACTACTATTACTATTACCACTACTACTTTTTTTTTACTACTACTACTACACGACCTCCATCCTCGTGGAACTGTGTGGTGGAAGCAGCAGGATCTGTCTCCCACAGACACAGTTCATTGGCCCCTCTCCCGCCAATGACTGTGGTCGACAACCCTTTTATCTATCGATTTAATTTTTATTAACAATGCCTAATACAAAAGTTCATTTATCCTACTGTCAACCACCGTCTGCTCAAAATCTAGGTTTTGTATATGTGCCGATTTGGGCGGTGGGGACCTTGTGCCTCTCAGGCATAGGAGGGCTGATCTTAGGAGTGAGAATGACAGTCTACATCTCATCCATGAAACAATGCTGCTTTTGGGTTGTTGTTTCTTTTCAGCCATTACCTCTGCCAGCCGAGCGTAGAATGCCTTTGCTTTAGGACCCATCCCACCTGAGGTCGTAAAGGTTATAGGAGTGAATGAGCCCTGGTCTACATTCTGTATACGCTCTTCGTACATCCTGATCTTCTCATACTCGTTCCGGAAGTGAGATCTACTACTACTACTACTACTACTACTACTACTACTACTCTTACTACTACTACTACTACGACCGCTGTTACTACTATTACTATTACACTCCGAAAAGAGTGAAAATTAATGTATCGAAAGCACCACGTGATTGTTTTGCCATGAGTGCCAGTGTCAGTGAAGCCTGAGGTGGTCGTAAAATAGCCTGTAGGCTGACCGCGCACACATGTGCGAGCCGAAGTACCACCACCCCCCCACTCCCCAAGCGGTCGTGTTGTAGGCCGAAGTCCAAAAGTGTAACCAAGTGCATTCCCGAAGAAGAATTAAGTGACCCCCGCCAACCCCTGTCCAGCTGTTGCAAGAAGAACTAAAATGGGATGACCTTAAAAAGCAGTGACCTAACACCCCCGCCAACCTCTGTCCACTTGATCCAACCCCCATCCCCCCTCCGGCCTCCGGCCCCCTATCCTCGTCCCAACCCCGAACCCCCCCGACCCCCAGTCCCTCCTTCATCTTCCCACGCCTAGGGCAATATGAAATGACCGTCCCTCTTCCTCTCTCTCTCTCTCTCTCTTTCTCTCCTCTCTCGCCTCTCTCCTCTCTCTCTCTCTTCTCTTCTCTCTCTCTCTCTTACTAGCTCTCTCTCTTCTCTCCCTCTCTTGCTAGCTCTCTCCTCTCTCTTCTCTCTCTCTCCCCTGCTAGCTCTCTCTCCCCTCTCCTCTTTCTCCTATTACCCTTCTTTGCATCTGTATACATAAGATATTGTTATTAGGGATTACTAATAGGGATTCTTTTCATCTGTATACCTAAGTATTATTAGGAATCATTATTAGGGACTGTATTAACACTAGCTACCGCAGTCGATCCTGATAGGGAAATCGGTGTTTATTTATCGTTCAGAGAGAGGAGCATCCAAAAGTGGTGAGTACAAATTTAAGTTTTTTCTTTTCTTTTCTCAAGCATATCAAGACAAACATCTAAATCAGTCAAAATGCCTTCTCCCTTACGACCCTGCGAGAGCTGCAGATGCAGGATGGCTAAGCAGTATTTCAAAAACTCGTCTATTTGCCGAATGTGTGTCTTTAAAAATGGTCAAGACAAAAACTCCCAACAGATCAAGGCTATGAAGGAGCAGTGTGACTCCCTGAAGGCGAAATATGAGGCCCTTGTTGAAATGATGAAGACAAGATATGAGGCCCTTGTGGCATTCGTGACCGAGAACGTGGGGACAGCCCCACAATTGCTGGCTCCGATACACCCGAATGAAAATGCGGTCCCCCAAAATGACATTCCTGCTTCACAGGATAGTCCCGAACCGGCACTACAGGCACCGAGACACTCGCGTGAAATTGCAGTCCCCAAAAATGACATTCCTGCTTCACGGGATGGTCCCCAACCTGTACTGCAGGAAGCCCCCCCACCCGCTACACGGGATGGGGAATGGCAAATGGTCAAGAGAGGTGCCAAACCCCGCCGGAGGGCACAGATATCATCAGGACCCACCACCTCCAACAGATTTAAAGTTTTAGAACTAGCCAAGGAGGACGAGTTTGAGACTCGTTTAGTAGGAGACTCCATAGTGAGGCACAAATCCGAAGAGTTCTGTGGCCGCTCTTCAAATGGCCGCTCTTCAAATGGCCGCAGAAGGTGCTATATGTATAGAGGCGCCGGACTCGATGACATCGCCGAGTCCTGTGACGAAGTCACAAAAGAAGCGGGCGCAAATACGGTATTCATAATCCACGCCGGTACGAATGACGTCGAATCAACTCGATCGGAAGACCTCATCGAAAAGTACCGGAGTACAATCAGGAAATATAAAGAAAAGGTTCCCGGGAAAAACCTTGTCATCTCAGGGATCCTTCCCAGATTCCAGAGAAGGGGAAAATGTTTCGACATAGACAGATTCTACGACAAAGCATTCAGTGCGAACAACAGAGTAAAATCCCTCTGTGAAAAGGAAAAAGTACACTTTGTCAACTTCTGGGACAACTTCTACTTCGATAAAACTCTTTTCGAGGACGACGGTCTCCACTTGAATGTGGCCGGAGCAGCAAGGTTAGGTAGGCTGCTCAACAACAACCTGACCGACATCAGAAGAAAAAACTCATCAGCGGAGCCCCCATCAACATCCCCGTAATAGAGCAAAACAGAAAAGTGTCAGATATCAATCTATGTTACGTTAATGCTCGCAGCATACGAAACAAGTTCGAAGATCTAGAGATTCTCGGAGCGACAGGCAACTATCACGTGATAGGAGTAACAGAGACATGGTTGGACACATCAAGTCGAGACTTTATAGGGGAATACTGTTTGTCAGGCTACACAATTTTCAGCTGCGAAAGAGAAAATAGAATAGGTGGTGGTGTAATCTTGTATGTACTTAACTCCATCCAACCATGTTTTTTAAATTCAGAATCTGTAACAAATTTTGATATATTGTTTGTTGAAATTAGAACCAATTGCAGTAAATCTAAAGTAATAATTGGACTTGTTTATAGACCACCGGGTCAGCTACTAGTAAACTAACACTAGACAGAATTCGCCGCGAAACAAAAACACTGATAAAGCGTAGTAAGAAAGATCTTGAAGAATATATTGCTGAGGCAAGCAAGTCGAACCCTAAAGAATTCTATAGTTATGCGAATAAGAAGAAAACGCTCACCTGCGGCATTGGACCATTAAATGACGATGAAGGAAAACATACGGATGATGAAAATGAGATGGCCTCAATCCTTAATAATTTTTTTGCATCCGTCTTCACAGACGAAGATTGCTCAGTGTATCAGCCACCAGAACATAAAATGTGCCAAAACGTTTTAAATCAACTCATAATTACAGAAAGGGATGTCGTACAAGTGATTGATAAGCTCAAAATGAATAAAGCCCCGGGACCTGACAAAATTTCACCTAGAATTCTGCAAGAAGTCAAAAATCAAATCGGTAAACCCTTGTGCATCCTCTTCAACAGATCATTAGCACTCGGTAAAGTCCCATCAGATTGGAAATGTGCTAACGTAACACCAATATTCAAGAAAGGGGACAAATCACAACCAGGCAACTACAGACCGATTAGCCTAACTTCGATTGTGTGCAAACTGCTAGAGACAATTATCCGTGACAGCGTAGTAAATTTTTTAGAAGAAAATAAGATTATGAAAGATTCACAACATGGCTTCCGAAGCAAACGCTCATGTCTAACTAATCTCCTTGACTTTTTTCATGACGTCTTTAACAAATACGAGGAATGTAGATCTGTTGATATAATCTATCTAGATTTTCAAAAGGCATTCGATAAAGTCCCCCACAAACGATTGCTAGACAAATTAAAAATGCACAGCATTTCTGGTAATATCCACAACTGGATTAAAGATTGGCTCTCAGAGCGGAAACAGAGGGTCGTAATTAACGGGGCATCATCTAGCTGGCTCGACGTTAAAAGTGGCGTACCGCAAGGATCAGTTTTGGGACCCGTCTTGTTCTTAATATATATAAATGATCTAGATGACGGCCTCCTCTGCAAAGTATCAAAATTTGCTGATGACACAAAAATTGCCGGTAAAGTAATAACCACCAAAGAGAAAGAAACTCTACAATCCGATCTAGATAAATTATCAAGTTGGGCTAGCAAGTGGCAAATGAAATTTAATGTTAACAAATGTAAAGTTATGCACATTGGAGGTAACAATGATCACATCCAATACCAAATGAATGGCGAAATACTGGATTCAGTAACTAAAGAAAAAGATCTAGGAGTTTTAATATCAAATGATTTGAAGCCAAGTCAACATTGCTCAGAAGTTGTTAAAACAGCAAACAAATTAGTTGGCTTCATCGGAAGAATCTTCGAAAAAAATATATATATATATTTCTAAACCTCTATAACTCCTTGGTTCGTCCCCATCTAGAATACTGTGTACAATTTTGGTCCCCATACTACCAGAAATATATTAACAAACTAGAAAGAGTACAACGGAGAGTGACCAAAATGATACCAAGGCTGAGAAATCTGCCGTATGAAGAAAGACTAAAAAATCTAAACTTATTCTCCCTCTCAAAAAGAAGAATGCGAGGAGATTTGATTGAGGTTTTTAAAATGTTCAAAGGCTTTGACAACATTAATGTCAAAGATTACTTCTTATTAGACCAATCAAATACAAGAAGACGCCACGATTTCAAAGTAATTGGCAAAAGATTCTCTACGAACGAAAGTAAGCACTTCTTTAACCGGGTTGTTAACGTGTGGAATTCGTTACCTCCCACTGTCGTCGAAAGTAACACGATAACAACATTTAAAAATCGCTTAGACAAATACTTGGAATCTAATCCGCAGATAAAATATTATCCTTTGCAATAAAAGATATGACAATCAGACATTTAATCATAATTGGATTAATCGGATAGGATAGTGATAGCAGTAGTGTTAGTTCGAAAGTAACACGATAACAACATTTAAAAATCGCTTAGACAAATACTTGGAATCTAATCCGCAGATAAAATATCATCCTTTGCAATAAAAGATATGACAACCAGACATTTAATCATAATTGGATTAATCGGATAGGATAGTGATAGCAGTAGTATTAGTTCATCTTCTATCGCCTAGTTGCCCTGTTTCCTTAACTGTAGTGTAGTTTAGTTAACACAAACAGCCTCGTTAGGGCCAGTAGGCCTGCTGTTGTTTGTTCTTCCTTTGTGTTCCTTTGTACTACTACTACTACTACTACTACTACTACTACTACTACTACTACTACGACCACTATTACTATTACTACTACTCCAATTATCACTATTACTATAATCACTATTACTATTATTATTACTATCATTATGACTAATATTACTATTATTGTTACTATTACTATTATTTCACTACTACTATTATTACTATTACTATTATTATCATTACTATTTTAGTATTACGATTATTACTATTACAATTATCACTATTATTATTATCACTACAACTATTATCATTACTATTACTAGCATTACTACTATTACTATTAATATAACTATTATTACTATTACTAGTACTATTAGTACTACTACTATTACAACTACTAGTAGTATTACTACTAGTATTACTATTACTACTACTACCACTACCACTCCTACCACTACTACTACGACCACTACTATAATTATTACTATTACTATTATTACTATTATTACTATAATTACTATTATATTGCTATTGTTACTATCATTATTACTATTATTACTATAATTGTTACTGTTATTACTATAATTATTACTATCATTACTTTTATTACTAATAATATTACTACTATTACTAATACTATTACTGCTACTATTACCTTTACTACTACTATTTCTACAACTGCTATTACTACTTCTACTATTACTACTACTATTATTTATACTAATATCATTACTACTACTGTTACTACTACTATCACTATTACTACTACTGTTACTAGTACTACCACCACTACCGCTATTATTACCACTACCACTACTATTACTACTACTACTATTAATACTACTATTGCTACTACTTTTACTACTGCTACTATTACTATTATCAATATTACTACTATTATTAATATTACTACTACTATTCCTAATACTACTACTATTACTACTGCTATTAGTATTAGTATTGATATTACTACTATTACTGTTACTCCTATTACTATTACTACTACTATTACTAATATCAATACTACTGCTATTACTTCTACAATTATCATTACTGCCACTATTACTACTACTATTGCTACTGTTACTATTACTACTACTATTACTATTACTACCATTACTATTACTACTTCTGATATTACTATTACTACTTTTACTACTACTACTACTACTACTACTACTACTACAATTTTTATTACTATAACTGTCACCACTGCTATTACTATTGCTACTAATATTACTGCTATTATTACTATTACTATTGCTACTACTTATACTACTATTACTACTAATATTACTACTACTATTACTATTATTATTACTACTATTGCTATTACTACTAATATTATTACTGTTACTACTACTACTATTACTAATATTACTACTATTACTATTACATATATTACTACTGCTAGTATTACTATAACTACTACTATTGATATTACTATTATTACTATTACTACTAATATTACAACTAATACTAGTACATCTACTATTACTATACTTCTAATATTACTACTACTTTTACTATTAGTACCACTATTACTATTGCTACTATTACTATTAATACAACTACTATTACTACTTTGACTACTATTACTACGACTACTATTACTACTACTATTATTACTACTACTATCATCACTACTACTACTATCACTACTGCTACTACTATCATCACTATTATTACCAATACCACTATTATTGCCACTATCACTATTACTACTATTACTACTACCACCACTATTACTATTTCTACTGCTACTATTACTACTATAGTAGCAGTAGAAATAGTAATAGTGGTAGTAGTAATAGTAGTAGTAGTAATAGTGATAGTGGCAATACTAGTGGAAGTAATAATAATAGTGATGATAGTAGTGGCAGTAGTGATAGTAGTAGTAATAGTAGTGATAGTAGTCGTAATAATAGTAGTACCCCGTCTGGGGTATTGGCTGCTTGTTATTGTGGCAAAGTAGCATGTAGTGTTTACTTTAGGGTCTATATGGGGCACCCCTACGGACCAGAGTCACACATCATTTTGTCTATGATAGAGGAAAACTCTGTTCATAGAGAAATGATGACACTTTTATACTACGACTGTCCCTCCGTTATGCTGTCCCCCAACCCCTTGTTGCTGTCCTGTACTATTTCTCTGAGTATTCTTTTTCTGCTGTGGGGGAATTCCCTGTGGTTGGGGAAAAGAATACTGCCACCAAGTATTCCCACTTGGATCGTAAGAGGCGAGAAGAAAGGGACGGGGATTGGGACTAGGCATCCTTCTCCTTGTAGCCCCACAGGGGACATTCCTAAACAAAAAAGAGAATGCATAAGAGGGTCTGGAAGTTTTCCAACCAGCACCCTAAGGTCTTTTAATGTGCGTGGATGTGGTACAGATGAGAGTAAAAGGGAAGAGATAGGTAGTATGTTTGTGAGAAGAAAGATGGATGTGTTGGCTTTGAGTGAAACTAAGTTGAAAGGAAAGGGTGAGTGTAAGTTTGGGAGTGTAAGTGGGCGGTTATCAGGAGTGAAGGGGTGGCTATTCTAGTAAGTGAAGAGATAGGTAAATGGGTAGTGGAGTGGAAGGTTTCCTCAAGGATAATGTGGATGAAGGTGAAACTGGGAAAGGAGATGTGTGTCTTTGTAAGTTCATATGGACCTGGCAGTGAGAAGAGTGTAGAAGAAAGAGATGCCTTTTGCATAGATTTAAATGAGTGCATAGAGCATTTAGGGAGAAATGTCAATGTAATAGTACTGGGAGACCTTAATGCTAGGGTAGGAAATGGTCCAATAATAGGAATGGTTGGGAAATGTGGAGTTCCAGGAAAGAATCGTAGTAGAGAGTTGATGATGAAGATATGTCTACAAAAAGAGTTGATGATAACAAATACAGTGTTTAGGAAGAAAGTAAAACATAAGTACACATGGGAGAGGGTGATGGATGGAAGGGTGGTAGACAGAACGTTAATGGACTTTGAAGTGGTAGATAGGATTATGATAGGAAGAGTTAAGGATGTACATGTGCTAAGGGGAGAGGGTGGGGGAATATCAGATCATTTTTTGGTGGAAGGTAAGTTGAGAGTGGAGGATAGATGGAGGAAGAGGAAAGGGTCTGAAGGTCGGGGGGTTCTTAGAGTGAACTCTATGAATGAAAAGAGCAAGGAGAAGGAGTACGAAAAGAAGCTGAGGGAGGAGTGGGAGGGAGTAAAGGATAGAGTGGAGCTGGGTGTGGAGGAGGAATGGGGATGGTTCAAGGAGGGAGTCATAAAATGTGCAAAGATGGTGTGTGGAACAAGAAGGACAGGGGGAAATAGAAGAAAGGGTAGTGAATGGTGGGATGAGGAAACAAAGAAGGTTGTAGAAGAGAAGAAGCGAGCTTTCACAGATTGGTTACAAAATAGGACGAGGGAGTCATATGAGAAGTACAAAGAAAAGAAAAGAGAAGTAAAGCAAAAGGTAAAGGAGGCAAAGAGGAGAGCAGATATGAAATGGGGTAAGAGTATGACAGAAAATTTTGAAAGTAATAAAAAGATGTTTTGGAAAGAAATTAAGAGAGGAAGAGGAGGCGAATCAAGTAGAGAAGAAAAGGTAAAAGGTACAGATGGAGAGATGATAATGGAAGAGAAGGCAGTAAGGGGAAGATGGGCAGAATATTTTAGGGAGTTGCTAAATGTGAAGGAGGATAGGGAGGGAAAGATAGCTGCAGTGGGAAATGCGAAGAAAATGAGAGTGATTAGTGAGGAGAATGGAGGAGAAATAAGGAAGGATGAAGTGAAGGCAGTTGTTAAGATGATGAAAGCAGGTAAGGCACCTGGTCTGGATGGATGCCATGCAGAATGTCTGAAAAAGGGAGGTACAGTGATGGTGGACTGGCTGGTGAGGTTATTTAATGTTTGCTGGAGAGAGGGTAGAGTGCCGGAGGACTGGAGGAGTGCCTGTATAGTTCCTCTTTACAAGGGAAAAGGGGAAAAGTGTGAATGTAGTAGTTTCAGAGGGATTAGCTTGTTAAGTGTAGTTGGGAAGGCTTATGGGAAGATCTTGATTGAGAGGATTAGGAGAGGAACAGAAGGAGTAATTGGTGAGGAACAGTGTGGATTTAGGACAGGTAGAGGTTGTGTAGATCAGATCTTTGTGGTAAGACATATATGTGAGAAAGCTATAGGAAAGGGGAAGGATGTTTTTTGGGCTTTTATGGATCTGGAAAAGGCTTATGATAGGGTAGACAGAAAGGCACTGTGGGAGGTTATGCAGATATACGGGATAGGAGGAAAGCTTCTGGGAGCTGTCAAGAGTTTTTATGAGAGTAGTAGAGCCTGTGTCAGGATTGGAAATGGAGAGAGTGAGTGGTTCGAGGTAAAGGTGGGACTTCGTCAAGGATGCGTTATGTCGCCCTGGCTGTTCAACTTATACATGGATGGGGTGGTGCGAGAGGTAAATGCAAGGGTAGTGGGTCAGGGATTGGAGATGGTTAAAGAAAATGGAGAAAAGTGGGAGGTGAGCCAGCTGTTGTTTGCTGACGACACTGCGCTTGTGGCAGGATCGGAGGAGGGATTGAGGAAGTTGGTGACAGAGTTTGGGAGAGTATGTGATAGAAGAAAGCTAAAGATAAATGTGGGTAAAAGTAAGGTGATGAGATGTACAGGGGGTGAAAGTGGCAGTAGACTGGAAGTGAGCATTAAGGGAGAGCGACTGGAGGAAGTGGATAGTTTTAGATACTTGGGTGCAAATGTGACAGGAAAAGGTGGAGTGAAGGTGATGGTAGAATGTAGATTGAGTGAAGCGAGTAAATGCCTTGGTGGATTAAAAAGTGTAATGAGGAATAGACATTTGGGAATGGATGCTAAGAGGAGACTGTATGAAGGAGTGATTGTGCCAACAGCACTGTATGGGGCAGAAACATGGAACATAAGAGAAGAAGAAAGAAGGAGTTTGAATGTGTTTGAGATGAGGTGTCTGAGAAGTATGATGGGGGTTACTAGGCTAGATAGAGTGAGAAATGAGGAGGTGAGGAGGAGAACAGGGGTGGAAAAGGAGCTGGGAGATAGGGTTGATGAAAGAATATTAGGATGGTTTGGACACATGGAAAGAATGAGTGAAGAAAGACTAGTAAAAGAGGTATGGAAGGCAGATGTGGAGGGAGTGAACATGAGGGCACGTCCTAGGATGAGGTGGATGGATGGGGTGAAGGGGGCTTTGGGGAAGAGGGGAATGTCTGTTGAGGAAGGACGGGAGAGGACAGAAGACAGGGGTGAATGGAGAATGGTTGATGTGATTGCATGAGGTGGAATGGGCGGGTGGATGGGGAGTGAGGTCGGGTGTGTGAGCAATATTTGTCGCGGCCCGGGGGGGTTTCTCCTCGTCCTCGCAGTTTGTGCAATGGGGGGACGGAGAGGGGGGGGGGGGGCGCCGATGTAATGAAGCGGCCTTGCTGTGGAGATGCTGTCTTGCGATACTGCTTCTGACCCAGGGCAGTGGACAAGGTGCAGGGATGACCCGTCATCCAGGAGGTGCTCAGATAAGAGGGAGGGTGGAGGGGTGTGGAGTGTATTCAGAAATGGAATGGGTGGAAATTATTTTATGCCTTTTCCTTTTTGGTTACCTCACTTGTAAGGGGGAAAAAGCCTTGGTATATGTATGTACTATTACTACTACTACTTTTACTACCAGTAATACAACTACTACTATTACTACTACTACTGTCACTACTACTGCTGCTGCTACTACTACTGCTACTACTACTGCTACTTCTACTCCTACTATTACTACTACTAATTCTACTACTATTACTAATACAGGTAGTTCTCGTTTTGTGCGTGTTCTGTTTGTGCGAATTCGCTAAGATGCGACATTAAAAATATTATAATTAATTAAAATTGTGCGATCTGTTCGCTAAGATGCGATTTGCCCCAACCGCATTTCAAACAGTGCGCCAGATACGTAGTTCCGCTGCCTGCCGACAGGCGGCCGCTCCCGCTCCCAGTTCAATGTTTACAGCCCTCTCGTGTGTTTGCAGTCACAGCCAGTCCAGCCAGTTTACTCATTCGTCAAAATGGCCCCAAAACATCCTTCATCTTCTCCTGGAACCAGCAGCGGCCCTCCAGCTAAGAAAATACAGCGCAAGTCACTCACTCTGGCTAAGAAAATGGAAATTTTGAGCCGGTATGACCAAGGACAAAAAACTTCGATCATATCCCATGCCTTGGGATTGGGGGAGAGCACACTGCGGCGCGTCCGAGACAATGCTGCAAAAATACGAGCAACTGTGGAAGCAGGTTCGTCTAGGACATTGCAGAGGGTAGCCTGTGCAACCAGTGACAGAAGAGGAAGAGGAAGTGGATGACCCTGAAGCTATAGGAGAGGAAGTGGAAGTGGAAGTGGATGTGCCAGAGGAGGTGGACAGCACAGACGAAGATGGCGAGGGACTGTGAGAAGTGAGGGAGCATCGTGTTGAGTGTTAATGGGTGCTTTATTTACACTTTATTTACACATTAGTGTTACTTATAGGTTTAGAACGATACATTTTTAGAACATGTTCACTTTATTAGTCAAATAAATGTGTTTTTCGTTCAAAAAATGGAAGTTTTTTGGGCCAAAACCCGCATCCCCCCTATTATCCATTGTTTCTTATGGGGAAAATATGTTTTTTTTTGTGCGATTTCAGTTTGTGCGAAGCCTGTAGGAACCCATATCTCGCACAAAACGAGAACTACCTGTACTACTTTTACTACTAGTATTACAACTACTACTATTACTGCTGCTACTACTACTACTACTGCTACTACTTCTACTTCTCCTACTATTACTATTACTACTAATAATTCTACTACTACACCAGGTTGCTTGGCCTTCAGCGCTTCCTCGCTTCGCTCGCAGGCGCGAAGCGCCCTGGGGACTCTGTTAACTCTGTTAACCTAGATGTGTAAATAAAAGAAGTTTATGCAAAACTTGCTTTTCATTTATTTACACATATAATATTACCTTTCTTAGCCGCAGGAGGGTTGCATTCTTCGTCGTCTGTCCCGTCAGCGTATTTATCCACGCTTATTGATTTACGTTTTGGTGTCTTCTGCCCGCCATCCGTGTCTTCATCACTCATACCTTTGATCTCTGTCAGTATGCTTTCCAACTTCTCGCGCAATTCCCTATTCTCTTCCTTCAAATTGTCGCGCAATTCCCTATTCTCTTCCTTCAGCTTGGTTAAGATGTCTTCTTCTTCTTCACGTTCTTCTTCTTCTTTGCGTTCTTCTTCTTCGCGTTCTTCTTCTTCTATTTCTTCTATACACACATACACATATACACCTATACACACACATATACACATATACTTATACACATACACATATTTATATACACATTGACATATATGCGTCGGGGGCCCCCAGAGGATCGGCGGGGGCCCCCAGAGGATCAGCGGGGGCTCCCAGAGGAGCCACGGGGGCCCCCAGAGGAGCCACGGGGGCCCCCAGAGGAGCCGCAGTGGCCCCCAGAGGAGCCACGGGGCCCCCAAGAGAACCCACGGGAACCCCAAGAGGAGCCACGGGGGCCCCAAGGGAGCCACGGGGGGCCCAAGGGAACCACGGGGGCCCCCAAAGAAGCCATCCCATGAATTCAAGGGGACCCATGGCCTGTCGTTACAAATTATACATTTCGATATAATGTAGTCTACGCTTCTTCGCCGTTTCGTCTCTTGGCATCGTATCGGTAGTCGATATTGTATAGTCAGTCAGCCTTACGAAAGTGTCCCCCAAACACCGTCACCACTGAGGTAATTTCAGAATCATTTTGAAAGAGAAATGCATCTATAAGTTCCTGTGATCAGACTTTGCACCGTTTTTAACGAACTTCTTATATCCTGAGAAGTAATGCCGCATGAACGCCTCTCAATCCTCATCGTTCTCGGCCAATCAGTCGTCTGCGTTGCCGTGACGTCACCACTCTCGGCCAATCAGTCGTCTCCGTTGCCGTGACGTCACCACTCTCGGCCAATCAGTTGTCCCCGTTGCCGTGACGTCACGGGGTGTTACCAAAACACCACCGTGACCGAGGAAATTTAGAGACAGTTTTGATTTTTTTTATTTATACTTAGATTACTACTATTACTACTGCTACTACTACTCCTATTCATACTACTAATACTACTTCTACTGCTACTAATAATAATATTAATACTACTACTAATATTACTAATACTATTACTACTGCTACTATTACTCCTACTTTTACTACTACTACTACTATTACTCCTATTATTACTAGAATTACTTCTACTATTACTACTACTATTACTACTCCTACTTCTACTACTACTAGTATTACTACTATTTATACTATTACTACTCCTACTACTATTACTACTGCTACTATTACTACTGCTTCTATTACTATTGCTACTACTACCACTCCTACTATTACTTCACGTACTACTACTACTACTATTACTAATACTGCGAATACTACTACTATTACTAATAATATTACTGCTATTGTTACTTCTACTATTACTACTGCTACTACTACTCCTACTATTACTACTACTACTGTTACTACTATTACTAGTAGTACTAGTATCACTACTACTATTACAACTACTATCACTACTATTACTATTACTACTATTGATACTATTACTACTCCTATTGCTACTATTATTACTACCACTACTACTACTATTACTACCTCTACTATTACTACTACTATTACTACTACTCTTACTACTACTATTTTTTACTACTACTACTATTACTACTACTATTCCTATTACTACTACTCCTACTGTTGTTACTATTACTACTATCACTACTACTGTTACTATCACTATTATTTCTACTACTATTACTACTACTACTACTGTTACTACTACTATTGTTACTACTACTGTAACTACTACTACTATTAGTACTACTACAACTATTACTATTACTACCACTATTACTAACACGGGTACTAACATTATTACTATCACTATTACTACTATCACTATTATTACTACTACCACTCTTACTACTGCTACCACTATTACTACTACTACCGCCATTACTACTACTACCACCACCATTACTACCACCACCATTACTACCACTATTACCACTACCACTATTACTACTACCACTATTACTACTACCACCACTATTACTACTACCACCATTACTACTACTACCACCATTACTACTACTACCACCATTACTACTACTACCACCATTACTACTACTACCACCATTACTACTGCCACTACCATTACTACTACTACCACCATTACTACTGCCACTACCATTACTACTACTACCACCATTACTACTGCCACTACCATTACTACTACTACTACTATTACCACCATTACCATCACTGCTGCTACTACTACCACCATTACTACTACTACCGCTACCACCACCACCATTACTACTACCACTACCACCATTACTACTATTACTACTACTACCATTACTGCTACTACTATTACTACCACCCCTACCATTACTACCACAACTATTACTACCACTACTACTACTATCACTACATTTACTACCACTACTACTAGTACCACCACTACTACTACTTCTACCACTACTACTGCTATCACTACTAACACTATCACTACTACTATTATCACTACTATCACTATCACTACTACTACTAATACTACTGCTACTATTATCACTACTGCTACTACTATCACTACTACTACTACCACCACTCCCGCTATTATTACCACTATCACTATTATTACCACTACCACTATTATTATCACTACCACTATTATTAACACTACCACTATTATTACCACCACCACTACCACTACTACTACTACTAGTAGTAGTAATAGTAGTAGTAGTAATAGTAGAACTATTATTATTATTATTATTATTATTATTACTATTATTATTATTATTATTAATATTATAAATAATAATAATATTGTTATTAAAATTATTAATATTAGTAGTAGTAGTAGTAGTAGTAGTATGATTAATAGTAGTAGTAGAAGTAGTTGTGGTAGTAGTAGTGGTCTTATTATTATTAGTATTAGTACTACCACTACTACTACCAGTA
Organism: Oratosquilla oratoria; assembly: GCF_046742065.1. Classification (NCBI taxonomy): domain Eukaryota; kingdom Metazoa; phylum Arthropoda; class Malacostraca; order Stomatopoda; family Squillidae; genus Oratosquilla; species Oratosquilla oratoria. Next base: position 14,605,149 of record NC_134819.1, read on the forward strand.
CTCGTACTAGTAGTAGTAGTAGTTGTAGTAGTAGTAGTAGTAGTAGTAGTAGTAGTATTTTTATCATTATTATTATCATCATCATCATCACCATCATCATTATTATTATTATATCATTATCAATTATTATTATTAATATTATATCATCAATTATTATTATTATTACTATTATTATTATTATTATTGTTATTATTATCATTATCATCATCATTATTATTATCATTATCATCATTACCATTACTATAATCATTATCATTATTATTCTCATCATTATCATTCTTATTATTATCATTGTCATTATTATTATCAGTGTCATTGTTATCATTGTCATTATTATTATCATTGTCATTATTATTGTTCCTGTCATTATTATTATCACTATTATTATTATTGGCATTACTATTATTATTTATTACTATTATTATTATTACTACTACTATTACTACTACTACCACTATTACTACCACTATTATCAGTGTCATTGTTATCATTGTCATTATTATTGTTCCTGTCATTATTATTATCACTATTATTATTATTGGCATTACTATTATTATTTATTATTGCTATTATTATTATAATTATTATTATTATTATCATTAATAATAATAATAATAATAATAGTAGTATTAGTAGTAATAGTAGTAGTATTAATATTAGTAGTAGTAGTAGTAGTAGTAATATTATTATTAGTAGTAGTAGTAGTAGTAGTAGTATTGCTATCATTATTAGTATTATTATTATAATCATTATCATTATTAGTATTAGTATTATTGTTATTATTATTGTTATTACATACATATACCAAGGCTTTTTCCCCCTTACAAGGGGGGTAGCCAAAAAGAAAAAGGCATAAAATCATTCCCACCCATTCCATCCCTAAATACACTCCACACCCCTCCACCCTCCCTCTTATCTTAGCACCTCCTGAATGACGGGTCATCCCTGCACCTTGTCCACTGCCCTGGGTCAGAAGCAGTGTCGCAAGACACAGCACATCCACAGCAAGGCCGCTTCATTACATCGGCGACCCCCCCTCTCCGTCCCCCCATTGCATAAAATGAGAGGACGGGGAGAAATCCCTTCGGGCTGCGTCAAATTTTCCTCACACATACTACCTCACCCCCCATTCCACCTCATGCTATCACATCATCATCCATATACAACCATTCTCCATTCACCCCTGTCTTCTGTCCTCTCCCGTCCTTCCTCAACAGACATTCCCCTCTTCCCCAAAGCCCCCTTCACCCCATCCATCCACCTCATCCTAGGACGTCCCCTCAAGTTCACTCCCTCCACATCTGCCTTCCACACCTCTTTTACTAGTCTTTCTTCACTCATTCTTTCCATGTGTCCAAACCATCCCAATATTCTTTCATCAACCCTATCTCCCAGCTCCTTTTCCACCCCTGTTCTCCTCCTCACCTCCTCATTTCTCACTCTATCTAGCCTAGTAACCCCCATCATACTTCTCAGACACCTCATCTCAAACACATTCAAACTCCTTCTTTCTTCTTCTCTTATGTTCCATGTTTCTGCCCCATACAGTGCTGTTGGCATAATCACTCCTTCATACAGTCTCCTCTTAGCATCCATTCCCAAATGTCTATTCCTCATTACACTCTTTAATCCACCAAGGCATTTACTCGCTTCTCTCAATCTACATTCTACCTCCACCTTCACTCCACTTTTTCCTGCCACATTTGCACCCAAGTATCTAAAACTATCCACTTCCTCCAATCGATCTCCCTTAATGCTCACTTCCAGTCTACTGCCACTTTCACCCCTTGTACATCTCATCACCTTACTTTTACCCACATTTAGCTTTAGCTTTCTTCTATCACATACTCTCCCAAACTCTGCCACCAACTTCCTCAATCCCTCCTCCGATCCTGCCACAAGCGCAGTGTCGTCAGCAAACAACAACTGGCTCACCTCCCACTTTTCTCCATTTTCTTTAACCATCTCCAATCCCTGACCCACTACCCTTGCATTTACCTCTCGCACCACCCCATCCATGTATAAGTTGAACAGCCAAGGCGACATAACGCATCCTTGAAGATGGGAAGAATATTTTAGGGAGTTGCTGAATGTGAAGGAGGATATGGAAGGAAAGATAGCTGCAGTGGGAAATGCGAAGAAAATGAGAGTGATGAGTGAGGAGAGTGGAGGAGAAATAAGGAAGGATGAGGTGAAGGCAGTTGTAAAGATGATGAAAGCAGGTAAGGCATCTGGTCTGGATGGATGCCATGCAGAATGTCTGAAAAAGGGAGGTTCAGTGATGTTGGACTGGTTGGTGAAGTTATTTAATGTTTGCTGGAGAGAGGGTAGAGTACTGGAGGACTGGAGAAGTGCCTGTATAGTTCCTCTTTACAAGGGAAAAGGGGACAAGTGTGAATGTAGTAATTTCAGAGGGATTAGCCTGTTGAGTGTAGTAGGGAAGGCTTATGGGAGGATCTTAATTGAGAGGATTAGGAGAGGAACAGGAGTAATTGGTGAGGAACAGTGTGGATTTAGGACGGGTAGAGGTTGTGTAGATCAGATCTTTGTGGTAAGACAGATATGTGAGAAAGCTATAGGAAAGGGGATGTTTTTTGGGCTTTTATGGATCTGGAAAAGGCTTATGATAGGGTAGACAGAAAGGCACTGTGGGAGGTTATGCAGATTTATGTTATAGGAGGAAAGCTTTTGGGAGCTGTCAAGATTTTTTATGAGAGTAGTAGAGCATGTGTTAGGATTAGAAATGGAGAGAGTGAGTGGTTTGAAGTAAAGGTGGGACTTCGTCAAGGATGCGTTATGTCGCCCTGGCCGTTCAACTTATACATGGATGGGGTGGTGCGAGAGGTGAATGCTAGGGTAGTGAGTCAGGGATTGGAGATGGTTAAAGAAAATGGAGAAAAGTGGGAGGTGAGCCAGCTGTTGTTTGCGGACGACACTGCACTTGTGGCAGGGTCAGAGGAGGGATTGAGGAAGCTGGTGGCAGAGTTTGGGAGAGTATGTGATAGAAGAAAGCTAAAGATAAATGTGGGTAAAAGTAAGGTGATGAGATGTACAAGGGGTGAAAGTGGCAGTAGACTGGAAGTGAACATTAAGGGAGAGCGACTGGAGGAAGTGGATAGTTTTAGATACTTGGGTGCAAGTGTAGCAGGAAAAGGTGGAGTGAAGGTGGAGGTAGAATGTAGATTGAGAGAAGCGAGTAAATGCCTTGGTGGTTTAAAGAGTGTAATGAGGAATAGACATTTGGGAATGGATGCTAAGAGGAGACTGTATGAAGGAGTGATTGTGCCAACAGCACTGTATGGGGCAGAAACGTGGAACATAAGAGAAGAAGAGAGAAGGAGTTTGAATGTGTTTGAGATGAGGTGTCTGAGAAGTATGGTGGGGGTTACTAGGCTGGATAGAGTGAGAAATGAGGAGGTGAGGAGGAGAACAGGGGTGAAAAAGGATTTGGGAGATAGGGTTGATGAAAGAATATTGGGATGGTTTGGACACATGGAAAGAATGAGTGAAGAAAGACTAGTAAAAGAGGTATGGAAGGCAGATGTGGAGGGAGTGAACATGAGGGGACCACCTAGGATGAGGTGGATGGATGGGGTGAAGGGGGCTTTGGGGAAGAGGGGAATGTCTGTTGAGGAAGGAAGGGAGAGGACAGAAGACAGAGGTGAGTGGAGAATGGTTGTATATGGATGATGTTGTGACTGCATGAGGAGGAATGGGCGGGGGGGTGGGGGGTGGGGTAGTATGTGTGAGTAAATTTTGACGCAGCCCGAAGGGATTTCTCCCCGTCCTCGCCTTATATGCAAAGGGGGACGGAGAGGGGGGGTCGCCGATTAAATGAAGCGGCCTGGCTGTGGATGTACTGTGTCTTGCGACACTGCTTCTGACCCAGGGCGGTGGGCAGGGTGCAGGGATGACCCGTCATCCAGGAGGTGCTCAGATGAGAGGAAGGGTGGGAGGGGTGTGGAGTGTATTTAGGGATGAAATGGGTGGGAGTGTTTTTATGCCTTTCCCTTTTTGGCTACCTCCCTTGGAAGGGGGAAAAAGCCTTGGTATATGTATGTATCTCCAATCCCTGACCCACTACCCTTGCATTTACCTCTCGCACCACCCCATCCATGTATAAGTTGAACAGCCAGGGCGACATAACGCATCCTTGACGAAGTCCCACCTTTACCTCGAACCACTCACTCTCTCCATTTCTAATCCTGACACAAGCTCTACTACTCTCATAAAAACTCTTGACAGCTCCCAGAAGCTTTCCTCCTATCCCATATATCTGCATAACCTCCCACAGTGCCTTTCTGTCTACCCTATCTTAAGCCTTTTCCAGATCCATAAAACTCCAAAAAACATCCTTCCCCTTTCCTATAGCTTTCTCACATATCTGTCTTACCACAAAGATCTGATCTACACAACCTCTACCTGTCCTAAATCCACACTGTTCCTCACCAATTACTCCTTCTGTTCCTCTCCTAATCCTCTCAATCAAGATCTTCCCATAAGCCTTCCCAACTACATTTAACAAGCTAATCCCTCTGAAACTACTACATTCACACTTGTACCCTTTTCCCGTGTAAAGAGGAACTATACAGGCACTCCTCCAGCACTCTACCCTCTCTCCAGCAAACATTAAATAACCTCACCAGCCAGTCCACCATCACTGTACCTCCCTTTTTCAGACATTCTGCATGGCATCCATCCAGACCAGGTGCCTTACCTGCTTTCAACATCTTAACAACTGCCTTCACCTCATCCTTCCTTATTTCTCCTCACTCATCACTCTCATTTTCTTCGCATTTCCCACTGCAGCTATCTTTCCCTCCCTATCCACCTTCACATTTAGCAACTCCCTAAAATATTCTACCAAATTTGAAAAATTGAAGAGAAAGAGATGACATGATTACAGTGCTCATATCAGTAAAAGGGATAAATTACACTGATAGAAGAGATCTCCTGATTAAAGATGGGAGGTCTTTAAGAGTTTATGGAAGTAAATTAACCCTAGATTACTCAACCTGTACCATTTGGAATCACGTAATGCTTAATTTGAGCTTACACGGGCTGTGGTGTCCACATAATTGGCTAACTGGCAACTTTTAATGTTTGAAGTGTCTATAATGAACGTTTTGCCATTGATGGGTGAATCACTTCCACATTCTGCATGTCTATACAGCCCCAGTAAGTCTTAGTGTATCCATATGGCACATGTCATGTTCTTACGTATGGATAATTGAAAACAGAAAGTGAAAGTGATACCATAATGTTTTATTAATGTGGTAACTTAGAAAAAGTTTTTAAAGTTTTTTTTAGCCGCAAATGAACAATGCAGTTGTAAACATGACCCAAATGATACAAAATGAAGAACTGCATAGTGGTTTTCCTCTTGTTTTCTTTATAGGTCATGGTGACAGCCATGAAACGCACAAAATACTACACAGACGAATAGTTGATGTTGCTTCTGAACTCTGAGGAGTTTGAACGTGAAGATAACATGGCAGACTCAGTAAGTAAAACCAATACTGCCATTGGGACGGTGGAGGAGGGTGCTGTGGGAGGTGGCCAAGTCAGCCCTATAGGGGGCCATGTGGCAGCATCACCACCCATTGTGTGACCAGCCTGTATGCCCAGACCATTCTAATGTCATCTGCCACGAATGCCAGCAATAGAAACAGAATTTCATAACACAAAAAACATAATTATAGACACCATTTTTACATATTGTACAAAATACATGTACATGAATCGCCCATTTTCATTTATTCTAGGCAGCACGAGTTCTGTGCAGTCCGGGGTTGGGAGGCACAGTGTGACATTGAGTGATGTATGTAGTTTATTTCTACAGTGTGATTTTTTCTAAGTTCCTCACATATTAGTCTCAGGACCATATGATCTCATTACTCTATTTTTCTCTCAAAGTTTTCCTACAATAGTTCAGAGTTGTTGTTTTTTCTCTTCTGTATTACATTAATTTTGTGTCAGCAGGACTCTATGAGCCTTATTTTTGTATTACAGTACCTTTATGTGGACATAAAACAAGTTTACATATCTTATTTCATTTTTTTCCTATTGTGATTACATTTGGATGCAGGTTGACGTAAACCGTCAGTAGATTGTAGGTCGAGTAATCTAGGGTTAAGAAAGGCCACATGTTGAAAGGATGTGAAGAAATACAGTTTTCCATATAGATGTATAAATATGTGGAATAGCTTGGGTGTTATAGCCTGAGCTCAAACAATACACGAGTTCAAATCTAATTATGATAACTGGAAATCAAAGATACAGATTAAGTTGGAACTGTACATGAATTTGAGTTGGTATGTTAGAAAATCAGAGAATAGGAGACGGGACCCAACAAGTGTTGCTCAATTAGGGAAATACATGTAGATTGTATTGACAGAAGAAATCTCCTGATTAAACATGAGAGAGCTCTAAGTTGTGGGAGCAAATTAGGAAAAACCACATGTCTAAAGGATGTGAAGGAATACAGTTTTCTATATACATACATTCAATAATAGTAGCTTAGGAGGTGATTTGGCCCAAGCTCAAACAATACATGAGTTTAAATCTAAGTATGATAATTGGAAATCAAGGATATATATTAGGTTTGAACTGTACATCAATTTGAGGATTGGTATGAAAAAAAAAAGAGGGAGAGAGAGAATAGGAAGTGGGACACAACAAGTATTGCTCCCTTCCTGTATACTACAATTAAGTAAATACAATACATCCATGCAAAATCACATTCACACTCGAATCACTTTACATCCCTCCCAAGAGAAGTAAGACCCATACTGTCATGTTTGTGTTCAGGACACCATCTAATTCAAAAGACAATATCAACAGAGAATAGGCTTGGTCATAGAATCAAAGTGCCCCACATGCAACTATCCACTGTGGGTTACCTGGGCTGGGGCAAGGAATTGATTGATCACTCTTTCCATTCCTGTAACATCAATATTTCTCAAATACCTCATCTCAAAAATATTCAGTTTCTTCAGCTCTGTTGGCATAGCATGAAGTGTGATGGTCTCACATTCATTAGTTGCAAGTTTGAATCCTGCACTTCTCCAATTCTCAGCAGTTACTGTTACCTACCCTCAGCAGTCCAAGTGCATATGGCAAAGATGCTTTCAGCCACACCTAAGTGCTTCTTGGTGTAGGCTCCTTACATATGTACCAAAAGGCCTTTTCCCCCTTGTACTCGTAAGGGTGGTACCCAGAAGGTATGCAACCCCCCTCACTGGTTTCATTTTTATCTTAGCTCCTTTATATTCCATCTCTACTACATACAGAATCATGGGTAAAATCGCTCTTTCATTTAATTTTCTTTTTGAATTTTTCCCAAGTACTTTTCTCATGCCTTCACTCTTTATTTTTTTTTTTTTAGGAATGTCCCCTTTGGGGCTACAGGGAGAAGGATGTCTAGTCCTAATCCCCATTCCATTTTTGTTGCCTGACTCAAGTGGGAAGACTTGATGGCAGTATTCTTTCTCCCCGGGAGTTAGGAGATAGGGTTGATGAAAGAGTATTTGGATGGTTTGGACATATGGAAAGAATGAGTGAAGAAAGATTAGTAAAAGAGGTGTGGAAGGCAGAGGTGGGGTCAACCTAGGGTGAGATGGAAGGATGGGGTAAAAGGGGCATTGGGAAAAAGGGGAATGTTGGTTGAGGAAGGACGGGAGAGAACAGAAGATAGGGGTGAATGGAGAATGGTTGCATACAGATGATGCTCTGATGCATAAGGGGGAGTGGGTGGGGGGATGGGGGGGTGGGGGAGTGGGTGGGGGGTGAGGGAGTAGGTTAGAGAAATAAATTGATGCAGCCTGAAGGGATTTCTCCCAGTCTTCTTTTCTGCATGAGGGGATGGAGAGGGGAGTGTCTCACAAATTTAATAAAGTGGCCTTGCTGTGGATGTGCTGTGTCTTGCGACACTGCTTCTCACCCAGGGCAGCAGGTGAGATGCAGGGATGACCCGTCATCCAGGAGGTGCCAAGACAAAAGGGAGGGAAGAGGGTTGAGGTGAGTGGAGTATGTTAGGGATGGTATTGGTGGGAGTGGTTTTTATACCTTTGTTTTTTGGCTACTTCCCTTATAAAGGGGAAAAAGCCTTTGGTATATGTATACACCTATCCCCCAGCTATCCACTTGCATACGGTGATGCCTACATGGGCGTCACGAGGAGCAAGTGGGTACGCGATAATGCCGACGTCGGCATCTTGATCATATTTATTGTAGTTGTACCTACGTAACCTCCATTCTCTCTAAACTGGCTTCATCATATTTTCTATGGTTATCAAAATTCACGGGTGAAAGAGAATGAACAATTGAGCACTGCCTTTTTTTTTATAATGCGATTATTATGACGCAACATCGCACGTCGGGCAGCTAATGCTGCCAGACGTGCGATGTGACCCGGAGTGAAGAGGCTATCATGCGTTCAGCTATAACGCATACTTGAAAAGCTGATACAATTTCCATATCACATATCAAATTGGCTGCTATCACATGCCTCTAGCCCAAATTTTTATATCACATGGTGCTCGGCTGCTATCACACACACCCCGTGACGTCACAGGCAGCTGCCATCTTTGTTGGCTCGAGCTGCACGCTGATTGGTCAAGGGTTTGTTTACATGTACAGGCCATCGTACTGCTCCTATACTGTGCGCTGTGTGAGTGTTGGCACGTGATAGCTGCAATATTTTTTTGTAGAAGTGACTTGTTACTTGTTCTCAGGCCCCACTCCGTGAATAAGTGAGTACTACAGTACATACAGTATTCAATTTCTTTTTGAACACTTCTGGAAAAATGTAACCCAAAAGACAATTCACCATGCATAGCAAAATGTGTTGGAGGGTTTCCCAGAGGACCGACCCGGGAGAGTGGAAGGTGAGCCACAGTCAGTGCAGGCTGAGGCAGAGGCAGCTATACAAGAGGACTGCCAAGTTCCTGGAGGTGGTTTTGAGGACACAACAGATGGTGAAATCCTGGAAATGATACAGCCAGCCCATTACAGTTGCTGACATCATGAAAGAGGATGAGGATGAGGAGAGAGGAGAACATGAGGAGGAGGGTGGTCAGGTAACCACGCATGCAGGACTCCACCACAGCCGGCGTCAAGGAACTGATCAACTTGGGCATCAGGATATGGCACCTCCTTGAGCAAGATAGCTCCATCAACAGTGAAGCAAGATGTTCGCTCATTATTAGAGCACTAGAAGGTTATAACAAACAGTATCATGCCCACATCAATGCCCTGCAGCAATGCCAGATCACAAAATTCTTACGCCAACGTGCCGAGACACAACCAACCAACCCACAACCAGGACCATCACAAGAGGATGATTCTGGGGATGAGGAGGATTATTTTGAGGGTTTTGAGACTCCTGCAGCCACAGATGACTTCTTCAACGAGATACAATGTCAAGTGGGTGGTCAGTAACAAGCCACCCCAGCCTCATCACCCCTCTAACCCACCCAAGCCCCTCATCACCCTCAAAAAGGTATATTAAATGTCTATGAAATGTCTATTTTCTATTTTATAGCCTTGGTGTGTTACAGCACTGGATTGTATGTTTAAGCAATTTTGTTAAGGTGAAAACAGTGAAGACAAAGGAGAAATATTGGTGAAGCTGGATGAAAATTTTTGGTCTGGGTACCAATCATAATTAATACCATTAGTTCTTAAGCTTCACTATCGCATTTTCACCTATCATGCGGCTTTAGCTGCACCAATTAGGCACAATAGCAGGGGGATGGGTGTATACCTTTCTCATGGGGCAGAAACATGGAACATAAGAGAGGAAGAGAGGAGTTTGAATATGTTTGAGGTGAAGTGCCTGAGAAGTACAATAGGGGTTACCAGGATGGATAGAGAGAGAAGTGAGGAGGTGAGGGGGGAGAACTGGGGTGGAAAGGGAGTTGAGATTGGGTTGATGAAAGAGTATTGGGATGGTCTGGACATATGGAAAGAGTGAGTGAAGATTAGTAACAGAGGTGTGGAAGGCAGAGGTGGAAGGAGTGAACATGAGGGGGTGACTAAGGATGAGATGGATGGGGTAAAAGGGACATTGGGAAAGAAGTGAATGCCTGTTGAGGAAGGACAGGAGAAGACAGTATGGGTGGATGGAGAATGGTTGTGTAATGATGATGCTGTGATGCTTGAGGGGGAGTGGGTGGGGGATGAGGGAATATGTGAAAAATAACTTGATGCAGCCCGAAGGGATTTCTCCCCATGTTCTCCATTTCTGCATAAGGGGATGGAGAGGGGGGGGTTCACCGTTTTTAATGAAGTGGCCTTGTCATGGATGTGCTGTGTCTTGTGATGATGACCCAGGGCAGTGGACAAGATGCAGGGATGACCTGTCATCCAGGAGGAGCCAAGATAAGAGGGAGGGAAGTGGGTGGATGGGAGTGGAGTATGTGGGGATGGAATGGGTGGGAATGGTTTTTATCCTTTTGCTTTTTTGGCTATCTTCTTTGTGAGGAGGGAAAAGCCTTTGGCATACGTACCTTTCTCATGATCCTTTTCATTCCACCTAAATATTTATTTGCTTCCTTTAGTCTATTAGTCACCTCCATATCCCCTCAACTGTTTATGGCTACTATCTATACACCAAGAGCTTTTTCCCCCTTATAGTGGCAGTAGCCAAATCAGAGGCACATTTATATCACCCATTTCATTCCCACCACCCCTCCCATCTCAGCTTCTCATGGATAACGGTATACCCTTGTATCCACCAACTGCCTTGGGTGAAATCCAATGTTGCAAGAAACAGCACATCCATAGCAAGGCCACTTCACCTAATCGGTGACCATCCCCCCTCCATCTCCTCGTACAGAAAAAGAGAAGATGGGGAGGAATCCCTTTGGGCTACATCAAAATACAGCTACAAGTGACCTTAAATTTCTCCACCTCAAATATTTCTTTTCACACCAAGAATTATTCAACATGGCTAACGTAAATTCAACCCCCTTTTTGCACATATCATGACCTCCTACCTATTCTACAGTCCTTTTGGTTATGATGAAATTTCAATTAATATTCTTTGTCAGTGATATACAATTTTATTATTACAATGTTGAATACAACAATACATATTCATTCAACCTGACAAATCTAATTTACTGTAAGATCTTCTTCATGTCCCTTCTCTTTCTTTCCTTTGGTTGTATTCCATTATGCAATTCTGAAAATCTTTTACTTCTGTCTGACACTTCCTCCAATCTTTGTTATCAGCCATACAAAACTGAAAATAAAGAAGCAAGTCATTATTACAAATTAAGTCTCGGGTATTGGCTGCATGTTATTGTGGCAAAGTAGCATGCAGTTGATACTTTAGGGTCTACCAGAGCCACACATCATTTTGTCTGTGATAGAGGAAAACTCTGTACATAGAGAAATGATGACACTTTTATACTACGACTATCCCTCCATTATGCTGTCCCCCAACCCCTTGTTACTGTCCTGTACCATTTCTCTGAATATTCATTTCCTTTTTTTTGCCTACCTACCCTGTGGTGGGGGCAAAAGAATACTGCCACCAAGTATTTCCACTCGAGTCATAAAAGGCGACAAAAAAAGGGACAGGGGATGGGATTAGGAGTCCTATTACCTGTAGCCCCAAAAGGGGACATTCCTAAAAAAGAAAGTAATGGCATAAGAGGGTCTGGGAGCTTTCCAACCAGTACCGTAAGGTTTGGGTCTTTTAATGTGCATGGATGTGGTACAGATGAAAGTAAAAGGGAAGAGATAGGCAGTATGTTTGTGAGAAGAAAGACGGATGTGCTGGCTTTGAGTGAAACTACAATGAAAGGAAAGGGCAATTGTGAGTTTGGGAGTGTAGCTGGGAGGTATTCAGGGGTGAAGAGGGGACAAGGGAGAGAAGGGGTGGCTATACTAGTAAGTGAAGAGATAAGTAAGTGGGTAGTGGAGTGGAAGGAGGTGTCATCAAGGTTGATGTGGATGAAGGTGAAACTGGGAAAGGAGATGTGGGTTTTTGTAAGTGCATATGGGCCTCATAGTGAGAAGAGTGTAGAGGAAAGGGAGGCTTTTTGGGTAGATATAAATGGGTGCATAGAGGGATTAGGGAGAAATGTCAATGTAGTTGTATTGGGAGACCTTAATGCTAGGGTAGGAAATGAACTGACGGAGTGATTGGTAAGTATGGTTGTTCCACGTAAAAATCGTAGTGGAGAATTGATGGTGGACTTGTGTCTCGACAGAGAGTTGATGATAGCAAATACAGTGTTTCAGAAGAAAGTCAAGCATAAATACACATGGGAGAGGGTGGTGGATGGAAGGGTGGCAGATAGTGTTTATGGACTATATAGTGGTGACCAGGAGTATGGTAGGAAGAGTTAAGGATGTACATGTTCTAAGGGGAGAGAGTGGGGGAATATCATAAAATTTCCTGGTGGAAGGTAATTTGAGAGTAGAGAAAGAGGAAAAGGGCAGAAGGTAGGGAGGTACTTCGAGTGAACTGCTTAAATAAGAAAAAAATAAAGGAGAATGAGTATAAGAAGAAGTTGAGAGAGGAGTGGGAGAGAGTAAAGGATTGAGTAGAACTAGGAGTGGAGGAGGAATGGGGATGGTTCAAGGAGGGAGTCATAAGGTGTGCAAAGATGGTGTGTGGAACAAGGAGGGTGGGAGGAAATAGAAGGAAGGGTAGTGAGTGGTGGGATGAGGAAGCAAAGAAGGGTGTAGAAGAGAAGCAGGCACTCATAGATTGGCTACAACTTAGGATAAGGAAATCATATGAGAGGTACAAAATAAAGAGAAAGGAAGTTAAGCATAAGATAAAGGAAGCAAAGAGGAGAGCAGATGTGAAATGGGGAAAGAGTATGACAGAAAATTTTGAAAGTAATAAAAAGATGTTTTGGAAGGAAATTAAAAGAGGAAGAGGAGGCAAATCAAGTAGAGAAGAAAAGGTAAAAGGTGCAGATGGAGAGATGATAATGGAGGAGAAGGCAGTGAAAGGAAGGTAGGCAAAGTATTTTAGGGAGTTGCTAAATGTGAAGGAGGATAGGGAGGGAAAGGTAGTTGCAGTGGGAAGCGCTAAGAAAATGAGAGTGATGAGTGAGGAAAATGGAGGAGAAATAGGGAAGGATGAAGTGAAAGCAGCTGTTAAGATGATGAGAGCAGGTAAGGCACCTGGGTTGGGTGGATGCCATGCAGAATGTCTGAAGAAAGGAGGTACAGTTATGGTGGACTGGCTGGTGAGGTTATTTAATGTTTGTTTAAGAGAGGGTAGAGTGCCAGAGGACTGGAGGAGTGCCTGTATAGTTCCACTTTACAAGGGAAAGGCTGATAAGTGTGAATGTAGTAGTTACAGAGGGATCAGCTTGTTGAGTGTAGTTGGGAAGACTTATGGGAGGGTCTTGATTGAGAGGACTAGGAGAGGAACAGAGGGAGTAATTGGTGAGGAACAGTGTGGTTTTAGGACAGGTAGGGGTTGTGTAGATCAGAATTTTGTGGTAAGGCAGATATGTGAGAGAGCTATAGGAAAGGGGAAGGATGTTTTTGGGGGTTTTATGGATCTGGAAAAGGCTTACGACAGGGTAGACAGGAAGGCACTGTGGGAGGTACTGCACATATATGGGATAGGAGGAAAGCAGTTAAGAGCAGTCAAGAGTTTGTATGAGAGTAGTAGAGCTTGCGTTAGGATTAGAAACGGAGAGAGTGAATGGTTTGAGGTAAAAGTGCGACTTCATCAGGGGTGTGTTATGTCGCCCTGGCTGTTCAATCTTTACATGGATGGGGTGGTGCAAGAGGTGAATGCAAGGGTAGTGGGTCAGGGGTTGGAGATGATTAAAGAAAATGGAGAAAAGTGGGAGGTGAGCCAGCTGTTGTTTGCTGACGACACTGCGCTTGTAGCAGGATCAGAGGAGGGATTGAGGAAGTTAGTGACAGAGTTTGAGATGGTGTGTGAAAGAAGGATGATGAAGATAAATGTGGGCAAAAGTAAGGTGATGAGATGTACAAAGTGACAGTAGGCTGGAAGTGAGCACTAAGGGTGAGAAACTGGAGGAAGTGGATAGTTTCAGATACTTGGGTGCGAATGTGACAGGAAAGGGAGGAGTGGGGGTGGAGGTAGAATATAGATTGAGAGAAGAGAGTAAATGCCTTGGTGGATTAAAAAGTGTAATGAGGAATAGATATCTGGGAATGGATGCTAAGAGGAGGTTTTATGAAGGAGTGATTGTGCCAACAGCAATGTACGGGGCAGAAACATGGAACATGAGAGAGGAAGAGAGGAGTTTGAATGTGTTTGAGATGAAATGTCTGAGAAGTATGATAGGGGTTACTAGGATAGAGTGAGAAATGAGGAGGTGAGGAGGAGAACAGAGGTGGAAAGGGAGCTGGGAGATAGGGTTGATGAAAGAGTATTAGGATGGTTTGGACACATGGAAAGAATGAGTGAAGAAAGATTAGTAAAAGAAGTGTGGAAGGCAGAGGTGGTTGTTGAGATGGATGGATGGGGTGAAAGGAGCTTTACAAAAGAGAGGAATTTCTGTAGAGGAAGGATGGGAGAGGACAGAAGATAGGGGTGAATGGAGAAGGATTGTGTATAGATGAGGCTGTGATGCATGAGGGGGAGTGGGTGGGGGATGGTGGGTGAGGAAGTATGTATGAGAAAAAATTTGACGCAGCCCGAAGGGATTTCTCCCCGTCTTCTCCTTTTCTGCAGGAGGGTACAGAGAGGGGGGGGGGTCGCCGAATTTATGAAGTGGCCTTGCTGTGGATGTGCTGTGTCTTGCGACACTGCTTCTGACCCAGGGCAGTGGACAGGATGCAGGGATGACCCGTCATCCAGGAAGTGCCAAGATAGGAGGGTGGGAGGAGAGTGGAGGGGACTGGAATATATGGGAATGAAATGGGTGGGAGTGATTTCTATGCCTTTTTCTTTTTTGGCTACCCCCGTGTAAGGGGGAAAAAGCCTTTGGTATATGTAAGTCTCCCTATTTTCAATGCAGCAATACAAAACAATGGTTAGTTGGAATAATTAAGTTATTCCTAAATAGTGGCAGTGACAGCAAAGGATTACACTGTCAGTTTCAGGCACTGACACATTCTTGGCTATCAGGTGGCAGCAGGTCCAAAGGCGAGCCACTTGAAGATGGTAGGGCAGCAATCAGTCCTCCTTTTCCAAGTTTTCAGCCCCTGAATCTCACTTTACATCCTGCTATACTATTCTTTACAGGAGTAGGAGGTGAAAAATTGCAGGATCTCAAAATCAAATTTGTAACAACAAGCATCTTACTCTCTTCAATACAACGATGCCTACATAGGCGCCGTGAGGCATGAGTGGGTATAATTTTTTATGTAGATGCCGACATCAGCATCGTGATTACATTTATTTTGTAGTTGTAGACAAGTGACCCCTAGATTCTGTGAGCTAGTTTGATCACATTTTTTTGCTTTTATTATTACTCAGAGTGAAAGAAAAAGAGTAGTATAGCAGTGACTTTGTTTTATAATGCAAGTAGTGTGATGCATCACACATTAGGCATCTGATGCTGTGCACAAGAATTTGACTTGGGCACTATAATACATTAAAGAGGTTGTGTGGTATTATTTTTTTTAACACCTGTCATCCTAACTAATCTTCTGGAACTTTAATTATTTATAAATTAGGACATTTCTTTATAAATAATGTTGCTACTTAGCTATTTAATAGAGATAAATCTTGAGTACCCGAATGAAGCTGCTCCATGTCAAATGTGCACTTCTTATTTGACATGGAGGAGTCTCAGCCTGCTACTGCATTTCTATAGAGTAACTCAAAGTATCTTTTTTAGAAGTGCACACACATGTGATATAGCATTAGAAACTTAAATATTAATTTTGTAAATTATAATACATCCATGTAATAAATATTTTTCTTGGCAGAAATCAATAACAGAAAATGTTGCTAAAAGCTATGCACAAAAGAACTTAAGAACATAAGAATGAAGGAGACTGCAAGAGACCATAAGGCCTACACCAGGCAGCTCCAAATCCATCACCACCTGTCATCCCCATCCATAAAGTTGTCTAATCGTTTCTTAAAACAACTGATAGTTTCAGCACTTATTACATGGTTACTAAGTTTATTCCATTCGTCGACCACCCTATTAGTAAACCAATTCTTGCCCATTTCCTTTTTAAATCTAAATTTGTCCAGTTTATAACCATTACTGCGAGTCCTGTCCTGTTCTTTTAATATTGTTTGCATCACCTTGTTAAAGCCTTTGATCCACTTGAACACCTCTATTAGATCACCTCGCACTCTGTGTCTTTCCAGAGAGTGTAAGTTAAGGTGTCTAAGCCTCTCTTCATAAGGTAAATTTCTGAGTCCATGTACCATTTTGGTCATTCTTCTCTGTAGTGATTCTAGTGAATTAACCAATTCCATACGGTGACGCCTACGTAGGGGTCATGAGGAGCAAGTGGGTACGCGATGATGCTGATGTCGGCATCTTGATTATATTTATTGTAGTTGTACCTACATAACCTCCATTGTCTCTAAACTGGCTTCATCATGTTTTCTATGGTTATCAAAATTCACGGGTGAAAGAGAACGAACGACTGAGCACTGACTTTATTTTTTATAATGCGATTATTATGACGCAACATCGCCCATCAGGCAGTTAATGCTGCCAGACATGCGATGTGCCCTGGAGTGAAGAGGTTAATGTCCATTCTGTAGGACGGAGACCAAAACTGTACTGCATAGTCCTGCATTATTAAACTCTATCGCTAGATAGAGTTTAATAATTACCTCTGCCCTTCTATTCGTTACTGTCCTAGCAATGAAACCTAATGCACTGTTAGCTTTATTTCTGGCGCTAATGCACCGCTTCCTGGTTTTAAGGTCCAGACTCACTAGAACTCCCAAGTCTCTCTCACACTCAGTTTTCTCTAAAAGTGTGTTATCTAAGCCGTATCTATTTTCGGGATTGTGTAGCCCTACATTTAACACGCTACCCTTAGAGATATTGAAGTTCATTTGCCATTTCACCAACCATGTGAACAAGTTGTTAAGATCATCCTGCAGATTCTCTTCGTCGTCTCCTCACCTAATTAGTGTCGTCCGCAAACTTACTAATATCACTTTTTATCCCATCATCTAAGTCGTTTATGTACATAATGAACAAGGGACCCAAAACCAAGCCCTGGGGGACCCCACTAGTAACATTGCCCCGCCTAGATTTTACTCTATTTATGGTGACCCTCTGTTTTCTGTTACTAATCCAAGCTCTAATCCATTCTAACACTTTTTCTCCTATGACATGGGCTTTGATTTTATTTAGTAGTCTCTGGTGTGGCACCTTGTCAAACGCTTTGCTAAATTCAAGTTAAATAATATCGTAATTATCATTGTCATCTGATGCCTTATACACTTTAGTGTAAAAGATAGAAGATTAGTCACACATGACTTACCCTTGGAGAAACCATGCTGTGAATCACGAATTAAATTGTCTTTCAATGTGTTCTCTGAGTCTATTTACTATTAGATTCAAGCATTTTTCCTATAACTGATGTCAAACTGATTGGCCTATAGTTGCATATAGAACGAAATTGTGTTGACACCTTCAGACACCATCTGTTTTGATTGACTTGGAGGTCAAAGACAATGACAATGACCTTGATGACTTCAAGAAGAACAAGTACCACATTACTGAATACAGGTTAGGTTAGGCTCAGTTAGAATAGACAAACTTATCATACTTTAATTTCTTTGACCTCTGCATCTACCAAAACAAAGATGGCATTTCAGGCAGCAGAATCAGCTATATTTGTTTGTGTATAGCTTTTACCAACCTTTTCTGTTATGGATTTCCACCAAAAATAACATATATCATATTGATGTATTATAAATTTACAAAATAATTATTTTTTCATTGTTATATTGTGTAGGTATACACTTATAAAAATCTACCTCACTCAAATAATGTCTATGATAGTTTTTAGCTTGGGGGCAGTCTAGCAGGGTTTAGCAGGCAAGGTTATATCAATTTTGTTAAGTTTATGAAAGTTTTCCATTTCATCATTACATGAGTTTTGTGGTACCATCCAGAAACATTTGTTCATACACCCCTAGCATTAATTCAGCTTACCAAGAGTGGAGGGGTGGGGGAGCAAATCAGGTTTCTGGGTGGAACCACTATTATGATCTATACATTAAGCCTCATGTTAATGATTAAGTTTATATTACTTGGTTGCACAGGCAGCCATTTCTTGACTTCGGATGACCTATGACAAAATCCAGAATGAAGATTTGTCAGTACATTATATGGTCCTCCTGGAGTAATAATCAAACTTCCCAATATCCCCAAATAATATTGAATTAATAAAGACTAAGTGAAGATGGCTTTATTTCCTTGTTATGGTCATGTTATTCAAGTACTAATGGCTATATTATAATATTACATAAATTACATAAGTAATACGATTTATGCAAATTGCTACCTGAATTGAATAATGTTTTTCCAAACAACCCGTCTTGCTTATCATTTTCTCAACTGGATCCTCCTCTTCATCACCACTTGACGGCTGGGATCTATTGTGTGGATTGACTGCCATATCTTCCACAAACCATCAATTCCCTCGACATTACTGTTCTTGTTTATCTAGCGCTGTCGAACCTGGCTACTTTCTTAGGACTGTTCTGCCGATAGTTTAGCACATTTACATCGCTCAGTTGCCGTTGTCTTGCACAAGAGGAGATAGGTAAATTCGGGGGATAACTCAACAACGTCACTAATCACTGGTGAAAAATATAGAAACACATTTGTAAATCACAACTAACACCGCAATCGGAACAATGAAAGAGTTGAGTAAGCAAAACTATATATATCGATTGCTAACTGCATAACTCTTCAGTAGTACATAATGGAAGGAGGATGCTGTCTTAAATAGCAACCTTTAACAAAGGGAAGGGAACTGGAAAAAGAATAGATGTTACTACCCCAACTCTTATGTGACCTGAGGTCGGATCAGAGGGAGGAGGATGAAACTTGTTGACAAATTTGTTTGGTGATGAATAACCCTGATATATCTGATAATCTGGGGTCCTCTGACCCTTGGAAATATTCATCATGGGCAAATATAATTAAATTGGATTCCACTATTTTCCTTCTGAACCCACTATATGTCTCAGCTATGGACAGAGCAGCCTTGATTTTGTTGAGGGATACCTGATTCCATGAGTAAAACCATCCTTAACTGCGTTCACTCATAACTGCTCTGACCTCCCCTCCCCCCCCTTTTTTTTTTCTTCAGAAGTTTAGTTCAGCATAACAATGATTGGTGTTTACAAATTGGTTTCCACCTTTGTTTTGCCAGTCATAATATGGCATATGTCTCAGGTAGGTTCCGAGAACAGTTATGATCTGACTTTTTTCCGCATTCTCCTTGTTGTTTTACTCATTCGAGTACTGGTCCCCTGTACCCTACCTCTGGTGCTTCAGGTTATAATGTACTACTCCTTGGTGCTCATAGTAATTGCCCACTCCGTCCTGAGATTCAGGTAAAATGTTAGATTTAATTAATAGGTGACCCTAGCTGCAGTGTAGGTTTCAGTTATAGCTAGGTCAACATGAAAATGGAATTCCTAATATTTGAGCTGAAGTAGTTCTCATGGGATGCAAAAAGTCGCTATGAGTATAATGCAATTTGAATTATCCATCTAGCTGTCCTTGTTCTCGAGATATTGCATTTTGAATGGAATTAAATCAGGCCTATTTTGTCCCCGGAAATCGGGCCGAAACGTGCGGTCTGACGAATCGCCGATCGAACGTAAACAATGACGGTTTTTACTGACAGGCACAATTTATATAAAAATTTAGCATATGGGTGCATTATTTGTCATATTTTCTTTAAGATGTGTGATTTCCATGAATTACGTTTTTATCCTCTGCAAAATTACCCACCACAGCTACGAATACCGTCAAATTACATGAAAATCACACATTTTAAAGAAAATAGTTTGAATAATTCAACTATATGCAAGCTATTTCACTAATAACACAATAGTAACAAACTTAATAGTGTAGTTTGATCCATACCACCAGTGATCATAGATAGCGGGCAGGACGAATCGTAGCTGTGGTCCGTAATATTACGGAGGATAAAAACGTAACTTCTCTGATCAAATTACATGAAAATCACACATTATAAAGAAAATAGTTCAAGTAATTCAACAATAAGTCTATTACGCTAATAACATAATAGTAAGAAACTTAATAGAGTGAAGTTTGATAAGATGGCGGGTTGATGTTGATGTTGTTATCCGATAATCCGACCCGATAGAAAAAAACTAATTAAAACCTTCGATTTCTCAGCTCTACCGTAACAAGCTGCCTTTATTTTGGTATTAAAATAATTCACGATACTAGTAGTTTTACTTTATTTTGGTCAATTGCCACAACCGTAAATATGTTAGCTCATCTTTTACGTTGAAACATATACCAATATTCGATTTACTGCTGAATGCAGGCCGCCATGTTTATCTTATGTTTTTATTGACCGACATGTAACTGATGATGTGAATGTTTGAAATTTACTACGATCGTAGTAAATACACTCACACAACATTTTTTTTAATTAACTTTTCCGCGGTATATAAATTTGGCCGTTTGAATGGCGTGTGCATAAAATGACGCGCTATTGTGCTCGTCATCGACGATGGCGCCTCTGGTGGTGTTTGATACAGATGTAGAAAAATGCAGTATATTATTAATGGTACTACTCCGATATAGTACTCACTCATACTGTTTTGTTACAGTTTAACATTATTTTGTTGTTCCTTTGCTTAATGCAATGTTCCTTTTGGATGGTGCTCAAATATTTGGACTCAATGTTCCTATGTGTACAAACATTTCAGTAATATTAGCAAAACTATAACAATGTTTATGTGTCATATGTGCACTGACTGGTATTACTCATGAGTGTCTCTAGTCCCCTCAACCCTCTATGTATGTTTGTCCGTGTGACTTAATGTAGAATAATAACCTGATGAGGACCACAATGGAAATAAGCGTTCATGCTTTTTGTGTTATCCTCGGCAATTTACATTTATTATTTCGAACTATGTGTTCTTGTCATTATTTGCACTTCATGTACATTGATTTATTGCCAAATAAAGTCTATCTATCTATCCATTCTTCTCCTTATTGCATATATCTAGTGTATATGTAATCCTCCTTTATTGCATATGTAATCGTCCTTTATTGCATTTGTAATACTCCTTTATTATATATGTAGTACTTAATCTAATATATATAGTAAATGTTTTATATAAGTAGTCTATGTAGTCATTACATTATATAACTGCCAATGTAACATTATATAACCACCCTACATGCGTCGTCTCTACGTGGTCGTTAGACCAAGATCTAAGAATATATTTAGACCTTGGGTTAGACCATACGCACTGAGCCGCTTGTTTGAGCGTAAGCGCTCGTCAGCCCAGAGTTGCCAGGTGGTTCCAACATTTTATGCCATTAATTTGTGTGAATTTTGGCATTTTTTGGCAACACTAATGCCCAATTTGGCAAGCAGTTTGGAATATGTATATATATATATATATATATATATATATATATATATATATATATATATATATATATTTGGCAAGCAGTTTGGAATATATATATATATATGATGTAAGCGGAATAGGAAACACAGGAGTCTTAGTCTTGAGTTTATTCCTGACTAGTTTCGCAGGTATGCTTTTTCAAAGGAATATGTGTACAATTTTTTTTTTTTTTTTTTTTTTTTTTTTTTTTTTTTTTAATATTTTAGTCCCTGCGGAGCTAGCCGATTTCAGGACTGTCTTTAATTTCTTCTATGGCCGTAATATCTTATTTATTATTAATTTAATTTTATATCTATTTATTTACCGGAGTGCGGAATTTTGTTATATTTGACCCGGCTGGAGGGGGTCATAGTAGGCCTCCCACGGGGGAAGAGCAGATTAGGCTGGCAGCCAGGATTATTTGGGATTTTCCGGCGTCTGATGTGCTGTTTGCCCTCAATTGGTCTAGGGCGGTGGAGGGATCTCCGAAGAGATTTCTTAAAACTTTAAAATGGTCCCTGAACTGTCTGCAAACGAAAAGGCAGTGATTGAAAGAGACCTGTTCACTGCCACAGGTACAGAGGAGATTTAAAAATTTGGTTCGCCAATGATTTACCCTTATTCTGGATATCATGGCTAACATATAAGGGGGTACAGAGGGGAAGGTCGGGGGTTTTCCTCCGTGACAGGTTGTTGTCGGCCATCCCCGAGCGATGGCAGTGGCGGTGAAATCTGCCTTCCAGGTCTCCCAGATGGCTCTGTTGATCTTGTGCAGGGCGTCGCTGACCGTGAATTTGATGGAAATCATGTCCTCTTCAGGCGCCAGGGCGCCCTTCTTGGCTGCCCCATCCGCCTTTTCATTACCGTGCAACCCCACATGTGAGGGAACCCATTGATATCTTATCTGAATATCTTTGTTGGAGGCCTCAGCAGTGAGGTGCAGTATTTCTTGCAAAATGTCTGGTTGCGAGTCGCATTGACAGCTCTGAAGTGCCTTAAGGCTGGATCTTGAATCTGAGAGCACGGTGATACAAGCTGGCGGATGGGGAAGAGCGAGAACTATTTTGATGGCTTCCCGAATGGCGATTAATTCGGCCGAGAAGATGGAGGTGGGGGGAAGCTTCACGGAGATGGACTCTTGTGTGTTTTCCAAGAATATCCCTGCGCCTGTGCGGCCATCCTCAAGCACAGAGCCATCTGTGTAGACAAGGAAGTCCTCCTTGTACTCCGTCCTTATCATCTCCCTCACATGTGCTAGGAGAAGATGCGGACCGTCTTGGCATCTCAATCCCGGAATTTCTGAGACAACTGTTGGTGGTTTGAGTACCCAGGGGTGAAAGAGATCCACCTGACACTGGGTAACAAGTTGTCTCGCATCGGGAGGAAGCCCGGCTTTTATGCAGAGGTCCTTGACAGAGCCAGGCAGACCTTGAATGTGCGTCGTCTGTGAGGCCGGCAACCAATCCTCCCGGAGTTCCTCATCCGTAGAATTTGCAACTTTAGCACTGGTGAACAAGTATTTGCAGGCATTTTTCTTCAGTTGATACCAAAGAGGAAGAACACCTGCTTCATTATACACTTGTTCATGTGGAACTGATGCTGGCAAACCGAGACCCAGGCGGAGCGCTTGGCACTCCACTCTGGCTAATCTACACACTACCCCCGGGGGAAGATCGTGCATGGCAGGAGATCCGAAGAGGAGCCGGGAGCGTACCAGACTCTTGACCATGGATATCAGTGTTTCCCTCCTTTGACCCCAGGGCTCTCGGCGGATGACTCGGACGATGTTTAGGGCTCGTCTAGCGTTTATTATAACCTGATTTATGTGGCTAGTCCATTTTCCGTCTCTCTGGAAGATGACCCCCAAATATCGAACTGCCTTAGCTGGGTATATGGGAGTTCCGTCCACTGTGATGTAATTCCAGTCAGGGTAGTCTCCTCTGTTGTAACCTATGCCGTGGACTGGCATGTAAACAGTCTTTGATGCGGAGAGCATGAAGCCCAGGTCGGTCAGTTGGGTCATTACCAGGTCAACCTGTCTCTGAAAGAGACGGAGTTCTGACTTGTGCTGGTCAGAATCCTTTTTGGGCCGCCGGTGCCTAGCTTACCTCCATAATGCTATGTCATCAGCATAGGCTGTGACGACAGTGTCCTTTCTCACTCCTTTTCCTACATCCCCAAGGAGCAATGTGAAGAGGAGCGGGGCAACTACGGAGCCCTGGGGGACTCCCATATCAATGGTTGACGATCGGCTGAGGTGTCCTTTCCAGCGTACAACCATGGATCGACCTGAAAGGAAGGACTGCACAAATTTGTACAGTCCCGGCGAAACTCCAATAGACTTGAGTTTAGATAGCAGTTTACCGTGCCAGACGGTATCAAAAGCTTTGGCAATATCTAAAAAACACGTCTGTAGAATCCGTCTCTGTCTTTGGGCCCTACGTATATGTTCGGAGAGTCGCACGATGTGGTCAGTGATGCTTCTCCCTTTTCTAAATCCGGCTTGAAGTTTTGGGAGGGCTTCCTTATCTTCTACCTGGGACTTCAGTCGATTCAATACTATTCTCTCATAGAGCTTTCCTACGTGGGAGGTGAGAGAGACAGGCCTGTAGTTGGTTACGCTTTTCCTGCTTTTGTTTGCCTTGGGAATTGGTACCACAATAGCGTGCTTCCAGGCGCTAGGAACAACGCCTTGCCTCCAGCATTTGTTATATAATCTTAGCAGATTAATTTGCATGGAAAGCGGCAGTTGCTGTAGGAGAGGGTATGTGACCTTATCTGCTCCAGGCGACTTCTTGTTTGTCCGGGTTGCCCTGAGTGCCCAGCGCAATTCTTGTAGGGTTAGGCTCGAGTCTTCCCCTTTCGGTGGAGAAAGATCCATTCGGGATTCTTGTTCGCGACGGAGGCGCAGTTGTGCTTCGGGGAGGCTGGCCATGGTACTTGCACTAGCAAAGTGGTGGAGAAAGCTTTCAGCCTTCTCCTCAGGAGTGCACAGGATCGTACCGTCTGGGGCTGTAAGGTCATTATCCGGTGGGTTATATCGGCTCTTTAGGATCTTGACCTTTTTCCAAGCTGCGCTTAGGTCCAAAGTGTTGTCCTTGCTATCCATCCAGTATGCAAGCTTTGCTTGGGCTATGGTCCTCTTGCAACGCGAATTTGTTGTCTTCATCTCGATGAAGGCTTCTTCCGACCCTTCTCTCTTGTACCGATGGTAGGCCAACCTTTTGTTGTGGACAGCAATCTTGCAGTCCTCCGTCCACCAAGGGTGGCCACGCCTTCCCTGACCTATGCTGACGAAGGGGATTGCGTGTCTAGCTGCTGCCAGAACTATGCCGGTGAACTGCTGATTTAAGCTGTCCACAGAGTTGTCGAGGTCTAGGCTAATGTCATCGTTGTTCAAGAACTCTTTGTATGCAGTCCAGTTTGCCTTTTGAAGGTTAAGGTTTCCTTGCAGTGGAGGCAGGTGGACTACAGGTGAGAGGTGTATGGAGACGCAGATAGGGAGATGATCTGAAGACAAAGGGTCCCCAAGTGTGAACCAGTCTGTGGCTCCCGCTAGGTTTGAGGATACGAAAGATAAGTCGATGGCTGACTTACTGTGCCCTACCACGTCTGGAACTCTGGTGTGGGTGCCATCGTTGAGGAGGACCATATCCACGGAGTCTAACTGTGAGGCGAGTTCAGGAGAGGAATGGGGATATTCGTCTTCCCATAGGGCGTCGCGACGATTAAAATCCCCCACCACTACCCAGTTGTCAGTGAAGGCTCCAAGCCATTCAAAGTGCCTAGTCGTTTCTGGATTGTAATAATTTAGGATGTTAATGGTCTGGTCTTCTTTCACCTTGACAGAAGAGACCGTACCATATCCTGCCTCCAGTGGAGGTCCAGGCAAGGTTCCGACTTGGGCGGCTAATCCTAGGGAGACATACGTGGCTACCTTTGCTTCGCCTGAAGCATCGGTCCCATAGAAGGGAGGGTAGTGGTAGCCTGGCAGAGTTGGTAGCTGGAGAGGGCGTTTCCGAAGTGATTGTAGTGCAATTACCTCGTAGTGGTGTTTGGCGAGATGCTGCACTAGTTGATCCCAGGCAGTGTTTATTGCCCGACAATTCCATTGCATAATTCTAAGCACAGCCATGATTTCCAATTTCCATGACTGTACTAAGAATCACGAAGATTCCGTCTAGAAGCCGAGCTGCCTGTGGGTTGGAACGAGCTAGATCTTTTTGTATTGTTTCGACTGTGGCTTTCAGGCTCTCGATGGAGCTTGAGAGGGGGATGGAGGGCGCTGGGAGTAAGGCTGCTCTGTCGTGTGAGAGTGCCCTTATTTCTTTTTCCACTATGGGAGGAGACGTCTCAGGAGGAATGTTCGTGTTGGTGGGGAAGGATCCCTCGGGGTGGGGTGAGATGATCTGGCCTGTCTTTCTTCTCCTTATCTTACGTTTCTTAATCCTCTTCTTGTCTTCCATTTCCGTGGTAGTGGTCGTCGGGGGTTTGGCAGGCGGCGTTTCTTTGGGGGCACAGACTTCCTCACTTGTTGGTGGAGGCTCAGTGCCAGGTGATTTAACCGCCTGGGTTGGGGGTGCGTTTTCTAAAAGGTGTTTAGGGGACCTGGGCGCTGTCCCAAAGTCCCTCTCCTTTGCCCACTCTTCTTTAAGGTGGGTAGCCCATCGCTCCCTGGCAGCAGCTAGCGCTTCCGAGAAGGTGACATATCTCTGGTTTTTTATCTCATGCGCTATCCTCCTAATAGCCACTTCTGGGCATCCGTGATAGGCAGCAGAGTGATTTCCACAGCAATTTACACAGAGAAATTGCTGCTCTCTGCAGTCCTGGGTAGGATGTCCTTTGCTGCATTTAGCGCACCGAGGTGCCTTGCGTCGGCACTCCTTCCTAGAGTGCCCTAGGAGTTGACACTTTGTGCATCTTTTTACTGGAGCGACGTAGGGGACAACTTGGTGTAAGGTATATCCTAATCTGACAGTGGAGGGAAGGGTGTCAGCAAGAAATGCCACTCTTACTGACCCTGTTGGTACGCCCTCCTTTGACATGAGCCTCTTGATATCATCGACGGGAAGATCTTGGATCTCCAGGTCTCTCTTGAGCAAGCTCTCCGCGTCGTCATCGATGGGGACTCCCTTCACTACTCCCACGACGATTGTCTTGGGGATTCTGGTAATTATCTCGATTTTTTGGCGGTCCGTTCTTAGGACTGGGGTGCGTAGGAGCAGACCCTGCTGTTTTGCCGATGAGCAGCTAATCAGCCATTCACCAGAGGGAGTTTGTCGAATTCCTTCGACTGGGCCCACAGTCTCCTTGATCAGCTGTGCTTGCCTCCAGGACCCCAGCTTTAGGAATCGGGCCGGATTCTCAGTGGGTTTGATTATCACTGGGAACTTCGACGGGCTATGTGCGGGTTGGGTTTTTTTGGGACGATGGCGGCGATTGTTGACAATCTGCCATCCTCCCTCCTTTGGCTTACAGTTTGACGCGGCGACAGTGGCGTATGTCAAACTGATCGACTGACCTTCCTTGTCTGCCTCTTTTAAGGCATTTGAGGGTGTAGGTGCGTCTGTTGGAGTTGATGGAGCGGGATGCTTGTCCATGGAAACTGCGTCAGGAAGGCTGTGTTCCGAAGTTTGGGCAGTGTCCATTTGCATTTCTTCAGGGGGGATCCGGTCAGCAGTTTTGTGAAAGGGGTCTTCCATCCGCTGAGCACTTTCATTGGAGTAGGTGACTTTTAGTCTTTTTTGCCGATGAGGTTCATCAGGGTGTTCATCATCTTCTTCGTCCTCGCTGGAGGAGAAGATGCTCTTGCGTTGAAAAGATTCTTCCATGTTCGTGTGTCCGGAATGGACTGGACTGTGTGTGTGGGGGGGAAAAAAGTGATGTGTACAAACGGGCTGTGGGCATTATATACATGGGGTGGACTCACCACCTCTCCGAGTTACCATAGTTGGTGGCGAATGTGAACATCACATTGTGGCTCACGTAACAATGAAGACATTTTTACAATTAAATATGATAACACTAATACCAAAGAAATTATTAATAGAAAATGTAACAATAGTAATGATAACGATGAAGATAAATATTTAAATAATAATATTAACAATAATAACAAAAATGATAGTAGCAATACAGGAAATAATAACAATAAAATAAAAGTAATAGTAATAAAAACAATAATAAGAATAAAAACGATAATACTAATAACCAAGAAATTAAAATTATTAATATTAATTATGACAATGATGGTGAAAACAATGATAATAAAAACGAAAAATTTAATAAATATTTAAATAGTAACAATAATAATAACAATAATGATAATAAAGATAATGAAAGTAATAATAATAAAGATGGTAATAATAAGAATAAAAACGTAATGATAAAATTATAAATATATAATGATAGAAATAATAAATAAATAATAGTTATAATAACAATGATAATAATAATAGTGTTGAAAATAAATATTAACAAATAGCATTAAAAGAATAAATCATGATAAAAAGTTGGGGCATGGAGGAACTTCAGAGTGAAAGGAAGAAAGCTGGAGAGGGTAGGCCGAAGTGGGAAAAAGGTATCTACTTAGGGTCGGGGGGTCTGGGAAGCCATTCTTGGAGGGCAAGTGTCGCGGTAGATTTTGTCCATTTCGAGTCACCAGTTCTCTTGTTTGTGTTTTTGTGGTTGGCAATGTAAAGTGATTCAATTATTTTCCGTTGTTTCTTGTGTAGTCCTTTAGCTAGAATGGTGGAACCCTCCCAGTTAGGCAAATGTCCCTCTGTGTCAATGTGGTTAACTAGAGCGTTGGTTTCTCGGTGGTGTCTAATGTCCGCTTTGTGTTCCTTGAGTCTGTTGTTAAGTCCTCTGTATGTCTCTCCGTAGTATGCACAGTCACATCCTTTGCAGGGAATTTTGTAAACGATGCTATTGTCACGGTTTGTCTTGGTTCTGTTGGTGGTCAAGTGTCCTATTTTCTTCCCTGTGTCATTTACTATGATGAGTCCTGTCTGTCTCAACGTTTTGGAAAGCATGTGAGAGAGGCCAGAGTTAGGAACCACAAGGTATCGTAAATCTGTCCTCTCTTCACATCCTTTCCTCTGTCTGATTTTAATGGCTTTCCGTAGTGACGTCCCTAACATGCCCTCTGGGTACCTTAGGTTCCTGAACGCAGCGGTTACGTATTCAATTTCCTCTTGTAAATACTCCTCGCTGCATATTCTAAGAGCCCTAAGGTAAAACCCAATGATAACCCCTGATTTGGTCTTCTCGTCGTGTGCGCTAAAATAGTGGATGAAGTCGTCTTTGTTTGTCGGTTTACGGTATACCTTGAACCTAGCGCTGCTGTCCGATCTGATGACGACAGCGTCTAGGAAAGGTAGGGAACCGTTGGTCTCTTCCTCTACTGTGAATTTAATTCTTTTGTCCACGTTGTTCAGTTGTTCCAGTATGTTTCTTGTGTCGTTTGTTTTGTGTGAAATGAAGAGGATGTCGTCAACATAACGGTACCACTTGGAGTTAGCTGGGACGATATGCAGAAGGTGGTCCCTTTCCAAAGTCTCCATGCACTATTTTAGCGCACACGACGAGAAGACAAAATCAGGGGTTATCATTGGGTTTTACCTTAGGGCTCTTAGAATATGCAGCGAGGAGTATTTACAAGAGGAAATTGAATACGTAACCGCTGCGTTCAGGAACCTAAGGTACCCAGAGGGCATGTTAGGGACGTCACTACGGAAAGCCATTAAAATCAGACAGAGGAAAGGATGTGAAGAGAGGACAGATTTACGATACCTTGTGGTTCCTAACTCTGGCCTCTCTCACATGCTTTCCAAAACGTTGAGACAGACAGGACTCATCATAGTAAATGACACAGGGAAGAAAATAGGACACTTGACCACCAACAGAACCAAGACAAACCGTGACAATAGCATCGTTTACAAAATTCCCTGCAAAGGATGTGACTGTGCATACTACGGAGAGACATACAGAGGACTTAACAACAGACTCAAGGAACACAAAGCGGACATTAGACACCACCGAGAAACCAACGCTCTAGTTAACCACATTGACACAGAGGGACATTTGCCTAACTGGGAGGGTTCCACCATTCTAGCTAAAGGACTACACAAGAAACAACGGAAAATAATTGAATCACTTTACATTGCCAACCACAAAAACACAAACAAGAGAACTGGTGACTCGAAATGGACAAAATCTACCGCGACACTTGCCCTCCAAGAATGGCTTCCCAGACCCCCCGACCCTAAGTAGATACCTTTTTCCCACTTCGGCCTACCCTCTCCAGCTTTCTTCCTTTCACTCTGAAGTTCCTCCATGCCCCAACTTTTTATCATGATTTATTCTTTTAATGCTATTTGTTAATATTTATTTTCAACACTATTATTATTATCATTGTTATTATAACTATTATTTATTTATTATTTCTATCATTATATATTTATAATTTTATCATTACGTTTTTATTCTTATTATTACCATCTTTATTATTATTACTTTCATTATCTTTATTATCATTATTGTTATTATTATTGTTACTATTTAAATATTTATTAAATTTTTCGTTTTTATTATCATTGTTTTCACCATCATTGTCATAATTAATATTAATAATTTTAATTTCTTGGTTATTAGTATTATCGTTTTTATTCTTATTATTGTTTTTATTACTATTACTTTTATTTTATTGTTATTATTTCCTGTATTGCTACTATCATTTTTGTTATTATTGTTAATATTATTATTTAAATATTTATCTTCATCGTTATCATTACTATTGTTACATTTTCTATTAATAATTTCTTTGGTATTAGTGTTATCATATTTAATTGTAAAAATGTCTTCATTGTTACGTGAGCCACAATGTGATGTTCACATTCGCCACCAACTATGGTAACTCGGAGAGGTGGTGAGACCACCCCATGTATATAATGCCCACAGCCCGTTTGTACACATATTCCTTTGAAAAAGCATACCTGCGAAACTAGTCAGGAATAAACTCAAGACCAAGACTCCTGTGTTTCCTATTCCGCTTACATCAACCTGTCAGAATGTCTCAACAATATATATATATATATATATATATATAAGTTTTTTTATTCCAATAATTAGTCAATTTCTCCATCAATATGAAACCTCTTACCATCTTCATCCACATCAAAACTAGGTTAATCATACATATACTAACATAAAAAAAATCTGTATAAATAAAGTTTGATTCCTTCCATTATCCAGCAAAATTTATCAAAGACATCTTATCTCAAAAGACAATGGAACAAAAATTGACCCATACTATTTGGTATTTTAACTAAAATATATTTATAATAGAAAATAAAAGTTTGATTCCTTCTATTATCCAGCAAATTTTATCAAGACATTCCATAAGACACTAAAATTGACTCATGTATTGTATCTAGGTATATAATAGAAATTAAAGCTTGATTCCTTCCATTATCCAGCAAAATTTATATAAAAAAAAAATGTTGCATAAGACACTGGAACAAAAATTGACTCATACTATTTGGTATTTTAACAAAAATATCTTAGTACTACTGAAAAATTAATTGGATGGGTTCTCTGACTTTTGGATGGTTTTGCAAAACGCCTCGTGCCCCTGTGTTGACGTGGTGATTTTGTAATGCCTCTCAAGCCAGAGCCAGTAAGTCTTTTTCGTTTTAACACACACCCTTTCATTACTTTTCCAAAATGTCTGAGGAAGTTTCTTCTAGGATGAAACGTTATCGACACTTCTGGAAATGGGTGACGTGCTCAAAAAAGATACAAAAGAAAGACACCAAAAACAACTCTGAGCTTCTTGGACAGCTTCGAGCAGAACACGCTAGAACCTTTCCGGGTCTTTACGGAAAAACCAAAAGCTTTTCTGTGATAGAGTCTTTAAAGGAGTTCCATTTAAAAGTTCTTCAGTTTAATGTCACCATACGTGAAAATGAAGACTTTTCGTATTCAGATGAAATGTTTGACGATTTACAATTCTTTAACGGAGACGTCGAAAAGAGTAAATTCGATGGTTTTTCCAAGCACTATTTCGCGGGCTACAAGAGTTTCATAAAACATGGAGGCAGGGGTGATCACAGAAATTACCAAATGCACTACATCGACTCAATTTTTAAGAGTTACAAGCGTCAAGAGAAGAAGAACAAGTACGCTATAAAGAAAGTGTGATCAAAAGTACTTACTTGTGCGTCGATGACGACGGTTCTTCGGTTTCGGTCGCTCCTGGGTGGGTCCTTGCCTTCCTTTGTAACACACGCTCCACTGCCTTAGTCTCACTCTAGCCTAATTCCCTACCTCCTAACCATTAATGCTAGCCTATCAGATCCCCCTTTGTGCATACTTCTCTCACACTCGCATTCACCCCACCACCCACGCGTGGTCCTTCCCTGGCACTGCCTTACCCAAGCCAACGCGAGGGCACCCCCCCCCCCTGGTGGGAAGGGGGATACCAGCGCTCGTGCCCTTTGACCCCCTCCCCCCCCGAAAGAGGGGGGGGGTGCCAGCCGTCCGTCCCCGTCCGCGCCATACACACTCACGCTCACACCACAGAAAGTCAAAGAAGAGGCTGAAAAAAGAGGCTCCAAGAAAAGATTGAAGAAAAGCGGAAAGCCGCCGAGGAAGAGGAACGGAAAAAGCAAGAAAAGCTGGATAGAAAGCCAAAACTGATGGAACTTAAAAAGGGAAGGGATGAGAGGCGTGTTAAACGGTTGGAGAAAAAAAGACTTGAGCAACAATTGAAAGAGGAAAAATACCGTAAAAAATTAGAGAAGAAACGTCTCGAAGAACAAAGAAAAGACAAGAGACTACGTCTAAGAATGGAAAAACGCGAGCTGGCGAAAGAAGAACTAAAAAAAAAAGAATGATTTGAGAAATCTGAAAAGAAATATGGGTTCTTTGTTATTCCCTGAACTACAAGAAGAGCAAAAGAAAATGCTAGAAGAAGACAGAGCAGAAAGAAAACAAGATATGGAAGAGAGACGTGAAAAACCGTCAATCGACATATTTTCCATAGACAAACTAAAAGGAGTGATAACCGATGAAAATAAAGTTGAACCTCAAAATCTCGGCAAGCTAGGAGACTTCAAATGTAAATACTGCCAAGCCTTGATGTGGAAAAAAGAGCCCAGGACAGTTTGTTGTAATAACGGGCAAGTCGCGGCTGTTATTCCATTATAAATCAAAGACAAGACTGGATTTTCTGATCGTTTTCTTGGATATTTAGTAGGATTCAACAATATGTTCTGTTTTACCTCTTTCTCAACACCTCGCAAGTTAGAAAATGCTTTAGAAAAATCCATATGTTTCAAGGTTCAAGGAAAAATTTACCACAGGTTAGGATATTTGAATCCTGGAAGATTTCAAGAAGGACCTCTAAACCATCAGGCTTCGGGAAGCCGTGGATTTTTTGGCAAGGAAGTAGAAAAAAGATTTCTGGAAGAACAAAGGTGACAGTTTGTTGGACCTCTATTTTTACCATGATCGAGACCAGCAAATTAAACTAAGAACAAATATAATTAAAAAATTAAAGTCAGAAGGGAAAATAGCCACAAAAAACGACGTTCCAGAGAAGAAAAGGAATACGAAGAAAATGAAAAAATAATCAAGATGCTTTTTGAATACTTTGCTGAAAATAATTCGTGTCTTTCGTCTATGTTAAAGTGAGGTCGATAATTCAAAAGAATTAGTTCGGCTTCACATCGAAAAACATGGAAAAATACCAGAGATGACCTTAACACTTAAAGCAGCAGAAGGCGTGCAAACGCGTGAACATAAAGGTGTGTATCACCTTCCATCTTCTGCAGCTGTCGGAGGTATAGTGAATTTAGAACCCGGTAATAATCCTCTTCGGGTTATTATAACGTCTCCTAAACCCGGGTCTAATTATGTTATAAGGATCCTAGAACACTCGAATTTCTTCTATGATCCATTCCAATACCATCTTTTAATTGCTCATGGAAATATGGGATATTCTTATACTTTGAAGCTTTTACAAAAAGGAGACAAAGTTCGAAAATACAACAAATTGACGCCCGCTGCATTTTACTCCTCCATGTACATGGAACGAGAAGGGGTGTTCAACTACATTACGAAATGTCGTCGTATATTCCAACAATTCGTTGTGGATAATTATGTGAAAGTGGAGACCATGAGACTTGATTTCATAGAGAGAAACCAAAATGAAATAAGAAAGGAAAGGTGGGATATTCTGAGAGGAGAAAATGGAAAAGATAGAGGTCAACGTATAATTGTACCTCCTTCATATGTTGGAGGACCAAGATATATGGAGCAAAGACAACAAGATGCCCTCGCATTTGTAACAAATTATGGATCTCCTGACTTTTTCATAACGTTCACTATGAACCCAGCATGGGAAGAACTGGAAGAAGCGACGAGTCAGACAGGAGGAAATGCTGCTTCTGGATGTAAAGCAGACAGGCCAGATTTAGTGAGTAGACTGTTCAAAATGAAAGTGTATAGTCTTCTTGATGATTTCACCGTTAATTGTATATTTGGAAAAGTTAAAGCCTATCTTTACAGTGTCGAGTGGCAAAAAAGAGGGCTCCCATATGTCCATATTTTGTTATGGATGAGACATAATGATAACGCCGATTTTGTTAGCAAAATAATATCTGTAGAAATACCAGACAAGGAAACTCACCCTAGATTATATGATATTGTGACAAAGTGTATGATACATGGACTTTGCAAGGGTTTTGATGATTCCCAACTTTGTTGCCAAGTGAAATCTTCCTCGGACGGCAAAAATTTGTGTGGAAAAGGGTTTCCGAAAAAGTGTAGAGATACTCTATTTTTCGGAAATAATGGCTACCCACTTTAAAAAAGAAGAGCAAAAGGAGAAGGCGGACATACATTTGAGAAGAAAATTAAGGGTAAAAACGTGACAGTGGATAATTCTTGGATGGTACCTTATAGCCCCATATCTATGCCTCAAATATAACGCTCATATAAATGTCGAATGTTCAAATTCCATAAAAACCATAGCCTATGTAACAAAGTACGTTAACAAGGGCTGTGATCGCATACTGTACACCAAGACTGAAAAGGACAAAGAAATAGTAAACGAGGTAAGAAATTATCAAGATGCACGCTTCGTAAACGCTAACGAGGCAACATGGAAGATATTCAAGTATCCTATCCATAAGAGCTTTCCCCCTGTTACTACCTTTGATTTGCACCTGGAGGGGGGAAATGAAGTATTTTTCAATGCAGACCACGACGAAGAGACACTGTTAAGGAAAACCTTAAAGGATACACAACTCACATCTTTCTTGAAATTGTGTCAAAAGAACGAGTTCTCTGCTTCACATTTGTATCACGAAATCCCCAATTTCTTCATATACGACAAATTAGCAGCTAAGTGGATTGAGAGAAAGACGAAAACCGCGGCCCTCGGAAGAGTACGAGCAGTAACCACAAAAACAGTTGAACTCTTTTATTTGCGTATGTTGCTTTCGCATAAAAGAGGACCCACTTCTTACAAGGACCTCAGAACAGTTGAGGGAGTCGAGTACGAAACATATAGAGAAGCTGTAAAAGCCATGGGATTACTCAACGACGAAGAAATGTGGAAGAAAACTATAATGGAAATCATAAACCATACTAATAACAGAGACCAACTAAGGTCGACATATGCGAGTATGTTGGTATTCTCTGATCTGGAAGATCAAAGAAGCATATGGGAGGAGACAAAAGACCTTTTTGCGAGTGATTTTCTACATTTGAGGGGATTAGAAGAGTATAATGACGAAATTTACCTCGATGCTCTTGACGATATTCAAGAAAAGGTCTTCAACTGTGGAGGAGGAAAAATCGAACAATACGGTCTTCCTTCTTCAAGAAACGGAGAAAAGTCAACTAATGTTGTAAGAAGAGAGAGATCATACAACAAAGCGGTACTGGCTCAAGAAGTCGAGGAACGAAAAGTGATGATGAACGAAAAACAGAAGCATTGTTACGATACCATAATGAAATGTGTAGAAGACAAATCGAAACGTGGAAAAAGAGGGTTTTTTATTAGTGCTCCGGGAGGAACTGGAAAATCTTTCCTGTTGAATATTCTATTGGATACTGTTCGTTCAAGAGGAGAGATAGCATTAGCCGTCGCTTCTTCGGGTATAGCCGCTACTGTTTTACATGGAGGAAGAACCGCCCATAACATGTTCAAAATTCCGTTAATGAAATACAATGAAATACGAGCATGCAGCGTCAAGAAAAATACTGAGATGGCACGTCTTTTTGAGTTGACTTCTTTGATTGTCTGGGATGAAGCTGTAATGGCTAAAAAAAAAAAAAACACAATGACCGCCCTCGATATTACTCTAAGAGACAGGGACAGAGGGTATCTCAGGGGGCGTAGCCCCAATGGCGCGAAGCGCCGCAGGCCAAGCAGGCCAAGCCGGGTGCTTGTATTATATAAAATAAATAAAGTTTGATTCCTTCCATTGTGTAGCAAAATCTTTCAAAACATTTCATAAGACACTGAACTAAAATGTATTAAAGAAATAGCCTCTTTGTCTGCTTTACATACTCAGTCACCTTTAGAGCATAAAATTATCATCATCCCTATCAAGATGGTCAAGTATTCCTTCTACCTGTTCTTCTTGTGTTGGATCTTGTGGCTTATTATACATACACTGAAGTTTTGTAGCATGTCGTCTGTCACTGAAATTTCTGCAACATGAGTTATTTGTTATCAAATGAGATTTTATCATCAGAATGCTGTTCAAAAGGTCATAGCTAATTTTGTTTAATTTACTTTTCACAATTGTGACATGGCTGAACATTCTACAAATGCATTTGATATAGGCAAAGTCAAAGACAAAACTAAAGTTGCAAGATCTCGAAAGCAAGGTGAGCCAATGGCATTTGTGATTGTATATATAACACCAAAAGGCATTCATGTCATTGAGATCAACATCATATGCTCTCCAATCAATTATCCTGATGTTCTCAAAATTTGGCATTTTTATGGCAAAACTGCAAAAGTGCCATAAGAATTTGGCAGTTTTTTAAGAGAGCCATTTTATGGCACATTTTGCCAAATTTGGCACCACCTGGCAACCCTGGTCAGGCCTACGAGTATGTGTGTGTGTGTATATATATATATATATATATATATTATATATATATATATATATATATATGTCTGTATTGTTCTACTTACAAGTTCCACCTGACAACATGGTGCCAGAGAAGTGGGTCAGAGGTCATGTTCCTACCCTGTGCCAGGCCAGCTTACGCCTGAAGGCAGAAGGTACTTAGTTCTTGTCATGTGTAGACCCACGAAATAAACTCCCGTGATATTCAGTGTTTCACTTAA
Organism: Oratosquilla oratoria; assembly: GCF_046742065.1. Lineage (NCBI taxonomy): Eukaryota > Metazoa > Arthropoda > Malacostraca > Stomatopoda > Squillidae > Oratosquilla > Oratosquilla oratoria. Next base: position 14,642,087 of record NC_134819.1, read on the forward strand.
CCACAAACACCTGGGATATATGATCTTCTCTCAACCTCTGGTGAACATTAACAACTTTTTTTTAATTGTATTAGGATTATGAATGAAATTTACCATCTCTTTGGGAAGAAATTTGGACGAATGACTAATGGACTCTGAAAAGAGGATGTCAAAGGGATTTTGTCTCTTTTGGCTTAGTGGAAGGGGAATTGAAAAAGCTAGTTCTGGCTTGTCTGAGGGCTTTACCCAGGAACCACTGAGTGTAAGCTAATTTTGTTAATTGGGACCTGATGGAGGTTGATTCATGTTCTAAAATCTGGGGCTACAAATCCTGAAGGCTCGGAGAAAAAGACCCGAAGCTACACTTCTTTTAGTGTGATCTAGGAGATGACTAAAGAAGTGAAGGTAACTTCCTGAATGGGTGTTTTTCTGAAAACAGGGAAGCCAAGCCTATTCCTGTTCCTCATGATTAAGGTGTCAAAAAGGTTATTTTGTCATCTTTTCCCCATACTACTTTGAACTTGATATTAGTTGTTAAATTATTTGAGTTTATCTAGAAAAAAGATCAAAGGGACCCCAATTCTCACCCCAAAGTGTGGTGTGAGCGTGAGTGTATATGGCGCGGACGGGGACGGACGGCTGGCACCCCCTCCCCCTCCTTCGGGGGGGAGGGGGTCAAAGGGTACGAGCGCTGGTATCCCCCAGAGGGGGGAGTGCCCTCGCGTCGGCGTGGGTACGCCAGTGCCTGGGAAGGACCGCGCGTGGGTGGTGGGGTGAATGTGAGTGTAAGAGAAGTATACACAAAGGAGGATCGGGTAGGCTAGTATTAATGGTTAGGAGGTAGGGAATTAGGCTAGATTTAGACTAGGCGCAGTGGAGTGCGTGTTAAGAAGGAAGGCAAGGACCCACCCAGGAGCGACCGAAGAACCGTCGTCATCGACGCACAAGTAAGTACCTTTGATCACTCAAAGAATTAAAATATCATCAACTTATCTGAACCAAATCATACCTGGGAATTTTATTGTTGGAAGAACAATTTCGAAGTATTCCATGTAAAGATTAGCCAGAACAGGAGAAAGGTTAGAACCCATGCCACAACCAAACTTTTGCCTAAAAAAAAAAAAAAAAAAAAAAAAAAAAAAAAAAAAAAAAAAAAAAAAAAAAAAAAAAAATGAAAGGAAAAAACATTAGTTGACACACAAGTGCGTACAAGCGCAATGATTTTGGAAATGCTTGTAACTTGGTTTCTAGAAAGGAAAAAACACCAACACAAATGTTCATAAATGAAGAAACGTTAATATCCTTAATTTTCTGGATGAAATCTTCTGGGTCTTTTAAATGGGAGTTGGTGTTGTGATATGGTTCGGACAAGCCAGGGAAATGAAACTCACAATAATACTACGCACTCGGGTTTTAATTAACTCTAAACTCGTAAAGGAAAAAACCTAAGAGCTAAGGGGAACTTGAAGCTTGGAGAGGACTGTTGCTTGGAGAGGAGTACTGCTTGGAGAGGAGAGCCGCTTGAAGGGGAGTACTGCTTGGAGAGGAGAGCTGCTTGAAGAGGAGTACCGCTTGGAGTGGAGAGCTGCTTGAAGAGGAGTACTGCTTGGAGAGGAGAGCTGCTTGAAGATGTCGTGTCCTGGAGTGAGCTGCTTGGCTCTACTACTACTAGACAGGATAGGTAAGATGGGGGAAGGGGGGAGGGTATGTGTGTAAAGAAGTAGTAAAGGAGGAAATGGAAGGAAGTTAGAGTTACAATAGATGTGGGGCAGACCCACTTGCTACTTTGAACATGTTTTTTGAAATATGAATTTTTGTGCTGTGAAGCTAGTGCCTAGTTATTCTTGTGATGTTTGGAGGCTGGTCCATCTTCTGCAGGATCGGTGGTCTGTTCATCTTCTTGAGTTGTTATGATTGTTTATGGCTGTTATTATTTTTTTTTAACTTTTAATTAAAAAAAAATGTATACGACTATTCTTGCCTATTTATAACTTTGAATTTTTGAGGGTATGTATCCTTTTTATCTTCCTTTTTTAGTTTGTTGTGATGGCATCAACAACCAAAAAATGAAAATAATATACACATCACCACAACAACAACAAAAGACATCGTAGAGAAAATAGCCAATGGCACAATCGACTTAACCAACTACCCTGTAGTAGTTTTAGTTTGGAACATTGGCAGGACAAATGAAAATCAACACAAAATATCTAATCTCTTTCTTTTGGTAATTAGCCACAAGGTGCAACACTAGAAGTGTCACATGAGAAATATAGGTGAAGCTCGGACCAAGGCCACAGCTTAGTGGAGCTTATGGTTGTAGCTGGACGTGGAGCCTAACGTCAGCGAGGCGGTAGCAGATGATGAAGGCGAGGCTCGATGGGACGGCTAGAAGACTGGACGAGGAAATGTTGTTTGTGCGTTGGTCGGTACTGTTCTGCCCATCTCGGCGAAACGCCGACCTTTTAAAGGAGGCTGGCGAGAACGTGAGGAGCTTTCCAATTTCCTGATTGGCTGACCGCTGGCTGGCAGGGACACCCTTGCGAACTACGCTTGCCAACTACAGGAACTTGGAAAGGCTAGCTCCAAAGATTTCTTTGATCAGTGTGTGACGGGTCGTAGGATGCATCACGTCACTACAACCCCATACAGGTAATAAACGAAAAGAAAGTCAAGAATCTCAAACAAGGACACTTCAACCTCCACAACAAGAACACAGAACACGAATCACACTGGACACACAACGCCGAATAAACAACAACTACACACTTCTACCTCAACATTATGGAACAAATACACATCATACAACACAACATAATAGTGGGCATTCGACAGAAGAAACGAACTTTGTAACATACACAACATAACCACACCAGGCATAATACTTTTAAACTCGATAGGTACACCCGATAGACTGAAAATACACAATTACACAGTACATCGACGAAGCGACTCAAATCAAGCACAAACAGGCATAGCAATAGCCATTAAACATAACATCAAACACAAAATACTAGACGACTTTCAAGACGAAATACAAGCAATCTGCTTGGCTCGGCTTGGTCCCTCTCCTTATAAAGGAGGCTGGTGAGGAACCCGGCGAACTTTCCGAGCTCTTGATTGGTCAGTTTAGTTTGGGCATGGACGTCTTTGCTAACTATGCTTGCCAAATATAGCTAGCGGTACATAGGCATAGGTGGGGTCGTATGCCGACCGGTCTCCGGCGAGTTTTCCGAGCTCTTGATTGGTCAGTTGCCTTGAGCTAGGACGTCCTTGCTGACTACGCGTGGCCAAACCACGACCACTTAAACATTGAATCACCCCCTCTTTTTTCTTAAAAATTATTATATCATGTTACCATCCACTTAACACCGAACACAGTTCACGTTGGGAAGGGTGCATTCACCGAGATGTGCATACGTATTTCATATACGTATGCACATCTTGTGAATGTATGAGTGTGTGTGGTTGGCCCCACACACACTCATAAGTCAAATCACCCACCAGACGGGCTCAAAACCAAAGCCCGTGGGAGCTTAACTCCCGAATTAAACACACACACTTCTGAATGAGTCGCAGAGATAAGATAGATTCTGAGCTGAAAGGACATCCACGCTGGATTACTTCGCCACCAGAATTACGACTTATAGCCGTCTTTCACCCTAGTCGCTAGCTCTGATTGACGTGCTACGACCATTTACCATCGAAATTGTACTGCTACCCGAGACAATTCCCCCTTCTCTGTGGAATCTCGCTCTGGCAGGATTATGCCCTGCATAATTCTCCTTGCACGATCGGCGTAGCCCTTGCAGTTCTTTTAAAAATCGCCTTTACGGCGGGAGAGGAGGGAACCCTACATAAAAAAAAAGCCCGGTCTCGCACGCTCTAGGTGCACTCGGGCCTCGTGTTCGATCGATTGCTGCTAGGTAGACAGGTCACGTAAAGCGAATGAGCACCAACCCGTTAGTAAACGCCCGCGATCCCCTGCCCCTTAGATTTCCGCCTTTTTTTCACTGTTACCGATAGCTTCGCGTTCAACACTTCTTTCGTTCTCAGTGCCGCCATGGCGGCCACTGACTCAGCATCTAACGTGCCGAAAAGGAGACGATACGCTCCAGGTTCGGCGCTTCCATCAGAAGACGAGGCTGCTGTGGTGGTGGCCCCTCCTAGTACAAAGGGTGGCAAGCTCCCCACCTTCAAGGTCGTACCCTCGGCGGGGTATGACACGGCCTTCGAGGTGATGAGAGCTTTGGAGAAAGGCCCCCTCCGCGGCAAGCTTCTGTCCCTCCGGCCCCTCGGCGATGGTAACGTGCTACTGTTACCAAGCATTTATGAACTCGTCGAGGAGCTGGATCGGATCAAGTCGCTCGATGGTAAGCCGGTGAACCTGGAGCGGCTCAACCCAGAAGACCGGAAGCACAGACTCGTGGTACACAATTACCCGAACAGCTACATGACCGAGGCCATCGAGGACCATAGTCAGGTAATCGCGGCCACGAGGATGCGACGATGGGATAAGACGCCCACACGCCAGGTGCTGATTACCATCAAAGGCGAACCCTTTGACTCAATCGACCTGGGTTGGTATGGCAGGTATGATGTACGAACGTACATCCCTGATCCTCTCCGTTGCTTCAGGTGTCAGCGCTATGGTCATCACCAGGCGAGGTGCACTTCGAAGCAGCCCAAGTACGGCATTTGCAGCATGCCTCATGCCACTGAGATTTGTTTTTAATAAGTTCAAGGCTGGCACTGAGACTGTTGCCAAATGCCCCAACTGTAGCAAGAAGCACCACGCCTGGAATACCTCGAGCGCAGTGCGTAAAGTTCAGGCCATTGCCACTAAGGAGAGGACAGAGAAGCAACAGGACTTCATACCTGCCCCCCCAGGAACATTTGTATGGGGCAGCAGGAAACACTCTCCTACCAAAGCACCACCACCACCTACACACAGTGCTCTTGATCTGAACAATCAGGAGCATTTTCCAACACTAACCCCAGCTCCAACACAGACTAACACGAAAACACAACCAGCTCCCAAAAAAGCCACGCCCACCTCTAAACCCGTGCCCGCCTCTAAACCTGCGCCCACCTCCAAATCCACGCCTGCCTCCAATCCCACCCCCAAACCTAAAGCCAAACCCACGCCCCCAGTACCAACCCCACGAGCACAGGACCGCCGGTCCCCTTCACCTCAATATCCGTCCGATGTCATCCCCCTTAGGGAGGATGAAATCGACCTGATTGTGACTGGCGTCGTCGCTGCAGTAGCTACGACCCTCGGGGAGAGCGACCCAGACAAGATGCTAGTGATGGTGGACAGGGCCGTCAAGAACGTGCTCAAACTCCTAAAAGAGAAGAGGAACCCTAGGCGAAAGGAGAGGACTCCCTCCCCCTCTACCTCCTCCTCTCCCGCCTCCTCACCCGCCTCTTCCACAACATCTTCCTCTTCCTCAACCTCCTCCTCCTCCCCTTCCACTTCCCCCAAGCCTGCCACACCCACTTTTACAATTGGGAAAGCCACACCCACATCTTCAAAGACTAAGAGAGTGTCTTCTGCTAACCCCCAACGTCATTTTGCATTGAGGCTTGAAGACTCCTCTTCTGATGAGGAGGGAAACGCTCCCACTGTTACAAAGTCGCAACCCATCTTGTCTTCTGACCGGGGAGGACAAGATGAGACTGTAATGGAAACCGACAGGGAAGAACATCGCCCTGTTCAATAATCACTTAAGGTTGCTACAGTGGAACATAAACGGGTTCCGCAGCAAAAGCGCGTATCTCCTTGCGTTTGCGCAAGAGCATGATTACGATATCATACTTCTCCAGGAGACATTGGTGAGCAATGAGGTGCGATTTCCGGGATATCGCATCTTCTCCCTCCCTCGCTTACCCACTACAAGGGGGTGCATGATCTTAGTCAAATCATCCATCCCCTGTAGTGAGATCATGGACCCTGTATCATGTGGGGATGGTGTAGAAGTTCTTGCGGTTCGACTTCATCGGGCCCACGAAACGTACACCATCTACAACACATACAGGGGCCACAGAGCGGAACTGGACCTTGGAGAAGTTTCTGCTCTTACTGCGGACAGGCTCCTCATCATAGGAGGGGACTTCAATGCCCACCATAATATCTTGATGTCGCCCCATGGGCCCAATGTCGTTGGGCGCCACTTAAGTTACGTATTAGATGAATGCCCTTACATTGCTTTGTTGAATGATGGAAATCCGAGGCACGTGCAAGGTGGACGACTTGATCTGACCATGACGACGGCCACTCTCCTCCCTAGGGTAACCTGGGAGGTGCATCCTATTGTCACTAGCGATCACTTCGGTGTCTCTGTGCACATACGGGATGCACCAACCATACCAGCTGTATTACCTGTTCCCAGGTGGAAGACAGCTTTGGCAAACTGACCAGTCTTTGAGAGGTCTGTTGAAGAATGGGCAACGTCCTACGTTCCACCACAGGACGTGGAAACGTTAGAAGCTGAATTTTCTGCAGCCCTTCAGGTGGCTGCCAACAGAGCCATCCCAAAGACTCGCCAGTCCCCCAGAGAACATAAGATCAGCTAGTACTATACCCCCGAGGTGAGAGAGGCCAACCATCGGGTGAACATGCTTAGGCGTGTTTTCCGATGGCGCCGAACTCTGACCAATTTGGCCAACTTGCGCGCTGCAGTTCATAACGCTCACGTCATAGCTGCAGATGCCAGAAGAGCTAAATTTCTTGAATGGTGTGAGGGCTTTAACGCTCACACATCCCTAGCAGAGCTGTGGTCTAAGCTCCGTTAAGCTACTGGCAGGACTCAACCACGACGCACTCATCATGCCCCTGATGCTAAGGCGCAGCGGCTGGTGCAGGAGTTTGTCTCTCGCTCCAGCAGCACCTCACTCCCGCAGTGTGTTCAAGACACACTGCAGGACCTCCAAGGAGTGAGGCGCCATAGTGTTGAGGACATGATGAGTCGGTCGGATGATACTGACGCTAGCTTTACGCTTCAGGAGCTACGGGTCACACACAAAACCAGCTCAGACACGGCACCTGGAGAGGACCTCGTCACCTATTCCATACTGACCCATCTTGGGCCAGTGGGCAATGAGGCACTTCTAAGGGTGATAAACGAGTCTTGGAGGACTGGCAAGCTACCAACAGCCTGGAAGACGGCAATCATAACGCCAATACCAAAGCCAAAGGAACCTAGTGCCTGACAAGCTGTATGGGGAAGACAGCGGAGAGGATGGTGCTAAACAGGCTGCTGTGGAAACTGGGCCCAATGCATGAGCATATCCATGCTTATTGCAAGGGCACTGGCACAGCAAACAGTATAGCAACACTCCTCAATGCTGTCAGTGGCACACCGTCCATCGTGGTCTTTTTGGATTTGGAAAAGGCGTTTGAGCTGGCCAGTCCACTTGTGATATTAGACACCCTTGCTCGCAAGGGCGTAAAAGGTAAGCTGCTTTCTTGGATTGCTGACTATCTCAGTCACCGGTCTGCGAAAGTACGCTTTCAGGGTCATATATCAGAGGCCAGAATACTGGAGAATGGCACTCCTGGGGGGGGGGAGGGGTGTCCTCAGCCCCATTCTGTTCAATGTGCTTGTCTCCAGCATTCTGGAACTACCTCTACCACATGGGTGCAAGAACATATGCTATGCAGATGACATTGCGCTCATAATTACTGGGAAACGGCAGTGCTTCAACAGGGCTCAGCGCTGTTTAAGCACTGTGGCGACCGAATGTTGCAGGTTAGGGTTAAAGATCTCCCCTACAAAATCGAAGGCCATGGCATTGAGACTCTGGAAAGAAGGGAAACACCTCACCATCCAGGACCTTAGGCTGGACTGGGTTTACCAGTATCAGTACCTGGGGGTCTGGATTGATGAGAGTCTCACCTTTCAGAAGGAACTAACCTATCTCAAGGAGAGACTGAAGGCAAGAACTACAGTTATGAGAGCAATGACGGGGAAGGCACTTGGTGCCACGCATCGGGTCCTTCGCACATTCTATGTGCACGCAGTCCGCAGTTTGGTGGACTACGCTGCCCCAGCTCTCATAAATGTGGCGACTGCCAAGCTTGAAGACCTGGAGCCTTGCCAAAATGCCGCAGCAAGGATTATCCTGGGAGCTCAACCTTGGACCAAGATCGTTAACCTCCAGATGGGGGCTTCATTGCCTTCATTAACATCACGGGTCAGAAGGCTGGAGGTCGACATTCTTGCCAAGATAGTCCAGAGCCCCAGGGTAAATGAGCTGAGTCAGAGCCTTGTAACAGCTCTGGGACGGGTGGGTACTCTTATCCACTCCGATAACTGGTTATCACAGGCGGCTGGGATCCTGGACTCCTTCAGGCTCACCAGCACTCTCCTTGAGAAGGGTAGGGACTCTCCACACCCAGAGTTTAAGCCCCCACCACCATGGCTGTCGATACCTGCAACCTTCGTTGTCACAAAGCTTCCCAGTAAGAAGAAGCTATGTGATAAGGAAAGTACGAGCGCAGGCCCTACAAGGCATCCGTGCACTGTCGGAACCTGGAATGGCGGTCTATTATACGGATGGCTCCGTAGACCCCAACAGGCCTCGTAGTGCGGGGGTTGCTTTCGTGACGGATGGTTTGACCTTCGGCAGGAGAGTATCTGATCATGCGTCCACTCTCCAAGCTGAGGCCATAGCGGTCCAAGGAGCGTTAGAGCATGCTCTAATATCTCGAGCTGGTCCTGTGGTAATCCACACGGATTCACAGTCTCTGCTAGGCAGCTTGGAATCGATACAGCCCAGCTACAATGTACGCCTACTGACCTCCATCCTAGCACTCCTGCTGAAGCTACATCAGCAAGGCAGGAGTGTTACGCTCAACTGGGTGCCAAGCCACGTAGGTGTCCCAGGTAATGAGCTAGCCGACGCCGCAGCTGAAGCGGCGTGCCAAAGACCCGAAGTCGATGTTGTCGTCCCTCTTAGCAGAAATCAGTTGCGCATACGCACCAGGGCTCTAAACCAGGTACAACGATTCCTTCAGCACAAACTGGAGGCAGAGGTGTCAGAGAGGGCGAGGTGGTACAGGGCAGTCACAGAATATGAGCCCCTTGTACTTCCTCGCTCCACACCTAGAAAAGTGGAAACTCTGCTCTTCAGTCTGCGACTGGAGGACCGTTGTTTCTGGCAGATTAAAAGTAACGCAACACCTGAAGAGAGAAGATGCCGCCACTGTAGCCACCCCGAAGCCACCGTGAAGCACTACCTCAAGCATTGCCCCGCAACTGCTTTTCTGAGGAGAGGGCCTCCGACAACATCTGAGGGTCTTGTGCGCCGCCTATGCTGCCACCTTAGCGATTATGAACTGCGTCGGCTGGTGGAGTGTCTGCCCCCCCCCCCTTTAATCATTGTATATTTTGCATTTGTATTCTGTTCATGTCAGGAAGGGTGAATTCACCGAGATGTGCATGCGTATTTCACATAAGTATGCACATCCGGTAAATGTATGAGTGGGCGTGGCCAAACCACGACCACTCATACATTGAATCGCCCCCCTTCTTTTCTTAAATTTGTTACACCATCGGTACCATTCACTTAATATCGAACACAGTTCATATTGGGAAGGGTGCATTCACCGAGATGTGCATACGTATTTCATATACGTATGCACATCTTGTGAATGTATGAGCGTGTGTGGTTGGGCCCACACACACTCATAAGTCAAATCACCCACCAAACGGGCTCACAGACACACTTACACCAATTACAAGAGAGCTAACTGGGAAGCTTTTACTGAAGAGACAGAACAACATTTTGAAACACTTAACAGTACACCAATCACAAACATAAACAATGCTGTGCATGCTTTTAATACAATCATACAAAACGCAGACAAGAGATACATCCCTAGAGGCAACAGAAAATCACACAACCCCAACTTCACACCAGAAATCCAAGGCCTCATCAGACAACGTGACACACTTAAACACGATACCCCCACACCTATCCCTCAAAACATAGCAGACCAAATACAAACACTAAACACTGTGATTGCCAATAAAATACATGAACAAAAAACACAAAATTGGCAAAACTTTATCAATACACTTGATCACAAAACAAACACCAGCAAATTGTACAAAACACTCAACAGCATTACACTATCCAACAGTAACACTACACGCTCTCACGCAGCAATAATCACAACAACAGATAATCTACCCTCAAACAGACAACAAGCAAACGCACTCATACGTCATTTTGCACAGACGAGCCATCTTACATCTCACCCTGACGACCGACGCACCATTCGACGTAAGAAAGACTTCCCCACAGACTCAGACTATACACCCTTCATAGACAGTCAGACAAAACTCATAATGCATAATCTCAAGCACTCATCTGCTTGTGGCCCTGATAACATAAGCAACATCCACCTAAAACACATTGGACCACAAGGTATACACGCACTCACAAACATTGCAAACTACAGCTATTCACACAACACTATACCCGACATCTGGAAGCATGGTAAAATAATCACCATTCCAAAACCGAACAAAGACCCAACAATCCCAACATCGCACCGCCCAATCACACTTCTCTGCACCCCCTCTAAAGTCATTGAACGCCTAATACTTAAACTTGTCACACCATATATTCCCCTTGCTGACTCACAACACGGTTTTAGGCCACTACACTCCACAAACACTCTTCTGACAAACCTCACACAAAGAATTTTAGATGGCATCAATTCAGATAGGCCCCACCACAGAACACTTCTTATAACATTGGACATTAGTAAAGCTTTTGATGCTATCCCCCGCCACAACCTAACAAATAAAATATATAACACAGACATGCACAATAACACCAAAAGATGGCTGGCCAATTATCTGGCAGGCAGGAATGCTCATGTGTCATATAATGGCCAATCATCGCACATCAGAAACATTAAGAACGGAGTACCACAGGGCTCAGTTCTATCCCCCACACTATTTAATCTATACATGCATGACTTACCCACACCAGACACCTCAGAAATACAAATCTCTTCTTACGCAGATGACATAACAATCACATGCACACATCGTAACACAGACAAAGCTGCAGAAATAATCCAGCCTTACCTTGACACACTCAACACATGGTTCATCACAAACAGACTCAAAATAGCTCCAACCAAATCTACAGCAACACTTCTCACCAACTGGACAAAAGAACACAAATACATACCTCATCTCTACATCAACAACACTCTAATACCACCCACAAACACACCGAAAATTCTTGGTGTAACATACGATACATCCATGTCTTTCAAACAACACCTCACAAACATAAAAAACAAATGCACACCTAGACTTAACGCACTTAAGTCAATCACTGGAACAACATTTGGACAAAACAAAGAAACTAATATAACAATATACAAACAATGCATACGCTCAGTGATGAATTATGCAAGTCCTGCATGGGCTCCTAATCTCAGTGAGACACACCACAACACCCTTCAAATCATACAAAACAAAGCCCTAAAAACAATTACAGGCTGCACAAATACAACACCTACAGACCATTTACACCATGAAACAAAAGTCCTCAAAGTCAAGGACCACCTCGATATGAGAGGCACACAAACACTTGCCGCAGCCACCACAAACACATCACACCCGCTACACTACATAGCAGAACACCCACACACACCAAGAAACATTAAAACTACACCCAAAGACCTTTATTACGCACAGATACTCTCTTCTCTTCCTCCACAACCACCAAATACCAGCCTCCGGAAACATATTCATAATCATATCACTCACCGCTCCATTAACACACTGAAAGACAACACACTGCTGCATGCCAGACCCCCTGATATCCACCCTTCTGAATCCTCTCTCCCACGAAAGGACAGAGTCCACTTGGCCAGACTGCGATGCGGTCACCACCCAGCACTTCTAAGCTACCAGAAGAGGCTGGACGACCGTGTTGTGAACAGCTGCCCAGGATGTAACACTTCACCCCATACCATACAACACATAATGGAAGACTGCATTATACACAATCATGCACGCAAACAACACAACATACACTCTATAAAGGATTTGTGGGAAAACCAAGTTTCGGCTGTGGCCTTCCTTGGGGAGACGGGACTGCTCGGACAGACAGTCTAGGGAACGACAACAACAACAACAACAACAACCAAAGCCCGTGGGAGCCTAAAACTCCTAAATTACACACACACTTCTGAATGAGTGGAGTCCTGCTATCACCCCCTGGAAAATGGTACACCCCAGGGTTGGGTTCTTAGTCCCACCATGTTTAACGTGCTGATGGCGGAATTAATAGCCATCCCTCTACCTACAGGATGCCGCCTCCTATCATACGCAGACGATGTCGCGTAGGTGGTAGTAGGCAGAGGGCCCAAGGCCAGGAGGACGCAAATGTGCCTCGACCGCATTTCCTCAAAATGCGAAGAGCTTGGCCTCAAGATCTCGCCACCAAAGACTAAAGACACGTGTTTTGACACTAGCGTGACGCCGAGGGACAGGCTCCTGTTGCAGGGACATGAGGTAGAGTGGGTCAGCACGCGCATGTACCTTGGCGTCTGGCTTGACTCCAGGCTGTCCTTCCAGACTGAAGTGGCCTACATCCGGGAAAGGGCCCTCAGCCGGATTAACGTATTGAAGTCCTTGGCGACCAGAGAGGCAGGTGCCAACAGCGCTGTCCTCCGGACATTCTACGTCAGCGCAATTCGACCGGTGATAGACTATGCCAGCAGTGCTCTGGCTGGTCTATCCGCAACACGGTTGGCTGGCTTGGAGGCAGTACAGAACCAGGCGCTGCGCGTAATACTGGGCGCGCCGCGCTGGACTCTGGTCGCCAATATGCAGCAAGAAGCGGGACTGTTGCCTATCAGTGCGAGGATCTCAGGACTGGTGGTAGCCTTCGCCATAAGAGTCATTCAGAGGGAACATGACTCGTTCCTGCGGCGAAGGCTAATCAGCGCCCTCCAGCAAGATCCGGATCTCTTCCCGCAGAAGAGGTGGTCAGCGAGGGTTGCACACCGCATAAGGGACCTTCACCTGCATGACCTTATCCTTCAGAAGAGGAGGGATGTGCCGGTGGAAGGTTATGTGCAGTCTCCCCCATGGGAGAATCTACCAGCCAGAATCAGTGTGATGGCGTCACAACGCGCTGCCGCGCCTGCGGGCGGATGCGGAGGACACAATGAGATCTGTCGCCCCGGAAAACTGCGTCGTCTATTTCACAGACGGCTCCGTGGATCCCGTACACAACGTGGCAGGTGCAGCGTTTGTTCACGAAGGACGTGCAACAGGGAGTAAGGGTGTTAGCCACTCGCTGCTCGACGCAAGCAGAGGGTGTTGCAGTGGGTCTAGCATTGACCCATGCTCTCAACACCCACTAACATAATGTAGTTGTGCACACAGATAGTCTAGCTCTATTGCAATTAATATCTAGAATTTATCACAATAACCATAAACACTTAATGACCTCGTTGTTATTTCAGCTCAAGGCCCTCCGTCAGCAAGGGAGATCAGTCGTCCTCAACTGGATGCCGGGACACATCGGCATCCAAGGGAATGAAGCGGCAGACAGGGTGGCCAGAAGAGCGGCCACAGGAGACATGGAAGGCGGAATCAGTGTCCTCCCGAGCCGAACTGAGATCTTGGCCATTGCAACGAGAACGATGGCCAAGAGGGAGCTGCAAACCCACAGGAACCTGGCAGCCCAGAGGCCGTCAGCACGCTGGTACCAAGTTGCCACAGCGTGTGAGCGGCTGACCCCTGGAGTCCGTCTCTCCAGGATAGAGGAAGTCACCCTTCACCGCCTCCGTCTTGGATATCGGTGTTTCTCGGAGGTGACGGGACAGCCGGAGGCCTGCATCCACTGTGGAGAGGATGGGGCAAACGGGCTAAATCATTATGTGGCCCTCTGCCCAGCGACCAGTTTTCTGCGTGCGGGCCCCAGGACCTCGGCCGGGGGACTCATCCGTCGACTGTCAAGGACACCTACCTCGTATCAGCTGGGACGCCTCTTTCAAGTGCCGCCCCCCAGATGATACGGATGGGTTTGACTGTACTCACTTGCTGATTTTTTACTTATGATACATCACCAATTTAAGCCAAGGACTAATGCCTTCTCTTTTTCACCTAGGTAACTGCACAGGATGCCTCGAACCGATCGGATGAGACGCGACGGGTGCAAAGGATACCAACCACGTCGGCTGGGACGTCTCCTTCAAGAGGATACGGATGGATTCTTAACTGTACTCACTTGTGATATTGAGTTATGACACACCACCACAATTTAAACCAAAGGACTAATACCTTCTCCTTTTTTTCACCTAGGTAACTGCGCATGATGCCTTAGCCCGACCGGATGGGACGCGACGGGTGCAGGAAACTAACCACGTCGGCTGGACCGGATTGGACGCGACGGACACAGAGGACACTAACCACGTCGGCTGGACCGTGGGGACCGACCAGGACCGTGCAGCACTTCAACAATTGACATGACTCTAACTTATTAAATACATGTACACATAACCTTAATTGTAAAAGGCATACTGGTATGTCTTCTAGGAGTAGTGGGTAGAGACCCAGGCAAGATGTATTTCTTGTGATCAATAAATGTAAAAATTCTGAATGGACATACAGAGAAAAGAGATTGTGGATGAAAAGGACACCCGCGCTGCGTTCCTACACCACGTCTTTCAGGTCTCGTTTAGCCGCGATTACCCTAGTCGCTAGCTCTGATTGTCGTGCTACCGCCCACTCTCACGAAAGTACTGCTACCCGAGGCAATTCCCCCTTCTTAGAGGAATCTCGCTTTGGCAGGATTATGCCCCCACATAACTCTCCCTGCACGATTAGCATAGCCCGTGTGGTTCTGTTTAAAATTGCTTTTACGGCGGGAGAGGGGGGAACCCCGTCTTCAAGAAAAGCCCGGTCTCGCACACTCTAGTGCACTCGGGCCTCGTATTCGATCGATTGCTGCTAGGTAGACAGGTCACGTAAAGCGAATCAGCACCAACACGTTAATAAACGCCCGCGCCCCCCTGCCCCTTAGACTTCGCCTTTTTTTTTTTTTTTTTTTTCTCTCGCTAGACCTTGAACATAGACTCAGTTCTTTTTGCTTCTCGTCATCAGTACCGCCATGGCGGCTACTGATACTGTGACTGGCGTGGTGAAACGAAGGCGCTGCGCTCCAGGATCAGAGCCTCCATCTGATGATGAGGCTGCCGTGGTGATGGCTCCTCAGAACAAGGGTGGCAAGCTCCCCACTTTCAAGGTTGTACCCTCCGCAGGGTACGACACAGCTTTTGAAGTGGTACGAGCCCCTCCGCGTAAACTTGTGTCCCTCCGGCCCCTTGGCGACGGTAGCTTGCTGCTGTTACCGAGCAACTACCAACTCGTCGGGGAGCTGGAGGCAGTTACATCGTTGAGTGGAAAGCCTCTGACCCTGGAGAGACTCAATCCCGAGGACAAGCGGCACAGACTCGTGGTGCACAATTACCCGACCTCATACATGACTGAGGCCATAGAGGATCATCCTCAGGTGATTGGGGCCACGAGAATGCGCCGCTGGGATAAGACGCCCACCCGCCAGGTTTTGATCACCATAAAAAGTGAACCTTTTAATCGCATTGACCTGGGGATGTATGGCAGTTATGATGTACGAACGTACATCCCTGATCCTCTCCGTTGTTTTAAGTGTCAACGTTATGGTCATCACCAGGTGCGGTGCACTTCTAAGCAACCGCAATGTGGCCTTTGCAGCATGTCTCATGCTACCGAGACTTGTCTCAACAAATGGCTGGCACTGAGACTGTGGCCAAATGCCCCAATTGTAGCAAGAAGCACCACGCTTGGAATACTTTTTGCTCAGCTCGTAAAGCTCAGGCCATTGCCTGTAAGGAGAGGACGGAGAAGCGACAGGACTCCATACCTGCCCCCCAAGGTACATTTGTATGGGGCAGCAGGAAGCACTCTCCCACTGTACCACAGACACATACACCTAGTGCTCCTGATTTAAACAATCAAGAGCACTTCCCAGCACTCGAAACAGACACACGCACACACACCCGAACTCAGCCAGCTCCCAAAAAGACCCCCACACCCAAACCTACACCTAAGCCTACGCCAAAGCCTACGACTAAGCCCACGCCCAAACCCACGCTTACCCCTAAGCCCACGCCCCCAGTACCAACCCCACTAGCACAGGAACGTCGGCCCTCTCCACCTCAGTTTCCGTCTGATGTCATCCCCCTTAGGGAGGATGACATCGACTTGATTGTGACTGGTGTCGTCTCTGCAGTCGCTACTATCCTAGGGGAAAGCGATCCGGAGAAGATGCTAGTCATGGTGGATAGGGCCGTCAAGAACGTGCTCAAATTCCTAAAAGAGAAGAGGAACCCTAGGCGAAAGGAGAGGACTCCCTCCCCCTCCACCTCCTCATCTTCCACCTCCTCCCCTGCCTCTTCCTCTGCCTCTTCCTCTTCCTCTGCCTCCTCCTCCTCCCCTTCCACTTACCCCAAGCCCGCTACACCCACCGCCATCATTGGGAAAGCTACACCCACATCTTTAAAGACTAGGAAAGTGGCTTCTTCTAAGCCCCTACGTCACTATGCACTTAGGCTTGAAGACTCCCCTTCTGATGAGGAGGGAAATGGTCCCACTGTTACAAAGTCGCAACCCATCTTGTCTTCTGACCGGGGAGTACAAGATGAGACAGTAATGGAAACTGAAAGGGAAGACAGCTGCCCTGTTCAATAGTCACTTAAGGTTGCTACAGTGGAACATAAACGGGTTCCCCAGCAAAAGCTCGTATCTCCTTGCGCTTGCGCAAGAGCATGATTACGATATCATGCTTCTCCAGGAGACATTGGTGAGCGACGAGGTGCCATTTCCGGGATATCGCATCTTCTCCCTCCCTCGCCCACTCACTACTAGGGGGTGCACGATCTTAGTCAAATCATCCATCCCCTGCAGTGAGATCGTGGACCCTGTATCATGTGGAGATGGTGTGGAAGTTCTTGCGGTTCGACTCCATCGAGCCCACGAAACGTACACCATTTATAACATATACAGGAGCCACAGAGAGGAACTGGACCTTGGAGAAGTGTGTGTTCTTGCTGCAGACAGGCTCCTCATCATAGGAGGGGACTTCAACGCCAATCATAATATTTTGATGTCGCCCCAAAGACCCAATGTCGCTGGGCGCCACTTAAATTACGTATTAGATGAATGCCTTGACATTGCGTTGTTGAATGATGGAAATCCGAGGCACGTGCAAGGTGGACGACTTGATCTGACCTTGGCGACGGCCACTCTCCTCCCTAGGGTAGCCTAGGAGGTGCATCCTATTGTCACTAGCGATCACTTCGGTGTCTCTGTGCACATACGGGATGCACCACCCATACTAGCTGTATTACCTGTTCACAGGTGGAAGACAGCTTTGGCAAACTGGCCAGTCTTTGAGAGGTCTGTTGAAGAATGGGCAGCGTCCTACGTTCCACCACAGGACGTGGAAACGTTAGAAGCTGACTTTTCTGCAGCCCTTCAGGTGGCTGCCAACAGAGCCATCCCAAAGACTCGCCAGTCCCCCAGAGAACATAAGAACAGCTGGTATTATACCCCCGAGGTGAGAGAGGCCAACCATCGGGTGAACATGCTTAGGCGTGTTTTCCGACGGCGCCGAACTCAGACTAATTTGGCCAACTTGCGCGCTGCAGTTCATAACGCTCACGTCATAGCTGCAGATGCCAGAAGAGCTAAATTTCTTGAATGGCGTGAGGGCTTTAATGCTCACACCTCCCTAGCAGAGCTGTGATCTAAGCTCCGTAAAGCTACTGGCAGGACTCAACCGCGACGCACTCATCATGCCCCTGAAGCTGAGGCGCAGTGGCTGGTGTAGGAGTTTGTCTCTCGCTCCAGCAGCACCTCACTCCCGCAGCTCAGACACGGCACCTGGAGAGGACCTCGTCACCTATTCCATGCTGACCCATCTTGGGCCAGCGGGTGACGAGGCATTTCTAAGGGTGATAAACGAGTCTTGGAGGACTGGCAAGCTACCAACCGCCTGGAAGACGGCAATCATAACGCCAATTCCAAAGCCAAAGGAACCTAGTGATTATCGCCCCATCAGCCTGACAAGCTGCATGGGGAAGACAGAGGAGAGGATGGTGCTAAACAGGCTGCTGTGGAAACTGGGCCCAATGCATGAGCATATATATGCTTACTGTAAGGGCACTGGCACAGCAAACAGTATAGCAACACTCCTCAATGCTGTCATTTGCACACCGTCCATCGTGGTCTTTTTGGATTTGGAAAAGGCGTTTGAGCTGGCCAGTCCACTTGTGATATTAGACACCCTTGCTCGCAAGGGTGTAAAAGGCAAGCTGCTTTCTTGGATTGCTGACTATCTCAGTCACCGGTCTGCGAAACTACGATTTCAGGGTCACATATCAGAGGCCAGAATGCTGGAGATTGGCACTCTGTTCAATGCGCTCGTCTCCAACATTCTGGAACTACCTCTACCACATGGGTGCAAGGTCATATGCTATGCAGATGATACTGCGCTCATAATTACTGGGAAATGGCGGTGCTTCAGCAGGGCTCAGCGTTGCTTGGCAGTAGGACTCTGGAAAGAAGGGGAGCACCTCACCATCCAGGACCTTAGGCTGGACTGGGTTCACCAGTTTCAGTACCTGGGGGTCTGGATTCATGGGAGGCTCAACTTTCAGAAGGAACTAGCTTATCTCAAGGAGAGACTGAAGACAAGAACCACAGTTATGAGAGCAATGACGGGGAAGGTACTTGGTGCCACGCATTAGGTCCTTCGCACATTCTATGTGCAAGCAGTCCGCAGTTTGGTGGACTACGCTGCCCCAGCTCTCATAAATGTGGCGACTGCCAAGCTTGAAGACCTGGAGCCTTGCCAAAATGCCGCAGCAAGGATTATCCTGGGAACTCAACCTTGGACTAAGATCGTTAACCTCCAGATGGGGGCTTCATTGCCTTCATTAACATCACGGGTCAGAAGGCTGGAGGTCGACTTTCTTGCCAAGATAGTCCAGAGCCCCAGGATAAATGAGCTGAGTCAGAGCCTTGTGATAGCTCTGGGACGGTGGATACTCTTATCCATTCCGGTACCTGGCTATCTCAGGCGGCTGGGCTCCTGGACTCTCTCAGGCTCACCAGCACTCTCCTTGAGAAGGATAGGGACTCTCCACACCCAGAGTTCAAGCCCCCACCACAATGGCTGTCGATACCTGCAACCTGCGTTGTCACAAAGCTTCCCAGTAAGAAGTTATGTGATCAGGAAAGAGTACCTGCGCAGGCCCTACAAGGCATCCGCGCACTGTCAGAGCCTGGAATGGCGGTCTATTATACGGATGGATCCGTAGACCCCAACAGGCCTCGTAGTGCGGGGGCTGCTTTCGTGACGGATGGTTTGACCTTCGGCAGGAGAGTATCTGATCATGTATCCACTCTCCAAGCTGAGGCCATAGCGTTCCAAGGAGCATGCTCTAATATCTCGAGCTGGTCCTGTGGTGATCCACACGGATTCACAGTCTCTGCTAGGCAGCTTAGAATCGACACAGCCCAGTGACAATGTACGCCTACTGACCTCCTTCCTAGCACTCCTGCTGAAGCTACATCAGCAAGGCAGGAGTGTTACGCTCAACTGGGTGCCGAGCCACGTAGGTGTCCCAGGTAACGAGCTAGCCGACGCCGCAGCAGAAGGGGCGCGCCAAAGACCCAAAGTCGATGTTGTCGTCCCTCTTAGCAGAAATCAGTTGCGCATACGCACCAGGGCTCTTAACCTGGTACAACGGTTCCTTCAGCACAGACTGGAGGCAGAGGTGTCAGAGAGGGCGAGGTGATACAGGGCAGTCACAGACTACGAGCCCCTTGTACTTCCTCGCTCCACACCTAGAAAAGTGGAAACTCTGCTTTTCTGTCTGCGGCTGGAGGACCATTGTTTCTGGCAAATAAAGAACAACTTCACGCCAGAAGAGAGAAGATGTCGACATTGCCGCCACCCTTGTCCACTACCTCAAGCATTGCCCCGCAACTGCTTTTCTGAGGAGAGGGCCTCCGACAACATCTGAGGGTCTTGTGCGCCGCCTATGGAGCCACTTAAGTAATTACGAACTGCGTCGGCTGGTGGAGTGTCAGCCCCCCCTTTAAGTTTTTATATATTTCACAAGACGAAAATGTAGTAGCACATTTAGTAAAATGTTTTAAATTGCCCACTTTTGGAGAAACAAAGCAAAAGAAACAGACGAACTGTATATTTCGACCACTACTGTGGTCCTCTTCAGCAGATAGACGCAAGCTAAGATGTACAAGAATATATACAGTTCCCTCTTTGTACCTCTCTCACTGCATATATTCTTGTACATCTTACCTTGTATCTATCTGCTGAAGAGAACCACTGTAGTGGTCGAAATATACAGTTCGTCTGTTTCTTTTGCTTTGTTTCTCCGACAGTGGGTAATTTAAAACATTTATATATTCTTGTACTCTTGATTATATACACCGTTTATGTCCGGAAGGGTGAATTCACCGGGATGTGCATACGTATGTTGCATAGGTATGCACATCTAGTGAATGTATGAGTAGGCGTGGCCAAAGCCACACACACAATCATACATTGAATCACCCCCCCCCCTTTTTTTTCCAATTTATTACACCACTAGTTTCACGTCTTAACTGATTGCACTGAACATTAGGAAGGGGCCATTCACCGGTATATGTATACGTATATCACTTGCGTATGCACATTTTGTGAATGTATGAGTGGGTGTGGTTAAACCCGCACACACTCATAAGTCAAATCACCCTCCAAACGGGCTCACCAAAAAGCCCGTGGGAATATTTTTCCCAATTAGACAGAACAGTGTGTCACGCTACAGTTCATGACGCTCACGTCATAGCTGCAGATGCCAGAAGAGCTAAATTTCTTGAATGGTGTGAGGGCTTTAACGCTCACACCTACCTAGCAGAGCTGTGGTCCAAGCTCCGTAAAGCTACTGGCAGGACTCAACCGCGACGCACTCATCATACCCCTGATGCTGAGGCACAGTGGCTGGTGCAGGAGTTTGTCTCTCGCTCCAGCAGCACCTCCAAGGAGTGAGGCACCATAGTGTTGAGGACATGATGAGTCGATCGGATGATACTGACGCTAGCTTTACGCTTCAGGAGCTACGGGTCACACACAAGACCAGCTCAGACACGGCACCTGGAGAGGACCTCGTCACCTACTCCATGCTGTCCCATCTTGGGCCAGCGGGTGACGAGGCATTTCTAAGGGTGATAAACGACTCTTGGAGGACTGGCAAGCTACCAACCGCCTGGAAGACGGCAATCATAACGCCAATTCCAAAGCCAAAGGAACCTGGTGCTTATCGCCCCATCAGCCTGTCAAGCTGCATGGGGAAGACAAAGGAAGGGAATGGTGCTAAACAGGCTGCTGTGGAAACTGGGCCCTATGCATGAGCATATATATGCTTATTGCAAGGCAACTGGCACAGCAAACAGTATAGCAACACTCCTCAATGCTGTCAGTGGCACACCGTCCATCGTGGTCTTTTTGGATTTGGAAAAGGCGTTTGAGCTGGCCAGTCCACTTGTGATATTAGACACCCTTGCTCGCAAGGGTGTAAAAGGCAAGCTGCTTTCTTGGATTGCTGACTATCTCAGTCACCGGTTTGCGAAAGTAAGATTTCAGGGTCACATTTCAGAGGCCAGAATGCTGGAGAATGGCATTCCACAGGGGGGGGGGGGGTCCTCAGCCCCACTCTGTTCAATGTGCTCGTCTCCAACATTCTGGAACTACTTCTACCCAATGGGTGCAAGGTCATCTGCTATGCAGATGATATTGCACTCATAATTACTGGGAAATGGCGGTGCTTCAGCAGGGCTCAGCGTTGCTTAAGCGCTGTGGCGACGGAGTGTTGCAGGTTAGGGTTAAAGATCTCCCCTAAAAAAATCGAAGGCCATGGCACTAGGACTCTGGAAAGAAGGGGAGCACCTCACCATCCAGGACCTTAGGCTGAACTGGGTTCACCAGTTTTAGTACCTGGGGTCTAGATTGATGGGAGGCTCAACTTTCAGAAGGAACTAGCCTATTTCAAGGAGAGACTGAAGACAAGAACCACAGTTTTGAGAGCAATGACGGGGAAGGCACTTGGTGCCACGCATCAGGTCCTTCGCACATTCTATGTGCAAGCAGTCCGCAGCTTGATGGACTACGCTGCCCCAGCTCTCATAAATGTGGCGACTGCCAAGCTTGAAGACCTGGAGCCTTGCCAAAATGCCGCAGCAAGGATTATCCTGGGAACTCAACCTTGGACTAAGATCGTTAACCTCCAGATGGGGGCTTCATTGCCTTCATTAACATCACGGGTCAGAAGGCTGGAGGTCGACATTCTTGCCAAGATAGTCCAGAGCCCCAGGATAAATGAGCTGAGTCAGAGCCTTGTGATAGCTCTGGGATGGGTGGATACTCTTATCCACTCCGGTACCTGGCTATCTCAGGCGGCTGGGCTTGTGGACTCCTTCAGGCTCACCAGCGTTCTCCTTAAGAAGGGTAGGGACTCTCCACATCCAGAGTTCAAGCCCCTACCACCATGGCTGTCGATACCTGCAACCTTCGTTGTCAAAGCTTCCCAGTAAGAAGAAGTTATGTGATCAGGAAAGAGTACGAGCGCAGGCCCTACAAGGCATCTGCGCACTGTCGGAACCTAGAATGGCGGTCTATTATACGAATGGTTCCGTGGACCCCAACAAGCCTCGTAGTGCGGGGGCTGCCTTCGTGACGGATGGTTTGACCTTTGGCAGGAGAGTATCTGATCATGCATCCACTCTCCAAGCCGAGGCCAAAGCTGTCCAGGGAACATTAGAGCAAGCTCTAATATCTCGAGCTGGATTCACAGTCTCTGCTAGGCAGCTTAGAAACGACACAGCCCAGCGACAATGTACGCCTACTGACCTCCATCCTAGCACTCCTGCTGAAGCTACATCAGCAAGGCAGGAGTGTTACGCTCAAATAACAAGCCTTGATGTCAGGAAATTGCACGGCCCAGATGGAATTGCAAACTGGATATTAAAGGCGTGTAAAGAAGACCTGGTAGGCAAAATATACAATATAACAAGTAGTTTGCTTAAGGAAGGAAAAATACCAGAAGAATGCAAAAAGGCCAACAAGGAAGACCCAACAAATTACAGACTGGTTTCCCTTACAAGTACTGTAGCCAAAATTTTTGAAAAGGTTATCAAAAACAGATGGACAAAACATCTGAAAGATAATAATATACTAAACCTAAGACAGTTTGGATTCAGACAGGGAAGATCCTGTGTTACAAATCTGATCTGGTTTTACTCAAGACTATTATATATAATACAGGAAAGGGACAGATGGGCTGATTGTGCTTTCCTAGAGCTACACAAAGCTTTTGATAAAGTGCCACATAGAAAACTATTAGGAAAACTAAAAACCACATGAGGGGTACAAAGTAAACTACTGGAATGGATGGTTTCCTGCATGGAAGAAAAATGAGAGTAGTGCTTAGAGATAAGGGTTCTACTTGGGAAGAGGTGATTAGTGGAGTTCCACAGGGATTAGTACTGGCTCCAACATTGTTTGCTATTTATGTGAATATGGATGAGGATGTGAAATATTACATGAGCTTCTTGGCTGATGACACAAAATTGTCGAGAAAAGTGAGCACTGAAATAGATTGTAAATTGCTGCAAAGAGATCTGAACAGAATTTGGGAATGGAGTCAGAAGTGGGAAGTGGACTTCAGCATCAAGAAATGTAGTATTATGGAATTTTGAAAAAGTAAAAACAGGATATCAGGACAATATAAAATTGATGAAAACAATGTAAAGAAAGTGGGATTTGGAAAAGACCAGGGAGTAATCATCACAAAGGACATGTCCCCTGATAAACAGATTAACAAAATTGTCGGAGAAACCTACTACTTGCTGAGGTCAATGTAAGTGGCATTTGTTTACTTGGATGAAGAAATGGAGAAAATACTAGTCACACTGATAAGACTAAGACTGGAGCATGGATGAAGAAATGGTGGAGAAAATACTAGTCACACTGATAAGACTAAGACTGGAGCATGCAGCGACGCTATGGCCACCTAGTAAAAAAAAAAAAAAAAAAAAAAAAGACTGAAAAGGAAATTTGTGACCCAGGAACAAAGAAGAGAAAGAGGAGATTTGTTGACCATCTATAGAATCATGAGAGGTATGGAAGTCCTTGATAGAAAAGACCTACTAAAATGTGATATGAGAAGTATAGGACATGGAAAGAAACTCAAAAGGACAGTTATAGTACACCTAAAAAATAACAGCTTTCCCCACAGAATGGTGGATGTATGGAACAAACTGGACAAAATGATATTGTGTGCAAATACCATACACAAATTTAAGAACAATTTAGATACTGCAAGATACAGAGATGGGACACCATGAGCATAGCTCCCTTTCCCCTAAGATACAACTAGGTAAATGGTGTATCACAAGGGCTGAGCAATGTTTACATATGCCTTGTAGGTAGTTACATCATTGTCTAGTATGTTCAATGCAAAGCCATATATATGTAACAACCATGGTGACATCACACAACCCTAATGTAGCTCAATCTTAACATCAAACCAAATCCTTCATATGGCGGTGGCTGGCCAAAGCACACATCCACCTCATGTCAAACTTTTTATCTCCAACTGCATACAAATTCATATGAGAGATTACAATATATTACTGATTTCAGCAAGCTCATAGAGATAATTATCTTTGTATGATTATTTCTAAAGCAGTCCAATGTCACAAAAATTATAAGAATGATACTTTGAGGACTTTATTGGAATAAAAAGACACTAAAAACTATTTGTTCCTTTATTTAATTATACAGTGCATTCTCCCTTAGTATTATTCCTGTTGTTCTTACTTCTGCTGTATGGCAGATCCCTCAGAAACAACAGGCCATACACTAAAAGTCCATATAAAAACATTCATATTTTTTCTAGGCTAAACGTGGTTTCTTATTTTGTGGAGGTGGAGGCATAAGATCTCTGTCTTGCTTTCTAAATCGCTGAGTGTTGATGAATTGTAATAAAATCTCCTCTGTCACAGGATTCCGAATGGTCTGGCATACAGCTGTTCAATGAGAGAAGCAAATATTTATAAATTCTAATACTAAATATAATGACAAAGCCCATTAATAACCTTACTTCCCCCAACCCAAAAGAGCAGCCTTGAGATGCTGATCCTCTAGTCTCTGGACTGGGGCTAAAATCTGTTTATCAATTTTATGTATTCACACACACACATACTTTCGTCGGATGGACGGCGAGATTTGGAATTCCGAAGAAAAAGCGAAATCTACGTGGATCTCAACGCCAAGGAAGTACCTTATTGTATTTATAGGGAAGGGGAAAGCTTGTGATGTAGTGGGAAAGTGATAAAAAAGAAGGGGAGGGATTATTGAGGGAAATGGAAGGAAATGAGGAAGAGGGGGTGGTCCAGGAGGCCAGGCGTCTTGTAAACAAAAGACGGACCGATGATGACGATGATTTCGGTGATGACGGGATCAACAAAAATGTAAAGATTAGAAATATAGATAACAGCAGCACAGTGGAAGGTGATGATAATAGTTTCCAGGGATTTAAAGAGGGTGAGGGGGATACCAACCTCCCCCAATTGGCAAGACTAGAGGAAAAACTTGATAAAATGACCGAGCATTGGGAAAATAGGTTCGGTAACGTAGTCAAGATTGCGCAGAGTTGAAAGATTGGAAGAACTAGAGGTGAACAAAAGCTTAACATTAGAAATAGAAGAATTAAAAAGACAGTTAAAAGAAGTTAAAGAAGAGAATGAGGAATTAAAGAGGAATAATAAAGACAATAAAGAGGCCATAGCAAAGGAAGCACAGGGTTGGAAAAAAATCCAAGAAAACAGTAGAGTTGCATTTACTGACATAATTAAGCAACAAATGAAAGAACAAACTGAAGACTCAGTTATTAAAGTGATGAGACAGAAGGAGAATATAGTAAGAGACTTAGCAGACAAAAAGAAATGTATAATTATATTAGGAATGGAAGAGAAATTTAACCAAAATAGAACCACAAGAATTAAAGAGGAAAAAGAAAAAGTAAACAGTTTACTAGAATTAGTTCAGGAAGATGAACCTGAAATCATGAAACAAATTGAAGAGATGTTTAGACTCGGAAAATATAGTACAGATAAGACCAGACCAATTACAATTAAGATTAAATTCAGGTCACAAACAACAGCAGAGAATATCTTAGCAAAAACAGGGAAGCTAACAGCAAGTGAACAATATAAAAAGGTATGGATAAAAAGAGAAATGAATAAAGAGGAAAGAGAGGAAGAAAAAAATGAAAAGGCAAGAAGCTAAAGAAAAAAACGAGAACAGAACAGAGTCAGAAAAAGAAGAATTCTATTGGATAGTGAATATGAAAGTGAGGAAATGGACCATAACAGAAAGAAACAAAAAAGAAACAGAGAATACAATGGAAATAACAGAAAGTTAAGAGTGTCCTACACAAATATAGATGGATTAATAACAGGACTGAATGAACTGAATGAGTATCTGAAGGAAAAACAACCGGACATAGTGGGAATGTAGAGACAAAATTAAAAGGTCCACTACCACCCAACAGCATGGGACACAATGCATATAATTATTGGATTAGAAATAGAGAGATAAAACAAGGGGGTGGAGTTATGTTCCTGACTAAGAAGGATATAAACGTGAAGAGTGTCACATATGGAAAGAATAGAGTAGAGATGATTATGATAGAAGTAGAAGACAGAGATAAGAAGAACAGAAATTTTGTAATAAACTACGTGCCCCCAAAAACAGCCTCGTGGGAAGAGAGTGAACATAAAAGTATGTTAGAAGACACAAGAATAACATCAAACAAGATAATGGAAGATGGAGGAAGAATAGTTCTGATGGGCGACGTTAAATGCAAAGAAGTCTGCTGGGAAGATATGACAGTAAAGGGTGGAGAAGACTCATGGGGAAATGTTCTACTTGAGATGATTATTGACCACACAATGGCACAATGGATTCAAGAGAACACTAGGTATAGAAATGAAGAACCATTGAGACTAGACCTGAAATAGTGGAAAAGATAGAATACCAGGCACCAAGAAGTAAAAGTGACTACATATTGATAGAACTAGAACTAAATGAGGAAAAATACATGAAAAGAAATGAACAATATAGAAAAGGAAGATTGATGTATGAAAAAACAAATTTTGATAAAATAAGAGAATTCTTTCAAAATGAAAACTGGGAAAAGAATACACAAAGAAGATACAACAGTAGAAGAGAAATGGAATATTTTGACAAAAAATTATAAATGTGGAAAAGTATGTCCCAAGACAAAAACAAGAAAAAGAATATGTAAAGTGCTGGTACAACAAAAGTTGTAAGGAGTTAAAAGACAAAAGAGATAAAGCTGGGACCAAATGGAAGAAAGACAAGACCTGAAAAATGGAAAATATATACTAGTTATAGAATTCAATATGTACAAGTGTGCAGAGACGAAAAAAGAAAATATGAAAGAGATGTCATAGAAAAATGTAAAGATCAACCAAAACTATTTTACAGATTTATATCAACAAACTTAAAAACAAACAAGAATTAGAAAAATTACGACAAGGAGTTGAATACACAGAGGAAATAGAAATGGCGGAAATTATGAACAAGCATATTAAATCAGTGTTTACAAGGGAGAACATACAACCTGGAGAGATCAAATGGGAAGAGAAAGTCCCCCTATGAAAGAAATAGAAGTAACAAAGAATGAAATAATGAAACACTTGAGTAATCTTGATGTCAGAAAATCGCATGGACCAGATGAAATAGCAAACTGGATTTTGAAAGAATGCAAGAATGAACTGGCAGACAAAATACAAAGCATAATAAACAGTTCCTTGAAAGAAGGAAAAGTTCCAAAATATTGGAAAAGAGCAAATATAGTACCTATATACAAAGGAGGAAATAAAGAGGACCCTACCAACTATAGACCAGTCTCTCTAACAAGTACAATAGCAAAAATTTGTGAAAGAATTATCAAAAGTAGATGGGTAAAGTATTTAGAAAAAAAAACAACAACGTACTAAATCCAAGGCAGTTTGGATTCAGACAAGGACGATCATGCGTCACCAATTTAATATGTTTCTATTCAAGGCTAATAGATATAATACAAGAAAGAGATGGATGGGCTGATTGTGCATTTCTAGACCTAAAAAAAGCTTTTGACAAAGTACCACATAAGAAGTTACTTAAGAAATTAGAAACTGAAGGAGGAATACAGGGCAAACTGCTTAAATGGATGGAAGACTTTTTGCAAGAAAGAAAAATGAGAGTAGTGATAAGAGACAAACACTCTAATTGGGATGAAGTAATAAGCGGTGTTCCCCAAGGAACAGTTTTGGCCCCAATAATGTTTGCTGTATATATTAATGATATGGATAAAGAAATTGAAAGTTACATGAGCTTCTTTGAAGATGACACAAAACTGTTAAAAAAAGTGAACACGGAAGAAGATTGTGAGTCACTAAAGAGTGATCTCAATAAAGTATGGGAATGGAGTAGGAAGTGGGAGATGGAGTTCAATATCAAAAAGTGTAGTATAATGGAATTTGGAAAAAGCAAAAAAAGAATAACAGGATCATATAAATTGGGAGAAGAAGGAATAAAAAAAAGTAGAAAATGAGAAGGACCTGGGAGTCATTATTATGAATAATATGTCACCTGAGAAACATATAAACAAGATTTTTGGAGAAACATATAATTTAATAAGAACAATCAAAGTGGCATTTACATACCTGGATGAAGAAATGGTGGAGAAAATACTAATAACTTTGATAAGACCAAGATTGGAATATGCAGCAACGATGTGGTCACCAAATACAAAAAAATGTATAACAAAACTTGAAAGAATACAAAGAGCAATAACAAAATTGGCACCAACACTCTCAAAACTATATGAAGAGAGACTAGCAAAACTTGAGCTACAGACACTAGAGCAAAGAAGAGAGAGAGGAGATTTGATAACTATTTACAGAATCATGAAAGGCATAGAAATTATTGATAGAGAGGATCTGATAAAATGGAATGAAAGAAATACAAGAGGACACAGAAAGAAAATCAAGAAAGACAGCTATAGAAGAGATCTGAAAAAGAATAGCTTTCCTCATAGAGTAATAGACATTTGGAACAAGTTAGATGAGAAAGTAGTGTGTGCAAAAACAATATATGAATTTAAAAATAGTTTAGATAAAATGAGATATAAAGACGGGACACCACGAGCATAGCTCCCCTTTCCGTAAAATACAACTAGGTAAATACACACACACACATATATATATATATATATATGAGCAGTGGTTGCAGTGAGAGGCACTATGAAAATGACATGATGGATGAGGAAAATAGGGGAGAAATAAGAAAAGATGAGGTGAAAGCAGTTATTACAATGATGAAAGCAGGTAAGGCACTTGGGATAGATGGGAGCCATGTGGAGTGTCTGAAAAAGGGAGGTACAGTAATGGTGGACTGGCTGGGGAGGTAGTTTAATGTTTGTTTAAAGGAGAGTAAAGTGGCAGAGGACTGGGAGAGTGCCTCTATAGTTCTGCTTTACAAGGGAAAGGAGGGCAAAGGTGAAAGTACTAATTTCTGAGGGATCAATTTGTTGAGAGTAGTTGGGAAGGCTTATGGAAGAGTTTTGATTGAGAGGATTACAAGAGGATCAGAGGAAGTAATTGGTGATGAACAGAGTGGGTTTAGGAAAAATAGGAGTTGCATGGTCAAATTTTTGTGGTAAGACAGATATGTAAGAAAGATTTAGCTAGGGGTGAGGATGTTCTTGGGTCCTTTATGGATTTGGAAAAGGCTTATGACAGGGTAGACGGGAAGGCACTGTGGGAAAATTTGTAGATATAGGGGATAGGAGGAAAGCTGTTAAGGGTAGTCAAAAGTTTTTATGAGAGTAGTAGAGCCTGTTTTAAAATTAGAAATGGAGAGATCAAGTGGTTCGAGGTAAATGTAGGACTTTGTCAGGGATGTGTTATATCACCATGGCTGTTCAATATGTACACAGATGTTGTGGTATGGGAGGTAAATGCAAGGGTAGTGGGCTGGTTATGGTTAAAGAAAATTGAAAAAAGTGGCAGGTAAGCCAGTTGTTATTTACTGATGGCACTATGCTAGTGGCAGGATCAGAGGGGGGATAGGAAGTTAGTGATGGAGTTTGGGAAGGTGTGCAAGAAGAGAAAGTTGAAGATGTTGGTAAAAGTAAGGTGATGAGATGTACAAGGGGAGAGGATGGCAGAAATCTGGAAGTGATTCTTAAAGGAGAGAGGCTGGAGGAAGTGGATAATTTTAGATACTTGGTGTCCCATATGGTGGCAAAGGGAGGAGTGGAGGTGGAGCTAGATTTCAGACTGAGAGAAATGGATACTAGGAGATTGTGTCAACAGCACTGTATGGGGTAAAGACATGGAACATACGAGAGGAAGAGTTTAAATGTATTTACCTAGTTGAATTCTATGGGAAGGGGATGTATTGTTTTTGCATACACTGTTCTTTCATCTAATGTGTTCCATACATATACTCTCTGTGGAGAAAGTTATACTTTTTCAGGTCTCTTCTATAATTGTCCATTTTATGCTTCATACCATGTCTTCTTGTGTTTCTCCTATCCCAATTTAGTAAGTCTTCTCTATCAAGGACTTCCATGCCTTTCATAATTCTGTAGATGGTCAACAAGTCACCTTTTCCTCTTTTCTGTTCCAGAGTTGGCAACTCCAATTTTAACAATCTTTCTTCATATGAGAGTTTTGTTAATTCTGGGGCCATCTTAGTAGCTGTTCCCTGGATTCTCTCAATTTTTCTTATATTCTTCTTTGTACTGGGTGACCATAGTGTTACTGCATACTCTAATTTAGGCCTTATCAATGTAACTAGTATTTTCTTTACCATTTCCTCATACAAGTAGGTTAAAGCCACTTTTATTTATCTCATTAAGTTATAGGTTTTGCCAACAATTTTGTTTATATGTTTGTCAGGGGACATATCTTCTGTAATGATCACTCCCAGGTCTTTTCCAGATCCCTCTTTTACTTCTTATTCTCCAATTTTGTATCTTCCTGATATCATTTTTTCATTTTTTCCAAACTCCTTTATGCTACATCTTTTTTATGTTGAATTCCACTTCCCACTTTTAACTCCATTCCCAAACCCTGTTCAAATTCAGATCTCTCTGTAATGAGTCACAGTCTGTTTCAGTACTCTCTTTAACAATTTTGCATCATCTGTGAAGAAGCTCATGTAACATTCCACTCCCTTGTCCATGTCATTTACATAAATGGTGAACATTATTGGAGCCAGCAGCGATTCTTATGGGACTCCACTAATTACCTCTTTCCAAGTAGAAGTCTTATCTCTGAGCACCAACCTCTTTTTTCTTCCAGGCAAAAAGTCCTTCATCTATCTCAATAGTTTACCTTGTATCCCTCCTATGGTTTCCAGTTTTCCTAATTGTTTTTTGTGAGGAACTTTTGTCAAAAGCTTTTGATAGATCTAGGAAAGTGCAATCAGCCCATCTGTCCCTTTCTTGTATTATGTCTAGTAGTCATGAGTAAAAGCAAATCAAATTAGTGGTACATGATCTTCCCTGTCTAAATCCGAATTGTCTTGGATTCAGTATGTTATCCTCCAGATATTTTATCCATCCACTTTTTACAACTTTTTCACAGATTTTAATACTGTGCTTGTAAGGGAAACTGGTCTGTAATTTGTTGGGTCTTTTTTATTTCCTCCTTTATAAACTGGTATGATATAAACATTTTCCAGTCTTCTGGCATTTTTCCTTCTTTGAGTGAGCAACTTATTATGTTGTATATTTTGTCTGCTAGTTCTTCTTTACATTCTTTTAATATCCAATTTGCTATTCCATCCGGGCCGTGTGATTTTCTGACATCGAGGTCCGTTATTTGATCCATCATTTCCTTCCGTGTTATTCCTTCATGGGAGGGGATTTCACTTCTCTCCCTTCAACCCGTTGTTGCATTTTTTCTCTAGTGAAAACCGACTTGAAGTGTTTGCACATAACTTCAGCTATTTCGGTATCTTCTGTGTATTCTGTGTTCCCTTGGCTGAGTTTCACTAGTTCCTGTTTGTTTTTCAGTTTCCCATCTATAGAGTAGCTTTGGTCCATCCTTATTTTTTTTATAGTGTCTTTCTCATAGTTACATTTTTCTTCCCTGCGTATTTTTACATATTCTTTCCTTTGATTAACATATAATTGCCACTTTCTAGGTTTCCTGTCTTTTCTCCATCTCTTCCAAGCTTTGTCTCTTCTATCTTTCACTTCACTGCACCTTCTATTAAACCAGCACTTAATGTACACCCTTTCCTGTTTTTGCTTTGGTACATATTTCTCCACTCCTTTATAGATCTTCATCAGAATCATCCATTTTTCTTCCACTTGTGTTTCTTCTTTGTAGAATTTTTCCCAGCTTGCTTTAAGAAAAAAAGTTCTTTAGTTTCTCAAAGTCTGTTTTGCCATACATCAGTCTACCTTTTCTGTGTTTCTCATTTCTCTTTATATATATTTCCTCCTCTAATTCTAACTTGAGTAGTATGTGGTCACTCTTTGCAATTGGTGTCTTGTATTCAATTTTGTCTACTATTTCAGGTTCTGACATAAATATTAAATCTAGTCTCAATGGTTCTTCATTATTTCTAAATCTAGTGTTTTCCTTTACCCATTGTGTCATTGTATGTTCCATGGTCATGTCGAGTAATACATTTCCCCATTGATCCTCTCCACCTTTCACTGTCATCTCTTCCCAACATATTTCTTTGCAATTAAAATCACCCATAAGTATTGTGTTACTTCCATCCGTTAGCATCTCATTTAATGAAGATTTTGTATCATCTAACATTTTGTAGTAATCTTTCTCCAAGACCCTGTTTTTGGGGGCACATAAACCACTGCAAATTTTCTGTTTTTCATGTCATTGTCTTCAACTCTTATTGTGATCATCTCTACCCTTTTCACTCCATATACAACTTTCGTCACATGTGTTTCTTAACCAGGACCAGGACTCCACCTTGTTTCTCTTCCCTGTTTCTAAGCCAGTCCAGTACTGTTTGGTAATAGTGGACCTCTTAATTTTGTCTCCACAATTCCCATTTCATCTGGTTTAGCTTCTGATAGGTAATCATTAAGTTTGTTCAATCCTGAGATCAATCCATTTGTATTAGTATATGCTAATTTTAATTTTCCACACTATGTTCTCTGAACCTTTCATTTTTTTTTCTCGAGTATACCATTGTTTCAGTCTCATATCTAGCACTTTCCAATAGAATTGCATTTTCTCAGTCTTTGTTCTTTTCTTGTTGTTGTTGTTGTTGTTGTTGTCGTTCCCTAGACTGTCTGTCCGAGCAGTCCTGCATAGAGCCGGTGGCCAGGGCTGGTTGCCGCTGTTTGGCCCCCAACTCTTGGGGTTGGGGGGTGGTCCCACGATGTAGACACTGCGGCTCCAGGACCTTCTTTTCTTGTTGTTTTCTTTAGCTTCATTTCTTAATGTCCTAATTCTTTCTCTTTCCTTGTCATTGATGTCTCTTTTTATCCATATATTTTTACAATGTTCATTTCTTGTCAATTTTCCTGTTCTTGTTAAGATTTCTTCCATTGCCATTTGTGACCTTAATTTGATATTTAGAGGTCAGCTTTTTCCTTCTCCTTCTTCTGAGAAGTATGGAGAAGTATGGTAGGGGTTACAAGGTTGAAAAGAGTTTGAAACAAGGTGAGGAGGAGAGCAGGGGTGGAAAAGGAGATGTGGGATAGGGTTGATGAAAAAGTATTGGGATGGTTTGGACACATGGAAAGAATGAGTGATGAAAGATTACTAAGTGTGGAAGGCAGAGGTGGATGGAGTCAATATGAGGGGACGACCAAGGATGAGATGGATGGATGAAGTAAAAGGGGTACTGAGCAAGAGGGGATGTCTGTAGAGGAAGGGAGAAGGCATGGGTGGAGAATGGCTGTGCATGGATGATACTGTGATGAATGGAAGGGAGTGGGTGGGGGATACGTACGGGGGGGTTAGGAAGGGGTTATGTGCGAATGATATTATGATGCAGCCCAAAGGGCTTTCTCCCCGTCTTCAATGAGGGGATGGAGAGGGGGTTGCTGACTAAATGAAGCGGCCTTGCTGTGGATGTCTTGTGTCTTGCCGCACTGCTTCTGACCCAGGGTGACGGGAGAGATGTTGGGATGACCCATCATCCAGGAGCCAAGATGAGAGGGAGGGAGAGGTGGTGAATGGGGCTGGAATGGGTGGAGCTGAAATGGGTGGGAGTGGAATTATGTCCTTTGATTTTAGCTACCTCCATTGTAAAGGGGAAAAAGTCTTCGGTTCATGTGTATGTATGTATATAATATTTTTTAGAAGAGCTGACAACTGGCAACTACTACCCTCAATATAAATTGCCAAAGAGATTAAAAAAGACCAGTACTAATTCAACACACACACATCCCTACAGGCCACCAGGCAGGCCCAGAAGTCATTCAAGGAAGAAATGTAGTGTTGTTGTCTAGCTATTGTTTGTATGGGGCATTGTAGAATGAAGTGGTCCATGTCTTTTGCATGGAGGTTGTATCCTAGGTAGTTTGATTCTGTGGCCACGCTTTTTTTGTGTTGATGCTATTTTAATGCTGGATGTTAGCCACTTCAGTACAACTCAAACTCTTGCATGCAGCATCAGCTGCCATATGTAATTTGCATCACACTATTCATTTTATAATCACACTACTCACATTATAAAATATAAAGTTAATGCTGTATTACTTGTTCTCTTTTACTCTTAATAATAATAAACACAGAAAACATAATCAAAACAGTTCACAGAATCTGGGTAACTCATGTACAACAAAAAATATATATAATCAAAATGCCGATGTCGGTATCCTCATGATACCCACTCACGCCTCATGACACCTACATAGGTGTCATTGTACCAAAGTAGTTAAAACTATGGAAAGATGAAGGGAGGGGATGGCACTTGAAGGGGGAATTTTACTTCTTCCTCTTCGTCATTACAATACAGTAACAATAATTACAACAATAATAATAATATTGTTACCTACAGTTTCACTGAATGGAAAATGCATCCCCACACTGACTAGCAATGGTGTTCAGAACTTCCACAGACCTCTTTGGGAAGAAACATTGGATTGCTGTACTGTCTTAGTGAGAGACAGAAATATTGGACCTCTGACTTGTCTTAGTAAGTGACTGTCCTTATGTTACCAGATTACAGCAACAGGAGGAAAGGGTGAGGTCATTGATTATACTATTAGCACTCCTTATATGAAAAGGTGAATGAAATTCACTTGTAGTTCATAAGAGAGATATCTTAGGTCCAGTCTGGAGACTAAGTGTCAACCCATTAAGGGGTGTACCTCCAAACAGAGTTGAAGATGTTAATGGAATTTCATAATGACTCTGTCATTCTTGCTGGACCACCAATTATTGATACCTGTCATTGTTCTTTATTCTCTTATCTACTCTAAAGATTTTGAATAATGCAAGAGTTTTCCATATGGTAAAATAGTATGGTTGCATAAACCAGACTCAGCTGTTGGGCCTTGCTGTAGTGGAACAGTGTTTAGCTGTATTCCTTTGACCCAAACAGTGTAGCTGGGGACAGGGCAACTTTTCATCCCCAAGGTAATGAGATTTTTTCTCCTCCTTATAAGGGGGTCAAGGCTATATGTCTGTGTTACATGGGTTCTTTTCTACAAACTTATCTTCCCAGTTAAGAAATTCAGACATCAAACTATCCACAAGGTATATATATTCAATATTCTGACTCAGTGCAGTAGGTGGGATACAAGGATGATCTATTATCCACATGGAGTTAAGATGAGAGGGAGGAAAGGGTGGTGGAAGGGAGTGGAATGGTTGGGAGTAGCCTTTGATTTGGCTACCTCCCTTACAATGGAGAAAAATCTCTTGGTATACAGATAGAAATATATTCAAAACAAATCCTACTGAACAATTACAAACCTGCTGCTGTAGTATAACTGTTAGGGAATGACTTGTCTGTCCGTTCACGCATAAAGACCCATTGACCTCTGTCAAACTTGCATTCAATTATCTTGTTGTTGAGCTCTCGCAGCTGCTTGTTCACCTTCATCTCCCCAAAAGGTGGGTCAAAGCCACCTACAAACAGCTGTCCTATAGTTTGGGTGAGCAGCCTATAAAAAAAAAAAGAAAAAGAAAAGAAAAAAAAATAGACTGAGGATAAAACAAATTAACTTAAAGAAAAATCAATTATACTTCTCGAGCTCTTTTTGCAACAAGTGCACTGAAACACAATGAGCACACATTCAATAAGTTAAAAACAGTTTAAATAGAAAAAAAAATAAAAAAAATTGTGTGTGTGTGCTGCAGTGGAAATATATATATATATATATATATATATACATACGTATATATACATATGTATATATACATATATACATATATATACATATATATATACATATATATATATACATACAGTGAGACCTCTCATTAACGGAGTTAATTAGCTGCGTTTGCTGTGTTTTGAGTGGTTTTTGGGTGGCATAGTGATTGCACGCACTAAACAAGATCACCAAAAACAGCATAAACACGGCAAAAACACAGTAAACACAGCTAATTAACGTCCGTTAATGAGACGTCTCACTGTATATATGTATGGATTTCTTGATTTATGCGTGTTTAGAATATGCAATTTTGGAATAACACAAGGTAAAAAAAAAAAAGTAATTTTTTCATATTACATGGATTATTTAGAATAACACAACGTAAAAAATCAAGTAAGCAATAGTAAAAGTTAACTGTTCACTTTATACGACTTTTACATTACGCCATCCCTTCAGGAACATGTCTCTTGCATAAACCGAGAAATCCCTGTATAAATATATGTAGGTGTGTGTGTGTATATATATATATATATATAATATATATATACACACATATATATATATATACACACACACGTACATACATGACTTAGATCACTGGTTTCCAAAGTGGACAGTCCTGCCCCCCTGGGTGGCAGTTAAAAGATTCTGGGGGGTGGTGAGGCTAACCGGCCCAGGTAGGGGGTCAACAAGTTGGCATTAGGAGCAGTTAATAAATATTTTGTTGTTTATAATTAAAGTATTATCAAAGTATGTGACAGCGGATAGGGAAGGAAAGATAGTTGCAGTGGGAAGCACAGGGAAAATGACACTGATGAATGAGTCGTGACCTCAGCTTAGTCTGCTCGTGACCTCAGCTCAGTCTGCTCGTGACCTCAGCTAGAGAGCTCCCTTTTCTGCACAGACACCAGCTATACGTATACAATACCTGTGAAATTTATATCTCCGAATAGTGTTAAGTGATTGTGTTGTGTTTTTGTAATTATATACGTATAACGCTATACAGTTACAGATATAAGATAAAGTGTAGTGTTCTATTTAAATTCAAAACAGTATTCTGTTACTGTACTCCAAAGGTAGGAGAAATAGAATAAGGTAAGCAGAGTAAGCTTCGTGTATTTAGTTTATTAGAGACTGCTTTGTTTTTTTTTCTTGTTGATTTGTATTTTCTCTTTGCCGTTTGTATTGCTAAAGGAGGAGTGAAATGGCTTGTGAAGGTTGTGTGAACCTGGAGGTCCGTCTCAGGATGTGTGAGGAGGAAATTCGTCTTCTCAGGAGTGCACTCCGTGAGAAGAGTGAACCCTCCCCACAACCCAAAGAGCGTTCCACTTCTTCCCCTTCTGTCACTGCCATGAGCGAGTGGCACTCCGAGGGGTCCCGTTTGTCGAGCCACCATTCGGTAGATGTGTGCCCTGTGGAGCAACCGCTGGCTCTTGAGCCAATCGTTTTCCTCTACTGGAGGATGAAGTGGCTAAAAACCCGGAGTTCTTGGTGGTGGGGGCCATGGCGCGAGGCTATGATGACATCCTGCAGCGGAAGACTAAGCGACGTTGCAAGCTTGTATGTCAACCAGGCTGTGGGATCGTCGATTGTACCCAGTCCATCAGGAAGCAAGGACAGACGAACACGGTTATGACTGTTCATACGGGAAGTAACGATGTAGGTAGGGTGAGATCAGAGGAACTTGTTCGGTTTTACAGGGTCCTCCTTCAGGAGATGAAGGCACGTGGGAGCCGTCATGTAGTCTGTGGGATCCTCCCGAGGATCTATGCAGGCTCATGTTGGAACAGTAGAGCCATAGGGATCAATGATAGGATATCGCAGTTGTGCACACAATTGGGATACCCCTTTCTTGATCCTTGGTATCTCTTTTCTAGGTGCCATGACCTTTAAGCTTCTGATGGGATACACCTTACCCATAGAGGCAAAGATGTTCTTACAAACCTCATTGTGGGAGTTTGTAATGAACTAGCTCCTTTTTTGGGGTAGAAGCCCAAAGGGAAGGGGAAATAGAATGTACTTGGGAAAACAGTGTAGAGTATAGCATTCATGTTGTTGTTGTTGTTGTCGTTCCCTAGACTGTCTGTCCGAGCAGTCCCGTCTCCCCAAGGAAGGCCACAGCCGAAACTGGGTTTTCCCACAAATCCTTTATAGAGTGTATGTTGTGTTGTTTG
Source organism: Oratosquilla oratoria (assembly GCF_046742065.1). Lineage (NCBI taxonomy): Eukaryota > Metazoa > Arthropoda > Malacostraca > Stomatopoda > Squillidae > Oratosquilla > Oratosquilla oratoria. Next base: position 14,680,790 of record NC_134819.1, read on the forward strand.
CGTGCATGATTGTGTATAATGCAGTCTTCCATTATGTGTTGTATGGTATGGGGTGAAGTGTTACATCCTGGGCAGCTGTTCACAACACGGTCGTCCAGCCTCTTCTGGTAGCTTAGAAGTGCTGGGTGGTGACCGCATCGCAGTCTGGCCAAGTGGACTCTGTCCTTACGTGGGAGAGAGGATTCAGAAGGGTGGATATCAGGGGGTCTGGCATGCAGCAGTGTGTTGTCTTTCAGTGTGTTAATGGAGCGGTGAGTGATATGATTATGAATATGTTTCCGGAGGCTGGTATTTGGTGGTTGTGGAGGAAGAGAAGAGAGTATCTGTGTGTAATAAAGGTCTTTGGGTGTAGTTTTAATGTTTCAAATGTTTCATGTAGTTTTAATGTTTAATGTTTCATGTAGTTTTAATGTTTCATGTTAGCATTAATGTAGAACAATGTGCCAGTATAGGACAAAATATAATTTTAGGATATAATGTCGGTAGAGGACGAAATGTTACATTAGGATGTAATGTCAAAGGACAAAATGTCACGATGGGATGTAATGACAGTGGAGGACAAAAGATCACGATGGGAAGTAATGATAGTGGAGGACAAAATATCACGATAGGATGTAATGATAATGAAGGAAAAAATATCACGGTAGGATAGAATGTCACTGGAGGACAAAACATCATTTTAGGAAGGGATGCCGGACATAATGTCAATGAACGATGGGAGGCCAGCGTGAATCACGGTGACGTAGGGGGACAAAGTGTACAAAAGAGATCAGATGACTGTGATCGACCAGATGTCCATGATGGGGTAAATGTTAATTTTAATGGGAGAAATGTTAATGAGGCATTGAATGTCAATGAAGGACCAAATAGTAATATAGAGCAAGATATAAATAAAAAACAAAATGATAATGTAAGACATGATATTGAAACTCAATATGTGTCAAAAAGAAATCACGAGTTTCTTAAAACTATGTACTTTAATGCTCGTACTATTAGGAACAAATTTCAAGAAATACAGGCATACATCAAAAGCGAAAATCTCCATATGATGGGAATAACCGAGACATGGTACAGAGTTCGAAGCTGAATTTAATATTGCGGGATTTAAACACTTTCATCAGGATAGAAACCACAAGAAAGGTGGGGGTGTTCTGTTGTACATTAAAACCAACGTTCATGCTTGTGTTTTAGAGAAAGTGAAACAGGATACATATGATAGTTTGTGGGTTGAGTTAACCCAAACAAATGGACAAAAAATGAATGTAGGTGTAATATATAGGCCAAAGACGTTATCATAAGCAGACGACAAACTGTTATTTCAAGAAGTGTCTAGTTTCTGCAACCGGGATTTATTGATAATGGGTGATTTCAATTTTACTGACATTGATTGGATGACCCTTGAACATGGCCATATAGGTAGTTGCTTGATTGATTTTCTTGGTGACAATTACTTAATTCAGCATGTAAAAGAGCCCACAAGATATGGAAACTTACTCGATCTAAAAAAGACAATAAGAAAAAGAAAACAACAATACGAAACGAACATCGCTGATAAATCCAAAGAGAATCCCAAAGAATTCTATAGTTACATTAGAGATAAAAAGGTTGTTAGGAATCACATTGGTCCACTATTATCTGCTGACAGTCAACTTGAATATTCAAATGAAGGAATGTGTAATATCTTAAACAATTATTTTAGCTCAGTATTCGTAAATGAAACACCTCAAAGCGACCTCCAAACTGAAACCTGTGAAAAGTCTACGGTAAACCTACTATGGTAAATATAACAAAAGAAAAAATTTAAAGGTGTATAGATAAACTCAAAGTTAATAAAACACCAGGGCCTGATGGTTGGCATCCAAGAATCTTAAAGGAAATGAAAAATGGGATTGTTGTTCCATTAGAAATTATTTTCAAGAAATTCATCATATCCGGAGATGTCCCAAGAGAATGGAAGCTAGCTAACATTACTCCCATATTCAAAAAAGGTGACAAAAAGAAGCCAAATAACTATAGGCCTATAAGTTTGACTTCAATCGTTGGAAAAATAATGGAAATTATCATCAGAGATGCTATCGAACATCATTTAAAAAGTAACCGTTTGATAAATGATAGCCACCATGGTTTCAGACGGAAACGTTCTTGCGTGACTAACTTACTTGAATTCTACAACACAATTATCTCGAATTATGACAAAAAAAACAATATAGATTTAATATATCTAGACTTTGCAAAAGCTTTTGATACCGTCCCACACGAAAGACTAATTACTAAATTAGCTTTACACGGAATAAGTGGTAGCCTATTAAGTTGGACTAGTAATTGGTTGAATGGTCGAAAACAGAGTTGTTTTAGATGGAAAAACTTCTGGATGGAAAAATGTTACAAGTGGAGTTCCTCAGGGTTCCATTCTTGGGCCACTTCTCTTCATAGTATACACGCTCCTCTACTTACGTTAATCTGTTTTACGTTTTTTCGATTTTACGTTTGAACTGACTGTAAAAAAAAAAATTGTAAAAAAAAAAAAAAAAAAAAAAAAAAAAAATTGAGGGAACTTTTGAGTTTAGCGTGCTCTCTGTAGTACGAGATGTTCAAACAATACTTACGCATGACGCTGCGTCCATTGTTTACATGGCACAAACGACAGAATGAACCTGCTTTGCCTCCTCCTCCTCCTCCACCATCTCACTTTATGTTGCTTGAATTTGATTTATTTGAAATTAATGTTATTATTTTACAATGTTATGTTTATAATTAATGATTTATGGATGTACAGTACAGTATGAATGGTCATACATTACTGGAACATACAGTAACAACTTACGTTCATTTTCACATTACATTCGGCCGTTCAGATCGTAACTAAAACGTAAGTTGAGGAGAGTCTGTATATAAATGATATAGACCATGGACTAAAATCTACTGTTTCCAAATTTGCTGATGATACAAAACTGTGTGGAATGGCAAATGATCACTTTAACCAATTAGATATTCAAGAAGATTTCGATAAATTACAGCAATGGTCTGAAAAGTGGCTGATGAAATTTAACACAAGTAAATGCAAGGTAATGCACATAGGTAAAAATAACAGTAAGTACGATTACAAGTTATTTGGAAATTCGTTAACAAAAGTGGATAGTGAAAAAGATCTCGGTGTAATTATCAGTAACAACCTCAAATCATCCAAGCAGTGTATTTCAGCCTCTGAGAAAGCAAATAAGATTCTAGGCCTGATTGTGCGATCTTTTGATTTCAAAAGTCCACACTCATTAACCCCTTCCATACGGTGTCGCATACATAGGCGGCATGAGGAGTAAGTGGATACGCGAGGCTGCCATATCGGCGTCTTGATTATATTTATTGTAGTTGGCCCTGCGTAATGACATACTCTCTAAACTGTCTTCATCACATTTTCTATGGTTATCAAAATTTACAGGTGAAAGAGAGAACGATCGATATAAGTGGTGACTATATTTTATGATGCGAGTATTATTACGACACATTGTACGTCTGACAGCTAATGCTGCCCGCGAGATTTTGAACCGGAGTGAAGAGGTTAACAAGCTATATAAATCGTTAGTTTGTCCACATTTGGAATATGCTGTTTCTGTATGGTCACTAAATCTCATTAAAGACATTGACAGATTGGAAAAAGTACAACGGCGAGCCACAAAACTGATTCCAAATATCAAAAATAAATCATACGAAAATCGACTAAAACATATGAATCTGTTTTCCCTAAAAAAGCGTAGACTCAGAGGTGACTTGATGGTCTTTAAAATTCTAAAGGGAACTGACATCAAAAGTGACAAAATTTTCACATTGAATGAGAATCAGACAAGAAACATTGGTCTCAAACTGTCCGGAAACAACTTTGCCAACCGTGTAGTTAATGAATGGAATAAACTTCCTGCACAGGTAGTGCAATGTAGTTCAGTTTGAAGCTTTAAGAATCATTTAGATAAACACATAAGCAAGATGCTGTAATGATTATAATTTATTTTATATTATTTGTTTTTGTTTTGTTATCATTTGTCTGTTTGATTTTCATTTATTATTAGTTATATGTCAATTTATTATTTACTATTTACCTGTTTGTTTAATATTTAACTGTACCTATGCATTTATTTATTTTATTTGTTATTTACATTATTATAGTTTTTATATATTATTCTATTATTATTATGATTTTTTTTCGCATCCGTCCTAGATATGGACCAAAAGGTCTCTTGTCGGCATGCTCCGCCTTTGTAATCCTTTGAAAAATGGAGGAGAAATAAGGAAAGATGAGGTGAAAGCAGTTATTAAAATGATGAGAGCAGGTATGACACATGGGTTGGATGATGTCATGCAGAATGTCTAAAAAGGGAGGTACAGTGATGGTGGACTGGCTGGTGAGGTCATTTAATTTTTGTCTAAAGGAGGGTAGAGTGCCAGAGGACTGGAGGAGTGCCTGTATAGCTCTACTTTACATAGGCAAGGGGGACAAATGTAGGTAAACTAGTTTTAGAGGGATCAATTTGTTGAGTGTAGTTGGGAAGGCATATAGGAGGATTTTGACTGAGAGGATTAGGAAAGGATCAGAGGGAATTGGTGAGGAACTGAGTGGGTTTAGATAGGTAGGGGATGCATGGATCATATTGTTGTGCTAAAACAGATGAGAAAACTTTAGCATTGGGTAAAGATGTTTTTGGGCCTTTATGGATTTGGAAAAGGTTTATGACAGGGTGGACAGGAAGGCACTGTGGGAGGTTTTGTAGATATATGGGATAGGAGGAAAGCTGTTAAGGCCAGTCAAGAGTTTTTATGAGAGTGCCCGTGTTAGAATTACAAATGGAGAGAGTGGTTTGAGTTAAAGTAGGACTTCACCAGGGATGTCTTATGCTGCCATGGCTGTTCAATATGTGCATGGATGGGGTGGAGCAGGAGGTAAATGCAAGGGCAATGGGCAGGGGATTGGTTTTGGTTAAAGAAAATAGAGAAAAGTGGAGCAGTAGGCATTACTCAGGTCAGGTCAAACTGGGGTAGCTGCTTCAAACAGTGAGAGAGGGAGTGATTGTGTTTCAGTGATCAGTGCAGAAGAGGTACAATCTCTATGTAGTAGAATTGTAGCTTTAGAGAAGACTGTTGAGGACCTTATAAGGGAGAATCCCATTCTTTGTTCGAAGGCCCAAACACAATGACAAACCTTGTTTGGAACCTGGGTGGAAAACAGTATACAATAAAACATGGAGAGATGGTAAAAAGCTCTCACCAGGCCTGTTTGAATGCAGAAACTCATTTTAAGCTCTCGTGAGGCTACAAGAAGAAATGAAGATGCAAGAGAAGGGTAGTGCAGTCACTAGATCCCTGCCCATAGGTTAGATTTTGGTTGTAATAGATAGCCAGGTGAGATACTTAGATAAGGCCTTCTGCAACAAAGATAGGAAGCATAGGACCTATATGTGTTTCCCTGGGGCAGGGATAGGTGATGTTAGAGACAGGATTGAAAATTGTATAGTCGGGGAAGGTTTATTGACCTAGTTGTATTATACGGGAAGGGAGCTATGCTCGTGGTGACCCATCTCTGTATCCCTCAGCATCAAGTTTTTTCTTAAAATCTTGTATAGTGTTTGCACACACTGTTTCATTGTCTAATTTGTATCTATCACTCTGTGTGGGAAGCTGTTCCTTTTAAAATTTCTTCTGTAGCTTCTGTAACTTTCTTTTTAAGTTTCTTTTCGTGTCCTCTCATTTTACCGTTGTCCCATATTAACAAGTCAGCCCTATCTAAAACTTCCATTCCTTTCATTATTCTGTAGTCAGCAGGTCACCTCTTTCTCTTCTCTGTTCCAAAGTTGGTAGTTCTAATCTGGACAGTCTTTGCTCATATGTTAGTTCAGAAAGAGTTGGTGCTAGTTTGGTTGTTGCTCTTTGTAGCCTTTCTAGTTTTTTAATGTTCTTTTTGGTACTGGGTGTCCAGAGTGCTGCTGTGCACTTGAGTTTTGGTCTTATTAGTGTAGTTAGGATTTTCTTTATCATTTCTTCATCCAAATAGGCAAACGCCACTTTGATTGATCTCAATAAATTGTAGGTTTCTCCGAATATTTTGTTAATATGCTTATCTGGTGTCATGTCCTTGCCAATCATCACTCCAAGATCTTTCTCTGAGTTTACTTTTTTCACCTTTTCTTCACCAATTTTGTAATCTTTTGATATTCTGTTTTTACTCTTTCCAAACTCCATTATACTACATTTCTTTATATTGAATTTTACTTCCCACTTTTGGGTCCAATTCCAAATCTTGTTGCAATGAGTTGCAGTCTTCCTCCATTTTTACCTTCTTTAGTATCTTTGCATCATCTGCAAAGAAATTCATATAACACTACACCTTCATCCATGTCATTAATGTATATGGCAAACATGATCGGGGCCAGTACTGATCCCTGCGGGACACTACTTTTCACTTCTTCCCAGTTTGAGAATTTTTCTCTAATTACAACTCTCATTTTCCTCCCAATCAGGAAGTCTTTCATCCATTCCAATAATTTTCCTCTGATGCCACCTTTTGACTCTATCTTCATAAGTTTTATATGTGGTACCTTGTCTATGATAGAGGAAAACTCTGTTCATAGAGAAATGATGACACTTTTATACTACGACTGTCCCTCCGTTATGCTGTCCCCCAACACCTTGTTGCTGTCCTGTACCATTTCTCTGAGTATTCTTTTTCTGTGGTGGGGGAATTCCCTGAGGTGGGAGAAAAGAATACTGCCACCAAGTATTCCCACTTGGATCGTAAGAGGCGAGAAGAAAGGGATGGGGATTGGGACTAGGCATCCTTCTCCTTGTAGCCCCACAGGGGACATTCCTAAAAGAAAAAGTAAAGGCATAAGAGGGTCTGGGAGTTTTCGGAACAGCACCCTAAGGTTTGGGTCTTTTAATGTGCGTGGATGTGGTACAGATGAGAGTAAAAGGGAAGAGATAGGTAGTATGTTTGTGAGAAGAAAGATGGATGTGTTGGCTTTGAGTAAAACTAAGTTGAAAGGGAAGGGTGAGTGTAAGTGGGAGGTTATCAGGAGTGAAGAGAGGGCGAGGGAGGGAAGGGGTGGCTATTCTAGTAAGTGAAGAGATAGGTAAACGTGTATTGGAGTGGAAGGAGGTTTCCTCAAGGATAATGTGGATGAAGGTGAAACTGGGAAAGGAGATGTGGGTTTTTGTAAGTGCATATGGGCCTGGCAGTGAGAAGAGTGTAGAAGAAAGGGAGGTCTTTTGGATAGATTTAAATGAGTGCATAGTCAGGGAGAAATGTCAATGTAATAGTACTGGAAGACCTTAATGCTAGGGTAGGAAATGGTCCAATCGATGAAGTGGTTGGGAAATGTGGAGTTCCAGGAAAGAATCGGAGTGGAGAGTTGATGGTGGAAATGTGTCTAGAAAGAGAGTTAATGATAGCAAATACAGTGTTTTGGAAGAAAGTCAAGCATAAGTACACATGGGAGAGGGTGGTGGAGGGAAGGGTGGTAGATAGAGCATTAATGGATTATGTAATGGTACATAGGATTATGATAGGAAGAGTTAAGGATGTACATGTGCTAAGGGGAGAGGGTGTGGGAATATCAGATCATTTTTTAGTGGAAGGTAAGTTGAGAGTGGAGGATAGATGGAGAAAGAGGAAAGGCCCAAAAGGTAGGGAGGTTCTTAGAGTGAAAAGGAAAAGGAGAAGAAATACGAAAAAAAGCTGAAGGAGGAGTGGGAGGGAGTGAAGGATAGAGTAGAGCTAGGTGTGGAGGAGGAATGGGGATGGTTCAAGGAGGGAGTCATAAAGTGTGCAAGGATGGTGTGTGGAACAAGAAGGATAGGAGGAAATAGAAGGAAGGGTAGTGAATGGTAGGATGAGGAAACAAAGAAGGTTGTACGAGAGAAGAAGCGAGCTTTCACAGATTGATTACAAAATAGGACGAGGGAGTCATATGAGAGGTACAAAGACAAGAAAAGAGAAGTAAAGCAAAAGGTAAAGGAGGCAAAGAGAAGAGTAGATGTGAAATGGGGTAAGAGTATGACAGAAAATTTTGAAAGTAATAAAAAGATGTTTTGGAAAGAAATTAAGAGGAAGAGGAGGCGAATAAAGTAGAGAAGAAAAGGTAAAAGGTGCAGATGGAGAGATGATAATGGAAGAGAAGGCAGTAAGGGGAAGATGTGCAGAATATTTTAGGGAGTTGCCAAATGTGAAGGAAGATAGGGAGGGAAAGATAGCTGCAGTGGGAAATGCAAAGAAAATGAGAGTGATGAGTGAGGAGAATGAAGGAGAAATAAGGAAGGATGAGGTGAAGGCAGTTGTTAGGATGATGAAAGCAGGTAAGGCACCTGGTCTGGATGGATGCCATGCAGAATGTCTGAAAAAGGGAGGTACAGTGATGGTGGACTGGGTGGTGAGGTTATTTAATGTTTGCTGGAGAGAGGGTAGAGTGCTGGAGAACTGGAGGAGTGCCTGTATAGTTCCTCTTTACAAGGGAAAAGGGGACAAGTGTGAATATAGTAGTTTCAGAGGGATTAGCTTGTTAAGTGTAGTTGGGAAGGCTTATGGGAGGATCTTGATTGAGAGGATTAGGAGAGGAACAGAGGGAGTAATTGGTGAGGAACAGAGGGAGTAATTGGTGAGGAACAGTGTGGATTTAGGACAGGTAGAGGTTGTGTAGATCAGATCTTTGTGGTAAGACAGATATGTGAGAAAGCTATAGGAAAGGGGAAGGATGCTTTTTGGGCTTTTATGGATCTGGAAAAGGCTTATGATAGGGTAGACAGAATGGCACTGTGGGAGGTTATGCAGATATACGGGATAGGAGGAAAGCTTCTGGGAGCTGTCAAGAGTTTTTATGAGAGTAGTAGAGCTTGTGTCAGGATTACAAATGGAGAGTGAGTGGTTCGAGGTAAAGGTGGGACTTCGTCAAGGATGCGTTATGTTGCCCTGGGTGTTCAACTTATACATGGATGGGGTGGTGCGAGAGATAAATGCAAGGGTAGTGGGTCAGGGATTGGAGATGGTTAAAGAAAATGGAGAAAAGTTGGAGATGAGCCAGCTGTTGTTTGCTGACGACACTGCGCTTGTGGCAGGATCGGAGGAGGGATTGAGGAAGTTGGTGGCAGAGTTTGGGAGAGTATGTGATAGAAGAAAGCTAAAGATAAATGTGGGTAAAAGTAAGGTGATGAGATGTACAAGGGGTGAAAGTGGCAGTAGACTGGAAGTGAGCATTAAGGAAGAGCGACTGGAGGTAGTGGATAGTTTTAGATACTTGGGTGCAAATGTGGCAGGGAAAGGTGGAGTGAAGGTGGAGGTAGAATGTAGATTGAGAGAAGCGAGTAAATGCCTTGGTGGATCAAAGAGTGTAATGAGGAATAGACATTTGGGAATGGATGCTAAGAGAAGACTGTATGGAGTGATTGTGCCAACAGCACTGTATGGGGCAGAAACATGGAACATAAGAGAAGAAGAGAGGGTGCGGCTGGAGTGAGGGATGGCCCCTTTATCTATGACGTGGTGAGATGGGAGGGGATGTTAAATGGGTTGTAATGTGTATGTAATAGGTGTGAGATTTGAGTCGGCTAACCCCCTAGTAGGGGGGAAAGGGGCTTCTGGTGTGTGTGTGTGTGTATTTACCTAGTTTTACCTAGTTGTATTTTACGGGAAGGGGAGCTATGCTCGTGGGGTCCCGTCTTCATATCTCATTTTATCTAAACTATTTTTAAATTCATGTATTGTTTTTGCACACACCACTTTCTCATCTAACTTGTTCCAACTGTCTATTACTCTGTGAGGAAAGCTGTTCTTTTTCAAATCTCTTCTATAGCTGTCTTTTTTTATTTTCTTTCCGTGTCCTCTTGTATTTCTGTCATCCCATTTTATCAGATTCTCTCTATCAGTAATTTCTATGCCTTTCATGATTCTGTAAATAGCTATCAAATCTCCTCTCTCTCTTCTTTGCTCTAGTGTCTGTAGTTTAAGTTTTTGTAGTCTCTCTTCATATGATAGTTTTGAGAGTGTTGGTGCCAGTTTTGTGATTGCTCTTTGTATTCTTTCAAGTTTTTTTATACATTTTTTTGTACTTGGTGACCATATCGTTGCTGCATATTCTAATCTTGGTCTTATCAGGGTGATTAGGATTTTCCTCACCATTTCTTCATCCAGGTATGTAAATGCCACTTTGATTGTTCTTATTAAATTATAAGTTTCTCCAAAAATCTTATTTATATGTTTCTCAGGTGACATATTATTCATAACAATGACTCCCAGGTCCTTCTCATTTTCTACTTTTTTTATTCCTTCTTCTCCCAAATTATATGATCCTGTTATTCTATTTTTGCTTTTTCCAAATTCCATTATACTACACTTTTTTGTATTGAACTCCATCTCCCACTTCCTACTCCATTCATGTACTTTATTTAGATCTCTCTGTAGTGATTCACAATCTTCTTCAGTTTTCACTCTTTTCAGTAGTTTTGCATCATCTGCAAAGAAGCTCATATAGCTTTCAATTCCTTCATCCATATCATTAATATATATAGCAAACATTATTGGGGCCAGAACTGTTCCCTGCGGGACACCGCTTATTACTTCATTCCATTTTGAGTGCTGATCTCTTATCACTACTCTCATTTTTCTTTCTTGCAAAAAGTCTTCCATCCAATTTAGCAATTTACCTTGTATTCCTCCTTCATATTCTAATTTCTTAAGCAACTTCTTATGTGGTACTTTGTCAAAAGCTTTTTTTAGGTCTAGAAATGCACAATCAGCCCATCCATCTCTTTCTTGTATTATATCTATTAGTCTTGAATAGAAACATATTAAATTGGTGACGCATGACCGTCCTTGTCTGAATCCAAATTGCCTTGGATTTAGTACGTTGTTTTTTTCCAAGTATTTTACCCATCTACTTTTGATAATTCTTTCACAAATTTTTGCTATTGTACTTGTTAGAGAGACTGGTCTATAGTTGGTAGGTTCTTCTTTATTTCCTCCTTTATATATAGGTACTATATTTGCTTTTTTCCAATCTTCTGGAACTTTTCCTTCTTTTAAGGAACTGCTTATTATGCTATGTATTTTGTCTGCCAGTTCATTCCTGCATTCTTTCAGAATCCAGTTTGCTATTTCATCTGGCCCATGCGATTTTCTGACATCAAAATTACCCAAGTGTGTCAATATTTCATTCTTCGTTACTTCTATTTCTTCCATAGGGGGGACTTTTTCTTTCCACTCAATCTCTTCAGGTTGTATATTTTCCCTTGTAAACACTGATTTAAAATGTTTGTTCATAATTTCTGCCATTTCCATTTCCTCAGTGTATTCAACTCCTCCTTGTCTCAATTTCTCCAAGTCTTGTTTGTTTTTCAGTTTATTGTTTACAAATCTGTAGAATAGTTTTGGTTGATCTTTACACTTTTCTATAACATCTTTTTCATATTTTCTTTTTTTCTCTCTGCACTTTTGTACATATTCATTTCTATAACCAGTATATATTTTCCATTTTTCAGGTCTTCTGTCTTTTTTCCATCTGGTCCAGGCTTTGTCTCTTTTGTCTTTTAACTCCCTACAACTTTTGTTGTACCAGCATTTTACATATTCTTTTTCTTGTTTTTGTCTTGGGACATACTTTTCCACTCCTTTTTTGTAAATTTTTGTCAAAATATTCCATTTCTCTTCCACTGATGTTTCTTCTTTATATATTTCTTCCCAGTTTTCTTGTTGGAAGAATTCTCTTATTTTATCAAAGTTTGTTTTTTCATACATCATTCTTCCTTTTCTATATTGTTCATTTCTTTTCATATATTTTTCTTCATTAAGTTCCAGTTCAATCAATATGAGGTCACTTTTACCTATTGGTGTTTTATATTCAATCTTGTCCACTATTCTAGGTTCAGATGTAATTATTAAGTCTAGCCTCGATGGTTCTTCTTCATTTCTATACCTAGTGTTCTCTTGTATCCATTGTGTCATTGAATGGTCAGTAATCATCTCAAGTAGAGCATTTCCCCATGAGTCATCACCACTCTTTACTGTCATTTCTTCCCAGCAGATTTCTTTGCAATTAAAGTCGCCCATCATAACTATTCTTCCTCCGTCTTCCATTATTTTAGTTAATGCTATCTTTGTGTCCTCTAGCATACTTTTATATTCACTCTCCTCCCATGAGGCTGTTTTCGGAGGCACATAATTGATCACAAATTTTCTGCTCTTCTTATCTCTGTCTTCCACTTCTATCATAATCATCTCTACTGTATTCTTTCCATATATGACACCTTTCACGTTTATATCCTTCTTAGTCAGGAACATAACTCCACCCCCTTGCTTTTTCTCTCTGTTTCTAATCCAATAATTGTATGCATCATGTCCTACACTGTTGGGTGGTATTGGGGCTTTTAATTTTGTTTCTACAATTCCCATTATGTCCGGTTCTTTTTCTTTCAAATAATCATTCAGCTCATTCAATCCTGTTATTAATCCATCTATATTTGTGTAAGACACTCTTAGTTTTCTGCCACTTCCATTGTGTTCTCTGTTTCCCTTATGTTTTTCTTTTGTATGTCGAACTTCCTTAGTTTCATGTTCACTACTCTCCAATAGAATCTCTCTTTCTCTGACTCCGTTCTGTTCTCGTTTTTTGTCTTAGCTTCCAGTCTTTTCTGCTTTTCTTCCTCTCTTTCCTCTTTATTCATTTCTCTTTTTATCCATATCTTTTTGTGTTGTTCACTTGTTGCTAGTTTCCCTGTTTTGGATAAGATATTCTCTGCCGTTGTTTGTGACTTGAATTTAATCTTAATTGGTCTGGTCTTGTCTGTGCTATACTTTCCGAGTCTAAATTTCTCTTCGATTTGTTTCATAATTCCTGGTTCATCTTCCTGAACTGATTCTAGTAATTGGCTTACTTTTTCATTTTCCTCTTTGATTCTTGTGGTTCTATCTGTGTTGTGTTTCTCTTCCATTCCTAATATAATTATACATTTCTTCTTGTCTGCTAAATCCCTTACTATATTCTCCTTTTGTCTCATCACTTTAATAACTGAGTCTTCAGTATGTTCTTTCAATTGCTGTTTGACTATGTCAGTGAATGAAATCTTATTTCCTTCTTGGGTTTGCTTCCAATTTTTACTTTCTTTAGCTATTGTTTCTCTGTTTTCTTTACTATTCTTCTTCAATTCCTCATTCTCCACCTTTACCTCTCTTAACTGTCTTTTTAGTTCTTCTATTTAATCAGTTAAGTTTTTATTCGCCTTTTCCAGTTCTTCCAATCTTTCAACCCTTTTTAAAATGGTGTTCATATGACCTAACCTACTCTCCAAGTCCTCGATCACCTTATCAACCTTCTTCTCTAGTCTTGTCAGTCGGGGGGGGTTTGTGTCCCCCCCACTCTCTTTAAATCCCTTGAAAATATTCTCATCACTTTCTGCTATATTGCTCCTATCTATACCTCTAATCTTCACATTCCTATTAGACATGTTATCATCCAACTCGTCTTGGGGTCGTTTGTCTACCTTACGGCGGCCCGTCAGGGCCATTTCCTCCACCTCCTCATTACCTTCCATTTCCCCAGCAATCCCTCCCCCTCTCCTCTTTCCTTACTTTCCCACTACCCCACGAGCAATTTCCCCCCCCCTGCAAATACAAAAAGGCACTTCTCTTTGCGTTGGTATCCACAATCTGCACTTTTCTTCAGAGCGTTCTTCAAGCCGTCCGTTCGTTGAAAGTGTGTATTTACCTAGTTGTATTTACCTAGTTGTATTTTACGGGAAGGGGAGCTATGCTCGTGAGGTCCCGTCTTCATATCTCATTTTATCTAAACTATTTTTAAATTCATGTATTGTTTTTGCACACACCACTTTCTCATCTAACTTGTTCCAACTGTCTATTGCTCTGTGAGGAAAGCTGTTCTTTTTCAAATCTCTTCTATAGTTGTCTTTTTTTATTTTCTTTCCGTGTCCTCTTGTATTTCTGTCATCCCATTTTATCAGATTCTCTCTATCAGTAATTTCTATGCCTTTCATGATTCTGTAAATAGCTATCAAATCTCCTCTCTCTCTTCTTTGCTCTAGTGTCTGTAGTTTAAGTTTTTGTAGTCTCTCTTCATATGATAGTTTTGAGAGTGTTGGTGCCAGTTTAGTAATTGCTCTTTGTATTCTTTCAAGTTTTTTTATACATTTTTTTGTACTTGGTGACCATATCGTTGCTGCATATTCCAATCTTGGTCTTATCAGGGTGATTAGGATTTTCCTCACCATTTCTTCATCCAGGTATGTAAATGCCACTTTGATTGTTCTTATTAAATTATAAGTTTCTCCAAAAATCTTATTTATATGTTTCTCAGGTGACATATTATTCATAACAATGACTCCCAGGTCCCTCTCATTTTCTACTCTTTTTATTCCTTCTTCTCCCAAATTATATGATCCTGTTATTCTGTTTTTGCTTTTTCCAAATTCCATTATACTACACTTTTTTGTATTGAACTCCATCTCCCACTTCCTACTCCATTCTTGTACTTTATTTAGATCTCTCTGTAGTGATTCACAATCCTCTTCAGTTTTCACTCTTTTCAGTAATTTTGCATCATCTGCAAAGAAGCTCATATAGCTTTCAATTCCTTCATCCATATCATTAATATATATAGCAAACATTATTGGGGCCAGAACTGTTCCCTGCGGGACACCGCTTATTACTTCATTCCATTTTGAGTGCTGATCTCTTATCACTACTCTCATTTTTCTTTCTTGCAAAAAGTCTTCCATCCAATTTAGCAGTTTACCTTGTATTCCTCCTTCATATTCTAATTTCTTAAGCAACTTCTTATGTGGTACTTTGTCAAAAGCTTTTTTTAGGTCTAGAAATGCACAATCAGCCCATCCATCTCTTTCTTGTATTATATCTATTAGTCTTGAATAGAAACATATTAAATTGGTGACGCATGACCGTCCTTGTCTGAATCCAAATTGCCTTGGATTTAGTACGTTGTTTTTTTCCAAGTATTTTACCCATCTACTTTTGATAATTCTTTCACATATTTTTGCTATTGTACTTGTTAGAGAGACTGGTCTATAGTTGGTAGGTTCTTCTTTATTTCCTCCTTTATATATAGGTACTATATTTGCTTTTTTCCAATCTTCTGGAACTTTTCCTTCTTTTAAGGAACTGCTTATTATGCTATGTATTTTGTCTGCCAGTTCATTCCTACATTCTTTCAGAATCCAGTTTGCTATTTCATCTGGCCCATGCGATTTTCTGACATCAAAATTACCCAAGTGTGTCAATATTTCATTCTTCGTTACTTCTATTTCTTCCATAGGGGGGACTTTTTCCTTCCACTCAATCTCTTCAGGTTGTATATTTTCCCTTGTAAACACTGATTTAAAATGTTTGTTCATAATTTCTGCCATTTCCATTTCCTCAGTGTATTCAACTCCTCCTTGTCTTAATTTCTCCAAGTCTTGTTTGTTTTTCAGTTTATTGTTTACAAATCTGTAGAATAGTTTTGGTTGATCTTTACACTTTTCTATAACATCTTTTTCATATTTTCTTTTTTCCTCTCTGCACTTTTGTACATATTCATTTCTATAACCAGTATATATTTTCCATTTTTCAGGTCTTCTGTCTTTTTTCCATCCGGTCCAGGCTTTGTCTCTTTTGTCTTTTAACTCCCTACAACTTTTGTTGTACCAGCATTTTACATATTCTTTTTCTTGTTTTTGTCTTGGGACATACTTTTCCACTCCTTCTTTGTAAATTTTTGTCAAAATATTCCATTTCTCTTCCACTGATGTTTCTTATTTGTATATTTCTTCCCAGTTTTCTTGTTGGAAGAATTCTCTTATTTTATCAAAGTTTGTTTTTTCATACATCATTCTTCCTTTTCTATATTGTTCATTTCTTTTCATATATTTTTCTTCATTAAGTTCCAGTTCAATCAATATGTGGTCACTTTTACCTATTGGTGTTTTATATTCAATCTTGTCCACTATTCTAGGTTCAGATGTAATTATTAAGTCTAGCCTCGATGGTTCTTCTTCATTTCTATACCTAGTGTTCTCTTGTATCCATTGTGTCATTGAATGGTCAGTAATCATCTCAAGTAGAGCATTTCCCCATGAGTCATCACCACTCTTTACTGTCATTTCTTCCCAGCAGATTTCTTTGCAATTAAAGTCGCCCATCATAACTATTCTTCCTCCGTCTTCCATTATTTTAGTTAATGCTATCTTTGTGTCCTCTAACATACTTTTATGTTCACTCTCCTCCCATGAGGCTGTTTTCGGAGGCACATAATTGATCACAAATTTTCTGCTCTTCTTATCTCGGTCTTCCACTTCTATCATAATCATCTCTACTGTATTCTTTCCATATATGACACCTTTCACGTTTATATCCTTCTTTGTCAGGAACATAACTCCACCCCCTTGTTTTTTCTCTCTGTTTCTAATCCAATAATTGTATGTATCATGTCCTACACTGTTGGGTGGTAGTGGGCCTTTTAATTTTGTTTCTACAATTCCCATTATGTCCGGTTCTTTTTCTTTCAAATAATCATTCAGTTCATTCAATCCTGTTATCAATCCATCTATATTTGTGTAAGACACTCTTAGTTTTCTGCCACTTCCATTGTGTTCTCTGTTTCCCTTATGTTTTTCTTTAGTATGTCGAACTGCTTTATTTTCATGTTCACTACTCTCCAATAGAATCTCTCTTTCTCTGACTCCGTTCTTTCCTCGTTTTTTGCCTTAGCTTCAATTCTTTTCTGCTTTTCTGCCTCTCTTTCCTCCTTATTCATTTCTCTTTTTATCCATACCTTTTTATATTGATCATTTGTTGCTAGTTTCCCTGTCTTGGATAGAATTTTCTCTGCCGTTGTTTGTGACCTGAATTTAATCTTAATTGGTCTGGTCTTATCTGTACTATATTTTCCGAGTCTGAATTTTTCCTCAATTTCCTTTATAATTTCTGGTTCATCTTCCTGGACTAATTTTAATAAACTGCTTACCCTTTCATTTTCCTCCTTGATTCTTGCGGTTCTATCTGGGTTATGTTTCTCTTCCATTCCTAATATAATTATACATTTCTTTTTGTCAGCTAATTCTCTTACTATATTCTCCTTCTGTCTCATCACTTTAATAACTGAGTCTTCATTATGTTCTTTCAATTGCTGTTTGACTATGTCAGTGAATGAAACCTTATTCCCTTCTTGAGTTATTCTCCAATTTTTAGCTTCTGTAGCTATTTTCTCACTGTTTTCATTACTATTCTTCTTCAATTTCTCATTCTCCTCCTTTACATTTCCTAACTGTCTTTTTAGGTCCTCTACTTCTTCAGTTAAGTTTCTGTTAGCCTTCTCTAGTTGTTCCAATCTTTCAATTCTCTGGAAGATGGAGTCTACCTTACCTAACTTACGTTCCAAGTCCTCGATCACCTTATCAACTCTCTCCTCTAGTCTTATCAGTCGGGGGGGGGTTGTGTCCCCCCCACCCTCTTTAAATCCCTGGAACATATTCTCGTCACTTTCTACTGTATTTCTCCTCTCTATACTTCTAATCTTTACATTTTTATTTGCCATTTCGTCATCCGGTGGTCGTTTCATGTTGACCTTACGCCCGTCTGCCTGGGCCAAGTCCTCCACATCCTCATTTCCTTCCATTTCCCCAGCAATCCCTCCCCTTCTCCTCTTTTCCTACTTACCTACTGCCTCACGAGCAATTTCCCCCCCCCCTGCAAATACAAAAAGGCACTTCTCTTTGCGTTGGTATCCACAATCTGCACTTTTCTTCAGAGCGTTCGTCAAGCCGTCCGTTCGTTGAAAGTGTGTGTGTGTGTGTGTGATTCGCATCCAACCTAGATATGGACCAAAAGGTCTCCTATCGGCATGCTCCGCCTTTGTAATCCTTTGGAGTTTGAATGTGTTTGAGATGAGGTGTCTGAGAAGTATGATAGGGGTTACTAGGCTAGAGTGAGAAATGAGGAGGTGAGGAGAAGAACGGGGGTGGAAAGGGAGCTGGGAGATAGGGTTGATGAAAGAATATTAGGATGGTTTGGACACATGGAAAGAATGAGTGAAGAAAGACTAGTAAAAGAGGTATGGAAGGCATATGTGGAGGAAGTGAACATGAGGGGATGTCCTAGGATGAGGTGGATGGATGGGGTGAAGGGGGCTTTGGGGAAGAGGGGAATGTCTGTTGAGGAAGGACGGGAGAGGACAGAAGATAGGGGTGAATGGGGAATGGTTGTATATGGATGATGATGTGATTGCATGAGGTGGAATGGGCGGGGGGATGGGGGGTGAGGTAGTATGTGTGAGCAAAATTTGACGCAGCCCAAAGGGATTTCTGCCCGTCTTCTCCTTTTATGCAATGGGGGGACGGAGAGGGGGGGTCACCGATTTAATGAAGCAGCCTTGCTGTGGATGTGCTGTGTCTTGCGACACTGTTTCTGACCCAGGGCAGTGGACAAGGTGTAGGGATGACACATCATCCAGGTGCTAAGAGGGAGGGTGGAGGGGTGTGGAGTGTATTCAGGGATGGAATGGGTGGGAATGATTTTAAGCCTTTTCCTTTTTGGCTACCTCCCTTGTAAGGGGGAAAAACCCTTGGTATATGTATGTACCTTGTCGAATGCCTTTTGTAGGTCGAGAAAGGCACAGTCTGCCCACCCATCTCTTTCTTGCATTATGTCTATTAATCTTGAAATAGAAGCAGATCAAATTTGTTGTACATGATCTCCCTTGTCTAAATCCAAATTGATTTGAATTTAGTAGTTTTTCTTCCAGGTGCTTTACCCATCTATTTTTGACAATTTCACAAATTTTTGCTATTGTGCTTGTCAGTGATACCAGTCTGTAATTAGATGGGTCTTCTTTATTACCTCCCTTATAGATTGGTACAATGTTTGCCTTTTTCCAGTCAAGTGGCACTTTTCCTTCTTTAATCACTTCCATACGGTGATGCCTACGTAGGCGACATGAGGAGCAGGTGGGTATTCGATGATGCCGACATTGCCATCTTGATTATATTTATTGTAGTCGTACCTACATAATTTCCATTCTCTCTAAACTGGCTTCATCAATTTTCTATGGTTATCAAAATACACGGGTGAAAGAGAACGAGCGATTGAGCACTGACTTTATTTTTTATAATGCGATTATTATTATGATGCAACATCGCACGTCGGGCAGCTAATGCTGCCAGACGTGCAATGTGCCCCGGAGTGAAGAAGTTAAGTGATACTTTGATTATAATATATATTTTGTCAGTTAATTCTTCCATACATTCTTTCAGTATCCAGTTTGCAATTCCGTCTGGGCCATGTGATTTTCTAACATCAAGGGTTTTAATTTGGTCGCTGATTTCCTTTTGTGTTACGATTATTTCTTTCGTTGCGGGAGATAATTCTCTCTCGATTTCTTCACAGTCAGGTGAACCTTCTAATGTGAACACAGATTTGAAGTGGTTGTTCATAAATTTCTGCCATTTCTAGTTCTTCTATATATTCATTTTTGCACTGGTGCAGTTATTCTATTTCTTGCTTGTTTTTTTAGGAGGAAATAGGAAGGGTAGTGAGTGGTAGTGAATGGATGAGGAAGCAAAGAAGGGTGTAGAAGAGAAAAAGCAGGCATTCATAGATTGGCTACAAATTAGGACAAGGGAATCGTATGAGAGGTACAAAGTAAAGAGAAAGGAAGTTAAGCATAAGATAAAGGAAGCAAAGAGGAGAGCAGATGTGAAATGGGGAAAGAGTATGACAGAAAATTTTGAAAGTAATTAAATGATGTTTTGGAAGGAAATTAAAAGAGGAAGAGGAGGTGAATGAAGTAGAGAAGAAAAGGTAAAAGGTGCAGATAGAGAGATGATAATGGAAGAGAAGGCAGTGAGAGGAAGGTGGGCAGAGTATTTTAGGGAGTTGCTAAATGTGAAGGAGGATAGGGAGGGAAAGATAGTTGCAGTGGGAAACACTAAGAAAATGAGAGTGATGAGTGAGGAAAATGGAGGAGAAATAAGGAAGGATGAAGTGAAAGCAGCTGTTAAGATGATGAGAGCAGGTAAGGCACCTGGGTTGGATGGATGCCATGCAGAATGTCTGAAGAAAGGAGGTACAGTTATGGTGGACTGGCTGGTGAGGTTATTTAATGTTAGTTTAAGAGAGGGTAGAGTGCCAGAGGACTGGAGGAGTGCCTGTATAGTTCTGCTTTACAAAGGAAAGGGGGACAAGTGTGAGTGTAGTAGTTACAGAGGGATCAGCTTGCTGAGTGTAGTTGGAAAGGCTTATGGGTCTTGATTGAGAGAACATAAGAACATAAGAATAAAGGAGACTGCAAAAGACCATAAGGCCTAATCTAGGCAGCTCCATGTCCATCACCACCTGTCATCCCCATCCATAAAGTTGTCTAATAATTTTTTAAAACAACTGATAGTTTCAGCGCTTATTACATGGTTACTAAGTTTATTCCATTCATTGACCACCCTATTAGTAAACCAATTCTTGCCTATTTCCTTCTTAAATCTAAATTTGTCCAGTTTATACCCATTACTGCGAGTCCTGCCCTGTTGTTTTATTATGATGACCTTGTTTGCTTCACCCTTGTTATAGCCTTTGATCCACTTGAACACTTCTATTAGATCACCCCGCACTCTGTGTCTTTCCAGAGAGTGTAAATTTAGGTGCCTAAGCCTCTCTTCATAAGGGAAATTTCCGAGTCCATGTATCATTTTGGTCATTCTTCTCTGTACTGATTCTAGTGAATTTATGTCCATTTTGTAGGACGGAGACCAAAACTGTACCACATAGTCAAGGATGGGTCTAACTATTGCTAGATAGAGCTTAATAATTACCTCTGCACTTCTATTCGTTACCGTCCTAGCAATGAAGCCTAATGCTGTTAGCTTTATTTCTGGCGCTAATGCACTGCTTCCTGGTTTTAAGGTCCGGACTAACCAGAACTCCCAAGTCTCTCTCGCACTCAGATTTTCTAAGTTGTATCTATTTTCAGGGTTGTGTAGCCCTACATTTAACATGCTACACTTAGAGATATTGAAGTTCATTTGCCATTTCACCGATCATGTTAACAATCTATTAAGATCATCCTGCAGAATCTGGGCGTCACCTCCTTACCTAATTAGGCGTCTTATTTAAGTGTCTTCCGCAAACTTACTATCACTATTTATCCCATCGTCTAAGTCATTTATGTACATAATGAACAATAAGGGACCCAAAACCGAGCCCTGGGAGACCCCACTCGTGACATTGCCCCACTTACATTTTATTCCATTTATGGTGACCCGCTGTTTTCTGTTACTAATCCATTCTAACACTTTTCCTCCTATGCCATGGGCTTTGATTTTATTTAGTCTCTGGTGTGGCACCTTGTCGAACGCTTTGCTAAAGTCAAGGTAAATAACATCTTAATTTTCATTGTTATCTGACGCCTTATATACTTTAGTGTAAAAGGATAGAAGATTAGTCACACATGACTTACCCTTGGAGAAACCATGCTGTGAATCATGAATTAAATTATGCCCTTCGATGTGTTCTCCGAGTCTATTTACTATTATTGATTCAAGCATTTTTCCTATAACCGATTGGCCTGTAGTTGCATATAGATGATCTATCTCCCTTCTTAAAAACAAGAACAACGTTTGCCTGCCTCCAAGCAGTTGAAACAAAACCAGTGTCTACCGATTTATTGAATATTTCAGTTAACTGGTCGCAGATTTCAAATTTACACTCCTTAAGCATTCTTGGAAAAATTTCGTCTGGACCCGGAGATTTTGTAGCTTTAAGTCCATCAATCTGCTTGACTACTTCTTTACTAATGGCGATATTAGACTACACTCGGTTAACGACAACGCGGAGTAACGACGGGCTTTATGACAGACCATTATTCGTTTAACGTAAATCTCCCGAAGTTATGACGTCGTGTACGATAAGTTGGCTGAGGCAAATTTGTATGATGTTATAAATGAACTTATACAGTGGATATTATCTGTGAGGTAGTGTTCTGAAGCTTAGGTCTACATTACCATCATGTAAGCTGCAAAAACTACCTAGGGTACAGTATATACCGGTATTGGTAAATTTTTAGTTTCGACCATGGGCGCAATATAGCAATTGAAAATTATTATTAATTTTGTAAATTATAATGTAATATGTAATTTTGTGAGCGGAAAAAAAAAGGTGCTAAAACAGATTTCGTAAGTAACGAAGTCGTGTCGGACGAGTGGTACGCCATGTTTGATGCCGATGTCGAAGAAATGAAAGGATGATAAATTTGTCTAACCTAACCTAACCAAACCTAACCTGTGTTTAATAAATCATTTACCTGCAAATTAAATGTCATCTGACTCGTCCTTGTTGTCGTTGTCGTGAGAGACGTTGGCGGGCTTTTCAACCACTCTCTCAGCTTGCGGGGTATACAAAGTTCTTGCACCTTGAAGGAATGCATGTATCTCCGCACCATAACATTCCTTCAAGAAAATATACCTGGCGAGGTAGTCGGAAGTACCGAGGCCGTCAATTAACAGATGACAAGATGGCGTCCCGATCCTATGCTACCGACTTCGTTCATTAACATATTTGCTTGTAGCAAGGTATTTTTTACTTTCATTTCAGCCCACAAAATTGCATATTATGTTGATACATTTTAATTTACAAAATTAATCATTAATTTTCTATTGCTATATTGTGCCCATGGTCGAAACTAAAAAAATACCCCTGTATTTAATATGGAATGTCAGCATATGCGGACGTTGGCGGGCTTTTCAACCACTCTCTCAGCTTACGGGGTTCTTGCAGCTTGAAGGAATGCATGTATCTCCGCTCCATAACATTCCTTCAAGAAAATATACCTGGCAAGGTACTGTCGGAAGTACCGAGGCCGTCAATTGACAGACATGATGGCGTCCCGATCCTATGCTACCGACTTCGTTCATTAGCATATTTGCTTGTAGCATGGTATTTTTTACCTTCATTTCCGCCCACAAAATTGCATATTACGTTGATACATTTTAATTTACAAAATTAATATTTAATTTTCTATTGCTATATTGTGCCCATGGTCGAAACTAAAAAAAATACCCCGGTATTCAATATGGAATGTCAGCATACGTGGATTTGGTCATATACGGTAATTTCAGAAACCTAACCACCGTAAATAAACAGTAAAGCTTTAATGTACTGTATAAAAAGAGGGAAAATACACAAAAATAAAGATACATGTATTGCTGGACATTGTACATACAGTACATGTGCGTATATGTATACACTTTCGCTTAACGACCAATTCGGTTAATGACGGCGCGCTGGTCCCAATTGTCGTCGTTAAACGAGGAGTGGTTGTATGTTCTTTCTATTTTTTGTTATGGTACATATTTATTCACTCCTTCATTATAAATTTCTTTTAGTATGTTCCATTTTTCTTCTATCCCTGTTTCTTCGTTTAGGAATTTATCCCAATTTGCATTGCAGAAGAATGCTATAAGTTCCTCAAAGTTTGTTTTGTTATACATTACTCTTCCTATTCTATGTTTATTGTTTTTACTTTGATCCATTTGTTCTTTCAATCCCAGTTCTAATAGTACATGGTCACTCTTTCCTATTGGGGTTTTGTAATAAAAAAATTCAACAATCTCAGGCTCTGTCGTAAGTACCAAGAAACCCATTGTTTGCTTGAGTGCTGGTGGGAATGACATAGAAGTTAGTAAGCAATTATTTGTGCAGTTCCAGAATGTGCTAGATAAGATTAGGAATAAGGGAGGGGTTCCTGTCATATGTAGAACCCTTCCAAAGCATAGCGTTGGAGGCATGTGGTATTCCAGGGCTATTGCAATGAACTGCAGGCTGGCAAATCTTTGTAAGGCCAATGGATGGGTATTTGTTGATAATTGGGATCACTTTTACAGAAACAATCTATATAGAAGGGACAGGGTGCATCTGTTGCCCGGAGGATTTTGGCTCCTTGCTGAATCCCCTGAGCGAGAAGTAGGCATCCTGCAGGTTTTTTTCAGGTAGATTACATGGGAGTCGGGGGTGGGGGTTATCGTAATATAGTTGAGGCAGTAGAAACAGCTCAGAGAGGGGCTGTGAAAAGTATTACCAAATCAGGTGGAGGGAGGATAAACTAAACATTTACTATACAAACAGCAGAAGAGTAATAAATAAAATTTATTTGCTGCAAAGTAAAGCATGTGATATTATAGCTATTACTGAATCCTGGATCAATATGGCTGATAGACATTTCCTTCTGGAAATCAAGATAGAAGGATATAAGTTTTTTCACAAGGACAGGGTTGGCAGGAGTGGGGGAGTAGTACTTTTTGTTAAAAATACAATAAATTGTATTATCAACAATTCAATTAAGGAAGATGATAGTACAGAATCTATTTGGGTGGAGATTATATGCAAGAATAAGAAACTTATTATTGGCATCCTGTATAGACCTCCTAACCTCATTATTGAGCAGACTGATCTGATTCATGAAATTTGCAGGGTGTCCCAGTTAATGAAGAAGAAGAAGAAGAAGAAGAAGAAGAAGAAGAAGAAGAAGAAAAAAATGAGATCATGGGAGATTTTATAAAAACATTGACTGGGATATTTTAGCAGATCAGGAAGTACAAAATTTCTTAGATGTGGTACAGGAATTTCCTAAAACAAATGATTGCTGATCCTATGAGGGGAGAGAATACTCTGAACTTAATTTTAACTAGAAATGAGCACCTAACGAGTAACGTAAAAGTGGGAGATAGTCTAGGCTCTAACCATCATCATGAAATAAGATTTAATATTATTTGGGAAGAATTAAATGGTACAAATAACATTCTAGTAGCGGACTTCAAGAGAGCCAATTTTGATGAGAGAGTATATAAAAAATTTGGTCATTTACAAGTCCAACCCAGGGGGCTGTGACAGGCTAAGATATAGTCAGTCAGTCCGGACATCAATAGTATGGTTAGGAGCTGGGTCATGGAGGGTAATATGCATACCTTGGGTCAGGTCATTTATAAGTGAGAGGTCAACAGCCTAGTCAGCAATTTGGATAAAATGTGCAGTAACCTAACAGCTTTAATTCTAAATGCACAAAATAAATTTCTCCCCGTCTTCTCCTTTTCTGCATGAGGGGACGGAGAGGGGGGGTCGCCAAATTTATGAAATGGCCTTGCTGTGGATGCGCTGTGTCTTGTGACACTGCTTGTGACCCAGGGCAGTGGACAGGATGCAGGGATGACCTGTCATCCAGGAGGTGCCAAGATAAGAGGGAAGGAGGAGGGTGGAGGGGAGTGGAATATATAGGATATGGAATGGGTGGGAGTGGTTTCTATGCCTTTTTCTTTGTGGCTACCCCCCATGTAGGGGGAAGAAGCCTTTGGTATATGTATGTATGTATGCAAGTCAATAAGGAAGAATAGTAATACTCCCAAATGGATGACAAGACAGGCTGAAACATGAATTCAGAATGAAAAGAGGACTTTACATAAGAATAAAAAATGGGGAAACACCCCTTAGATCCAAATATAATGATATGGCTAGACTGGCTAAAAAGAATACACATACAATGAAATGTAACTATGAAACTAAGGTTGCCAGACAAGTGAGATCCAACCCAAAGGGCTTCTTTCATCTCTACAGAACAAAAAATAAGGAAAGGATAGGCCTCGTTTAAAACTACAAAAATGCCATGATATAATTGGAGGAAAAAATGAGTGAGGTGTTTAACAAATATTTCCTCTTGGTGTTTACTAAGGAGAGTTTAGATGAGGTACCTGACAGCAATCCGATTTTCAGTGGGGATGAAGAAAGTAGACTATCTAATATCAGGACTAGTAGGTAGTAGTAGTCAAGGAGATTGAAAGACTCAAAGCTACGAAATCCCAGTTTCCAGATGAAATTTTTCCGAAAGTGCTTAAGGAGTGTAAATTTGAAATCTGCGACCAGTTAACAGAAATATCTAATAAGTCGGTAGGCACTGGTTTTGTGCCTATTGCTTGGGGACATGCAAACATTGTTCCTGTTTTCAAAAAGGGAGATAAATTGTCTATATGCAACCACAGGCCAATCAGTTTGACATCAGTTATAGGTAAAATGCTTGAATCAATAATACTTAATAGACTCAAGAGATCACATCAAGAGAGATTATCTGATTTGTGACTCACAGCATGGTTTCTCCAAGGGTAGGTCATATGTGACTAATCTTCTATCTTTTTACAGTAAAGTATATAAAGCATCAGATAATGATAGTTATGTTATTTACCTTGACTTTAGCAAAGTGTTTGACAGGGTACCCCACCAGAGACTACTAAATAAATTCAAAGCCCATGGCATAGGAGGAAAAGTGTTAGAATGGATTAGAGCTTGGTTCAGTGACAGAAATCAGTGGGTCACCATAAATGGTGTAAAACCCAAATGGGGGAGTATTTCTAATGGAGTTCCCAAGGATTTGGTTTTGGGTCCCTTATTGTTCATTATGTATATAAATGACTTGGACAATGGGATTAATAGTGATGTTAATAAGTTTATAGATGACACTATAATAGGATGCCTAATTAGGTCAGGGGACGATGCTAAAATTCTGCAGGATAATCTTAACAAATTGTTCACATGGTCATTGAAATGGCAAATGAACTTCAATATCTCAAAGTGCAGTGTGTTAAACATAGGGCTACGCAACCCTGACAACAGATATAGTTTAGATAACACATTTTTAGAGAAAACTGAGTGTGAGAGAGACTTCGGAGTTCTTGTAAGTCCTGACCTTAAATCCAGAAAACAGTGAATTAGCACCTAGAATAAAGCTAACAAAACATTAGGTTCATTACTGGGATGGTTATGAATAGAAGTGCAGAGGTAATTATCAAACTCTAGCATTAATTAGACCCATCCTTGACTATGCTGTACAGAGGAAAATTACCAAAATGATACATGGGCTCAGAAATTTACCTTACGAAGAGAGGCTTAGCCACCTTTACACACTCTGGAAAGACACAGAATGCAGGATGATCTAATAGAGGTGTTGAAGTAGATCAAAGGCTTTAACAAGGGTTATGCAAACAAGGTCATCATATTAAGATAACCGGCAGGACTCGCAGTGATGGATTTAAATTGGACAAATCTAGATTTAAGAAGGAAATATGCAAGAATTGCTTTACTAATAGGGTAGTCAACAAATGGAATAGACTTAACTAGTAACCATGTAGTGAGTACTGAAACTATTGGTTGTTTTAAGAAACGGTTAGACAACTTTATGGATGGGGATGACAGGTGGTAATGGACATGGAAATGCCTAGTGTAGGCCTTATGGTCTCTTGCAGTCTCTATCATTATGTTCTTAAGATCAGAGGGGAGATTAAGAGAGTGACTGTGTTTGGGAAGGTGTGCAAGAAGAAAAAATTGAAGGTAAATATGGGTAAAAGTAAGGTGATGAGATGTACAAGGGGAGAGGATGGCAGAAAATGGATAACTCTAGATACTTGGGCTCACATGAGGCAGAAAAGGGAGGATTTGAGGTGGAGGTAGATTTTATATTGAGAGAAGCAAGTGAGTGCCTTGGGGGATTAAAAAGTGTGATGAGAAATAGACATTTGGGAATGGATGCTAAGAGGAGATTGTATGAAGAGGTGATTGTGCCAACAGCACTGTATAAGGCAGAGACATGGAACATAAGAGAGGAAGAGAGGAAGAGAGGATGGATTTAAATGTGCTTGAGATAGAATGTCTGGGAAGTAAGGTAAGGGTTATAAGGTTGGATATAGTGAAAAATGAGGTGAGGAGGAGAGTGGGAGTGGAAAAGGAGATGGCAGACATAGCTGATGAAAGAGTATTGGGATGTTTTGGACACATGGAAAGAATAACTGAAGAAAGATTAAGAGGAGTGTGGAAGGCAGAGATAGAGTGAATATGAGGGGGTGACCAAGTAGGAGAGGGAGGATGGATGGGATAAAAGGGGTGTTGAGCAAGAGGGGGATGTCTGTTGTGGAAGGGAGAAGACAAAAGATAGGTGTGAGTGGAAAATGGCTGTGTATGGATGATGCTGTGATGCATGGAAGGGAGGTGGGGGATAGGGGAGGTTAGGGATTGGTTATGTGTAAATGATGTTTTGATACAGCCCAATGGGATTTCTCCCTGTCTTCAATGTTTCTGCATGAGAGGAAGGAGAGGGGGTGGGGTTACCGATTAAATGAAGCAGCCTAGCTGTACATGTGCTGTGTCTTGCTGCATTGCTTTTGGTCCAGGGATGGATGGGGTAAAAGGGGTGTTGAGCAAGAGGGGGATATCTGATGAAGAAGGGAGAAGGCAAAAGACAGGGGTGAGTGGAGAATGGCTGTGTAGGGATAATATTGTAATGCATGGAAGGGTGTGGGTGGGGGGTAGGGGGGGGGGGTTTGGGAGTAGTTATGTGTAAATGATGTTTTCATGCAGCCCAAAGGAATTTCTCCCTGTTTTCAATGTTTTTCCATGAGAGGATGGAGGGGGGGGGAGGGGTTGCCAATTAAACGTAGCGGCCTTGCTGTGGATGTGTTGTACCTTGGTGCATTGCTTTTGACCCAAGGTGATGGGCAAAATGCATGGATGACTCGTTATGCAGGAGTCAAGATGAGAGGGAGGGAGAGGTTGGTGATGAATGGGAGTGGAATGGGTGGGGATGAAATGGGAGTTAAATTATGCCTTTTAACTTTGGCTACCTCCTTTGTAAGGGGGCTCTTGGTATATGTATTTACCTAGTTGTATTTTAGGGGAAGGGGAGCTACGCTCGTAGTGTCCTGCCTTTGTATCTTGCAGTGAAAAGCACTAGTGAAAGCATGTTGGTTAATTCAGATTATATATATGTATATAAAAGTTTTATTCTTTGTTCCAGAATAGGGTATTCCCACAATACAGAAAGCAAAAAAGAAGTGTAGGCAATATAGTGTGGAATATCTGAAATATGGATTTCTATCAGCACCACATTGGCAACAGCAACCTATGTGTTTGCTGTGTGAAGTGTTTTCCAATGAAGCCACGAAACCATCCAAGTTTTTGGAACATTTGAAGAAAAGGCATTCTGATAGAGCAGACAAAAACTTGGCATATTTTCAGTCACTTCCTGAAAAAAGACTCAGAAATGGAAAACTATTGCAAATATGTTTATTAGTATTTCATAACAATACACTGATGTTTTGCATGCACCTTACAATATATCTTTGCTGATTGCTAGATCTAGTAAGCCTTGTACAATTGGAGAAGAGTTTATTCTGCCAGCAGTAAGAGAGGTTCTGCAGAGATGTACAGAAATCACCTGATCAAGTTATACAAGTTATTCCTCTCAATTATACAAGTTATTCCTCTGTTCAAAGAAGAATAGATGAATTGGCTGAAAACACTTATGGTGCATACCATATGATGACCTTCAAATGTATTGTGGACACCTGGATGATTTGTAAAGAGACATTTCTGAGAGATTTCAAGATCTTTTATTGCTTAAAATACCAGACTTGGTGATAAATCCATTCTTAGATGTCAACTGTGAGGAAATGGGAGCAGCAGAGGAAAAATTGATTTCGATCCAAAATAATATTGAGCTGAGGTCAAAGTTAAAAAAGATTACATCAAGATTTTTGGTAAAAATATATATATATATATATATATATATATATATATATATATACAGACGCTCCTCAACTTACGTTTTAGTTATGTTCCGAATGGCCGAACGTAAGTTGAAAATGAACGTAAGTTGTTACTGTACTATACATCCGTAAATTCTATTACCGTATCTTATAAAACACCCCTAAATCATTAATTATACACATAACATTGTAAAATAATAACATTAATTTCAAATAAATTAAATTCAAGCAACATAAATTGAGATGGTGGAGGAGGAGGGGGGAGGAGGAGGAGGAGGAGGCAAGGCATGTTCAGTTTGTCGTTTGTGCAATGTAAACAATGGACGCAGCGTCATGCGCAAGTATCGTTTGAACTACGGAGAGCGCGCTAAACTAAAAAATTCACTAATTTTTTTTAATTTTTTACAATGTTTTTTTACAGTCAGTTCAAACGTAAAACCGAAAAAACGTAAAATGAATGAACGTAAGTAGAGGAGCGTCTGTGCATATATATATATATATATAAAACAAAGGCTTTTCCCTTTCAGAGGGGAGGTAGCCATAAAACAAAATCATAATATCCACTCCCACCCATTCCATCCCCACATACTCCAGTCCTATTCACCCCCCCTCCCTCCCTCTTATCTTGGCTGCTCCTGGATGACAGGTCATCCCTGCATCTTGTCCAATGACATGGGTCAGAAGCAGTATCACAAGACACAGCACATCCACAGCAAGTACACCTTATTAAATCTGCGACCCCCCGTCCCCTCAAGCAGAAAAAGAGAAGACGGGAAGAAATCCCTTTGGGCTGAGTCAA
Source organism: Oratosquilla oratoria (assembly GCF_046742065.1). Lineage (NCBI taxonomy): Eukaryota > Metazoa > Arthropoda > Malacostraca > Stomatopoda > Squillidae > Oratosquilla > Oratosquilla oratoria. The sequence continues at coordinate 14,711,190 of NC_134819.1, forward strand.
GTTATTTTTCACACATTCTATCTCACCCCCCATCCTCCACCCACTCCCTTTCATGTATTACAGCATCATCCATACACAACCATTGTCCATTCACCCCTATCTTCTGTCTTCTCCCATCCTTCCTCAATAGACATTTCCCTCTTTCCCAATGCCCCTTTTACCCTACCCATATATCTTATCCTTGGTCGACCCCTCATGTTCACTCCTTCCAACCTCTGCCTTCCACACCTTTTTTTTAATAATCTTTCTTCACTCATTCTTTCCCTGTGTCCAAACCATCCCAATACTCTTTCATCAACTCTATCTCCCAACTCCCTTTCCACCCATGTTCTCCTTTTCACCTCCTTGTTTCTCACTCTATCCAGCCTAGTAGCCCCTATCATACTTCTCAGACACCTCATCTCAAACACATTCAAACTCCTCCTCTCTTATGTTCCACGTTTCTGCCACATACAGTTCTGTTGGCACAATTACTCCTTCATACTGAGGAATTAGAAAAAGAAAAGTCACTAAGAGAAGCAAAGAAAAAAAACTTGATGAGAACGGAGACAGAAAGCAAAGAATTCCATTGAAGAGTAATCGACATGAGATTGAGACAATGGCACATCAAAAAGAAAAAACCAAGGATAGAAAAAACAATGGAGGAGGAAGAAAATTAAAAGTGGCCAATACTAACATTGACTGATTAATTTCAGGTCTGAACGAACTCAATGATTACCTGTTAGAAGAAAAACCAGACATAATGGGAATCGTAGAGACTAAACTAAGAGGTGAAATACCACCCATCGATATTGGACAAGGTCTATATAACTACTGGATAAAAAACTGGGACAAGAAACAGGGAGGAGGAATCATGTTCTTGGCCAAGAAAGACTTAAACGTGACAAAAATTGCAGAGGGCAAAGGTAATGTTGAACTGATCATGATAAAAGTCGAAGGCAAGAATATGAAAAGTAGAAAGTTTGTGGTGACCTATGTGCCCCCAAAAACAAACGCTTGGAAAGAGAATGAACATACGAAAATGCTAGAAGATACAAGGAAATCACTAAACGAGATACTAATGGGTAGGGGTAATCTGGTAATTATGGGGGACTTCAATTGCAAAGAAATTGTTGGGATAACATGAAAGTGCGAGGAGGAGATGACTTGTGGGGCAATGTACTGCTAGACATGACCATATTTTTAATATTTACAACAGAACCTGAAATTGTGGACAAAATCCATTACAAGACACCAATTGGAAAGAGTGACCATGTACTCATCGAACCTGTACTAAAGGAAGAAATAGACATGGAGAGAAATGAAAAGCATAGGAAAGGAAGATTGATGTACAACAAAACAGACTTTGCAAAACTAAAGATATTCTTCCGGAATGCAAACTGGGAAAAATTCTATATGGAAGAGACAACAGTGGAAGAGAAATGGAATATATTGATGGAAAATTACAACGAAGGGGTGAACAGGCATGTACCAAGACAAAAGTGAGAGAGGGAGTACATTAAATGTTGGTTCAACAAAAGATGCAGTGAGGCAAAAGACAGAAGGGACAAAGCTTGGAAAAGGTGGAGAAAAGACAAAAAACAAAGCAAATGGCAAATTTATATAAACTATAGAAATGAGTATGTTAATGTGAGAAGAGAGGAAAAAAGGAACCATGAGAAGGATATTATAGATAAATGCAAAGATCAACCCAAACTATTCTATCGGTATGTGAATGGTAAACTTAAAACCAAACAAGAAATGGCAAAACTACGCCAAGGAAATATAGAATACACAGAAGAATTAGAGATGGTCGAAGTCATGAACAACCACTTTAAATCTGTCTTCACCAGAGAGAAAATACAAAATTGGGACGAAGATAGTAACAAGCAATCTCCCCACATGAGTGAGTTTACAACATCACAAAAAGAAATATCAGAACACCTATCAAAACTGGATGTCAGAAAATCACATGGCCCGGATGGTATTGCAAATTGGATTCTAAAGGAATGCAAAGAAGAACTAACAGACAAAATACACATCATAATAAATAACTCACTCAAAGAAGGAAAGATACCTAATGACTGGAAAAATGCTAACATTGTACCAATATATAAAAGAGGATACAAGGATGAACCCACCAACTATAGGCCAGTATCACTAACAAGCACTATAGCCAAAATTTGTGAGAAAATAATCAAGAATAGATGGGTAAAACATCTGGAAGACAACAACATATTAAACCCAAGACAATTCGGGTTCAGACAAGGAAGATCATGCACCACAAACTTAATATGCTTCTACTCAAGGCTAATAGACATAGTGCAAGAAAGAAATGAATGGGCTGATTGTGCCTTCCTAGACTTGCAAAAAGCCTTTGACAAAGTACCACACATAATATTACTAAAAAACTGGAACACATAGGAGGAATACAAGGGAACCTATTAAAATGGATGGAGGACTTCCTGACTGGTAGAGAGATGAAAGTAGTGCTCAGAGAAAAATATTCAGATTGGAAAGTGGTGATCAGTGGAGTACCACAAGAAACTGTACTGGCACCAATAATGTTTGCTATCTATATGAATGACATGGACGAGGACGTGAATTGTTACATGAGCTTCTTTGCAGATGACGCCAAACTGTTAAGGAATGTAGAAACTGATAAGGACTGTGAAGCACTGCAGGAAGACCTGAACAAGGTATGGAACTGGAGTCAGAAATGGGAAGTGGACTTTAATACTAAGAAGTGTAGCATAATGGAGTTTGGAAAAAGCAAAAACAGAATATCAGGAAAATATACAATTGGAATCAAGGAAGTAAAGAAGGTAGGATCCGAAATAGATTTGGGTGGTAATTATCACAAATGACTTGTCCTATGATAAACAGATTAACAAAATTGTGGGGGAGACTTACAACTTGCTAAGATCAATAAAAGTGGCATTTGCATACTTGGACGAAGACATGATAAAAAAAATATTGGTTACATTGATAAGGCCTAGACTAGAGTATGCGGCAACATTGTGGTCACCCAGTACCAAAAAGAATATAAAGAATATAAAGAAAATAGAAAGAATCCAGAGAGCAGCAACAAAAATGGCACCTGCACTTGCAAACCTATCATATGAAGAGAGATTGGCTAAACTGGAGTTACCAACACTGGAGCAAAGAAGAGAGAGGGTGACCTACTGACCATCTACAGAATCATGAAAGGCACAGATATACTTGATAGAGAGGACTTACTAAACTGGGACAAGAGAAACACAAGAGGACATGGAAAGAAAATAAAAAAACATAGCTATAAAAGAGAACTGAAGAAAAAAAAAATTCCACATAGAGTATTGGACACTTGGAACAAACTGGATAATGAAATAGTATGCGCAAAAACCATTCATGAGTTTAAAAGCAAACTAGACACTGTGAGATACAAATGTCTATTTCTCATTACACTTTTTAATCCCCCAAGGCATTTACTTGCTTCTCTCAGTCTACATTCTACCTCCAGCTCCACTCCCTTTCCTGCCACATTTGCATCCAAGTATCTAAAACTATCCACTTCTTCCAGTCTCTCTCCCTTAACCCCTTCCATACGGTGCTGCATACGTAGGCGGCATGAGGAGCAAGTGGATACGCGAGGTTGCCATATCGGCATCTTGATTACTATCTAAACTGTCTTCATCACATTTTCTATGGTTATCAAAATTCACGGGTGAAAGAGAGAACGATCGATATAAGCGGTGACTATATTTTATGATGCGAGTATTATTATGACACATCATACATCTGGCAGATAATGCTGCCCGCGAGATTTTGGCCCGGAGTGAAGAGGTTAATACTCATTTCCTATCTGCTGCCACTTTCTCTCCTTGTGCATCTCATCACCTTACTTTTACCCACATTGGTCTTAAACTTCCTTCTTTTGCACCTTCCTGAACTTTGTCACTAACTTCCTCAAACCCTCTTCTGATCCTGTCACAAGCACAGTGTTGTCAGCAAACAACTGGCTTATCTCCCACTTTTCTCCATTTTCTTTAACCATCTCCAATACCTAACTCATTACCCTTACATTTACCTCTTGCACCACCCCATCCATGTATAAATTGAACAGCAAAGGAGACATACACATCACTGGCAAAGTCCCACCTTTACCTGAAACCACACACTCTCTCCATTTCTGACTCTAACACAGGATCTACTTCTCTCATAAAAACTCTTGGCTGCTCTTAACAGTTTTCCTCCTGTCCCATATATCTGCAATAGATTCCACAGTGTCTTCCTGGAGAGAGAGAGAGAAATCCAGTACTGTAGGACAAGGTGAAAAGGTGCTTTATTGCCTTTCTGACATCATATATAGTAGAACAGGGCTTCAGTGCAGTCTCCTTGGTTCTTTCCAAGCAAAGAGACTGAATATTACTGAATGCGGGGATCTATGACTTCTTAGTGAGTTCCAGCCTGATGCTGAGAAACTGATATCCCTGCATCAAGCACATCCATCCCATTAACAATAACTGTGAAGACAATAAAGTTCAATAACTATGTTACTACATTTACTGATGAGTTGATTTACCTTTTCATATTACTGACACAGCTGCAACTGCTAATTAAATTTATTTATGGAACTAAGTTTTATTTGTAAAATACAATTCTATGCTTCATCTATTTTCAATTTGAAGCATCCTAAAAAAGTGTGTATTTACCTACATGTATCTTACAGGAAGGGGAGCTGCTCTTGTGGTGTCACACTTTTGTATCTCATACTGTCTAGTTGGCTCTTAAATTTGTGCACGGTTTTTGCACACACTATTGTTTCATCCAGTTTGTTCCTAGTGTCCACCACTCTGTGTGGAAAACTGCTTTCCTTCAGATCGCTTCTATAACTATCCTTTTTGGGTTTCTTTCCTTGTCCTCTTGTGTTTCTCTTGTCCCAATTTAGTAAGTCTTCTCTATCAAGTATTTCCATGCCTTTCATGATTCTATAGATGGTCATTAGGTCGTCTCCCTCTCTTCTTTGTTTCAAAGTCAGTAACTTCAATTTAGCCAGTCTCTTTTCATATGACAAGTTTGAAAGTGCTGGGGCCATTTTTGTGGTTACTCTCTGGATTCTTTAAATTTTCTTTATATTCTTTTCGGTACTGGGTGACCATAATGTTCCAGTATACTCAAGTCTAGGCCTTATTAGTGTGACTAATATTTTTTTTAATAATTTCTTCATCCAAATGGGTAAATGCCACTTTTATTGATCTTAGCAAATTATAGGATTCTCCAACAATTTTGTTTTTGTTTATCAGGGGACAAGTCCTTTGAGATAATTATTCCCTGGTCTTTTTCAGATCTCACTTTCTTTACTTCCTTAGTGTTTTACCCATTTATTCTTGATAATTTTCTCACAAATTTTGGCTACCGGGCTTGTTAGGGAGACCAGTTTGTAATTAGTTGGTTCTTCCTTGTTTCCTCCTTTATATATTGGTACAATATTGGCATTTATCCAGTCCTTTGGTATTTTTCCTTCTTTGAGTGAGCAACTTATGTTGTATATTTTGTCCATTAGTTCTTTTTGCATTCTTTTAGTATCCAGTTTGCAATTCCCTCTGGACTGGGTGCTTTCCTAATGCCAAGGTTCGTTAATTGATCCATTATTATTTCTCATCTTCTCATATTCTGCATGAGGGGACAGAGGGGGAGTCACCGAATTAATGAAGCGGCCTTACTGTGGATGTGCTGTGTCTTGTGACACTACTTCTGACCCAGGGCAGTGGACGAGATGCAGGGATGACCCATCATCCAAGAGGTGCCAAGAGGTGCCAAGATAAGAGGGAGGGAAGAGGATGGAGGGGAGTGGAGTATGTAGGGGATGGAATGGATGGGAGTGGTTTCTATGCCTTTTTCTTTTGGGTACCTCCCGTGTAAGGGGGAAAAAGCCTTTGGTATGTATTATTTCCCTCATGGGGGAGATTACACTTCACTTCCTTCATCCCAATGCTGTGCAAAATTGCCAGTTCTATACTTGAGTTTAAGAGATAACTAGACACTGCGAGATACAAAGGCGGGACACCATGAGTGTAGCTCCCCTTCCCGTAAAATACAACTAGGTAAATACATACTAAAGCACTTGCCTAACTGTCGAAGTACAACTTCACCTCCTCATACTTCGTTTCATACACCAGAATCACCTAAATTACGTCCTCAAGGCTGATTTTATACCTCAAGTTACCCCTGAAAAATTGCTGCCAGGGTTGCCAATTTTGTCAATAGATAAGAACATTTTGGTGCCTTTTATAGCCAATGGATGGGGCTAATTGGTCATTACCACAGATGTAATGTCTATTTTTGGAAAAAATAAAATAAAATAAAAAATAAATTGTGGCATACAATGTGTGCCACTGACAGTCAATCCATAAAACAATTGCGGCATACAATGTATGCCGCTGACACTGTAGGGTTAAGTGAGCATCTTATCATATATATTTTGCCTACCAGTTCTTCTTTATACTCTTTTAGTATCCAGATAGCAATTCCATCCAGGCCATGCAATTTCCTGACATCAAGGTTTGTTATTTGGTCTGTTATTTCTGCTTGTGTTGCTATTATTTCTCCCCATAAGAGAGTACCTCACTTCCTGCCCTTCATCCCAGTGCCATACATTTTCTCTAGTGGAAAGTGACTTGAAATGTTTAGTCATGACCTCAGCTATTTCTATATCTTCTGTGTATTCCATGATCCTTTGGCGTAGTTTCTCTATTTTTTGCTTGTTTTTCAATTTGCCATTCACATATCTATAGAACAGTTTTGGTTGATCCTTACATTTTGCTATTATGTCTTTTTCATAATTTCTTTTTTCTTCCCTACACATTTTTACACATTCATTCCTTTCAGTGATATATATTTGACACTTTCTAAGATTTTTTCCCTTTTTTTTTCATCTTCTCCTAGCTTTATCTCTTCTTTTTTTTGCCTCGCTGCATCTTCTATTAAACCAGCACTTAACCACTTCCATACGGTGACGCCTACGTAGGCGTCATGAGGAGCAAGTGGGTACGCGATGATGCCGACGTTGGCGTCTTAAATTTATTGTAGTCGTACCTACGTAACCTCCATTCTCTCTAAACTGGCTTCATCATATTTCCTATGGTTATCAAAATTCACGTGTGAAAGAGAACGAACGATTGAGCACTGACTTTATTTTTTATAATGTGATTATTATGACGCAATATCGCATGTCGGGCAGCTAATGCTGCCAGACGTGCAATGTGCCCCGGAGTGAAGAGGTTAATATATACACTCCTTCATTATAGATCTCAATCAAAATCTTCCATTAGTCTCTTCATTGTATAATTTTTCCCAACTTGCTTCCTGAAAAAATTTCTCAAGTTTCATAAAAAGTCCGTTTTACTGTACACTAGTCTCTTTTCTGTATTTCTCATTTCTCTCCTTTAGTTTTAGCTCAAATAATATGTGGTCACTCTTCCCAATTGGTGTCTTGTATTAAATTTTATCCACATTTTCAGGTTGCTTCCTATCATGTGCAGACCACCTCAGTAACCATCTCTTTTCATATGTCTGTGGGTTGGTACTGTCCTCCATGTACAATTCCACAGGTTGGGGCAATCTGATGAGCAGCATGTCAGCCTTTTGTTCTCTTACTGGCTGTCATCCTTTCAATGTGACCCAGGGGGGAAGATCCCTCATATACCTTGGAATACTATTAACCTTAACATCTTGTTTGAACACTACACCAATCGCTTGTCCAATGTTATATTTGACACTGCATTTTAGTTCTTGGATTTAAACTACACAGCATTACCGATCCTATATTAGATGTATAAAGGTTCACCATTGGTCTGTTCTGTCAGTTGGTCCACATTGTTTACATATAATACATACTTGTACACCATTCTGGTGGGTGTTGACTGCAGAGTTCTCCCTTTGTAACATGCTGTATTGGTACACAGCTTCAGTGATAGAACACTTTTCTGGCTGCTATCTTCTTAACAGTTAAACTGAAGGCTGATTCCCCATTATCCTGTAAAGCTTCCAAACTACCAGCTACAAAATGCAGTGTTGTTGTTGTTACTGTTGTTCCCTAGACTGTCTGTCTGAACAGTTCCGTCTCCCCAACGAATGCCATGGCTGAAACAGGGTTTTCCCACAAATCCTTTATGGAATGTATGTTGTGTTGTTTAAGTGCATGATTGTGTATAATGCAGTTTTCCATGACGTGTTGAATAGTATGGGGTGAAGTGTTACATCCTGGGCATTTGTCCACAATGTGGTCATCCAGTCTCTTCTAGTAGCTTAGAAGGGCAGGATGGTGGCAGCATTGCAGTCTGGCCAGGTGGATTCAGAGGGATGGATATCAGGGGGTCTGGCATGCAGCAATGTGTTGTCTTTTAGTGTGTTAATGGAGCAGTGAGTGATATGATTATGAATGTTTCTGGAGGCTGGTATTTGATGGTTGTGGAGGAAGAGAAGAGAGTATTTTTTTTTTGTTTTGTTTCTTGGTGTGTGTGGGTGTTCTGCTATATAGTGTAGTGGGTGTGCTGTGTTTGTGGAGGCTGCAAGTGTTTGTGTACCTCCCATGTCAAGGTGATCTCTGACTTTGAGGACTTTTGTTTCATAGTGTAGGTGGTCTGTAGGTGTTGTATATGTGCAACCTGTAATTGCTTTTAAGGCTTTGTTTTGTATGATCTGAAGGGTGTTGAGGTGTGTCTCACTGAGATTAGGTGCCCATGCTGGACTCACATAATTTATCACTGAGCATATGTATTGTTTGTATATTGTAGTATTAGTTTCTTTGTTTTGTCCAAATGGTGTTCCAGTGATTGATTTAAGTGTGTTGAGTCTTGGTGTGCATTTATTTTTTATGTTGGTGATGTGTTGTTTATGTGACATGGATGTATTGTATATTATACCAAGAATTTTCAGGGTGTGTGTGGTATTAGAGTGTTGTTGATATAGAGTTGAGGAATATATTTGTGTTCTTTTGTCCAGTTGTTGTTGTTGTTGTCGTTCCCTAGACTGTCTGTCCAAGCAGTCCCGTTTCCCCCAAGGAATGCCACAGCTGAAACTGGGTTTTCCCACAAATCCTTTATAGAGTGTATGTTGTGCTGTTTGCGTGCATGATTGTGTATAATGCAGTCTTCCATTATGTGTTGTATGGTATGGGGTGAAGAACATAAGAACATAAGAAATAAAGGAGACTGCAAAAGACCATAAGGCCTACACTAGGCAGCTCCGTATCCATCACCACCTGTCATCCCCTTCCATAAAGTTGTCTAATCGTTTTTTAAAACAACTGATAGTTTCAGCGCTTACTACATGGTTACTAAGTTTATTCCATTCATCGACCACCCTATTAGTAAACCAATTCTTGCCTATTTCCTTCTTAAATCTAAATTTGTCCAGTTTATACCCATTAATGCGAGTCCTGCCCTGTTGTTTTATTATGATGACCTTGTTTGCATCACCCTTGTTATAGCCTTTGATCCACTTGAACACTTCTATTAGATCACCCCGCACTCTGCGTCTTTCCAGAGAGTGTAAGTTTAGGTGCCTAAGCCTCTCTTCATAAGACAAATTTCCGAGTCCTTGTATCATTTTGGTCATTCTTCTCTGTACTGATCCTAGTGAATTTATGTCCATTCTGTAGGACGGAGACCAAAACTGTACCGCATAGTCAAGGATGGGTCTAACTAATGCTAGATAGAGTTTAATGATTACCTCTGCACTTCTATTCGTTACCGTCCTAGTAATGAAGCCTAATGCTCTGTTAGCTTTATTTCTAGCGCTAATGCACTGCTTCCTGGTTTTAAGGTCCGGACTCACCAGAACTCCCAAGTCCCTCTCGCACTCAGATTTTTCTAAAAACGTGTTATCTAAGTTGTATCTATTTTCGGGGTTGTGTAACCCTACGTTTAACACGCTACACTTAGAGATATTGAAGTTCATTTGCCATTTCACCGACCATGTTAACAGTTTATTAAGATCATCCTGCAGAATCTGGGCGTCGTCTCCTGACCTAATTAGTCGTCCTATTTTAGTGTCGTCCGCAAACTTACTAACATCACTATTTAGCCCATCGTCTAAGTCGTTTATATACATAATGAACAACAAGGGACTCAAAACCGAGCCCTGGAGGACCCCGCTGGTAACATTTCTCCACCTAGATTTTATTCCATTTATGGTGACCCGCTGTTTTCTGTTACTAATCCAAGCTCTAATCCATTCTAACACTTTTCCTCCTATGCCATGGGCTTTGATTTTATTTAGTAGTCTCTGGTGTGGCACTTTGTCGAACGCTTTGCTAAAGTCAAGGTAAATAACATCGTAATTTTCATTATTGTCTGACGCCATATATACCTTAGTGTAAAAGGATAGAAGATTAGTCACACATGACTTACCCTTGGAGAAACCATGCTGTGAATCACGAATTAAATTATGCCCTTCAATGTGTTCTCCGAGTCTATTTACTATTATTGATTCAAGCATTTTTCCTATAACCGATGTCAAATTGATTGGCCTGTAGTTGCATATAGACGATCTATCTCCCTTCTTAAAGACAGGAACAACGTTTGCCTGCCTCCAAGCAGTTGGAACAACACCCAAAGACCTGTATCACACACAGATACTCTCTTCTCTTCCTCCACAACCACCAAATACTAGCCTCTGGAAACATATAATCATATCCATTAACACACTGAAAGACAACACACTGCTGCATACCAGACCCCCTGATAACCACCCTTCTGAATCCTCTCTCCCATGAAAGGACAGAGTCCACCTGGCCAGACTGAAGTGTTACATCCTGGGCAGCTGTTCACAATGCGGTCATCCAGCCTCTTCTGGTAGCTTAGAAGTGCTCGGTGGTGGCTGCACCGCAGTCTGGCCAGGTGGACTCTGTCCTTTCATGGGAGAGAGGATTCAGAAGGGTGGATATCAGGGGGTCTGGTATGCAGCAGTGTGTCTTTCAGTGTGTTAATGGATATGATTATATGTTTCCAGAGGCTAGTATTTGGTGGTTGTGGAGGAAGAGAAGAGAGTATCTGTGTGTGATACAGGTCTTTGGGTGTTGTTTTAATGTTTCTTGGTGTGTGTGGGTGTTCTGCTATGTAGTGTAGCGGGTGTGATGTGTTTGTGGTGGCTGCGGCAAGTGTTTGTGTGCCTCTCATGTCAAGGTGGTCCTTGACTTTGAGGAGTTTTGTTTCATGGTGTAAATGGTCTGTAGATGTTGTATTTGTGCAACTTGTAATTGTCTCTAGGGCTTTGTTTTGTATGATTTGAAGGGGTGTTGTGGTGTGTCTCACTGAGATTAGGAGCCCATGCAAGACTCGCATAATTCATCAATGAGTGTATGCATTGTTTGTATATTGTTGTATTAGTTTCTTTGTTTTGTCCAAATGTTGTTCCAGTGATTGACTTAAGTGCGTTAAGTCTAGGTGTGCATTTGTTTTTTATGTTTGTGATGTGTTGTTTGAAAGACATGGATGTATCGTATGTTACACTAAGACGTTTGTGTGTGGTATTAGAGTGTTGTTGATGTAGAGATGAGGTATGTATTTGTGTTCTTTTGTCCAGTTGGTGAGAAGTGTTGCTGTAGATTGTAGATTTGGTTGGAGCTATTTTGAGTCTGTTTGTGATGAACCATGTGTTGAGTGTATCAAGGTATGGCTGGATTATTTCTGCAGCTTTGTCTGTGTTACGATGTGTACATGTGATTGTTATGTCGTCTGCGTAGGAAGAGATTTGTATTTCTGAGGTGTCTGGTGTGGGTATGTCATGCATGTATAGATTAAAGAGTGTGAGGGATAGAACAGAGCCCTGTGGTACTCCATTCTTAATGTTTCTGATGTGCAATGATTGACCATTATATGACACATATGCATTCCTACTTGCCAGATAATTGGCCAGCCATCTTTTGGTGTTATTGTGCATGTCTGTGTTATATATTTTATTTGTTAGGTTGTGGCGGGGGATAGCATCAAAAGCTTTACTTATGTCTAATGTTATAAGAAGTGTTCTGTGGTGGGGCCTATATGAATTGATGCCATCTAAAATTCTTTGTGTGAGGCTTATCAGAAGAATGTTTGTGGAGTGTAGTGGCCTAAAACCGTGTTGTGAGTCAGCAAGGGGAATATGTGGTGTGACAAGTTGGAGTATTAGGTGTTCAATGACTTTAGAGGGGGTGCAGAGAAGTGTGATTGGGTGGTGCGATGTTGGGATAGTTGGGTCTTTGTTCGGTTTTGGAATGGTGATTATTACCACAATCATTTGTCCAGTTGATGAGAAGTGTTGCTGTTGATTTGGCTGGGGCTATTTTGAGACTGTAATAAACCATGTGTTTGGTGTATCAAGGTATGGGTGTACTATTTCTGCGGCTTTGTGTTATGATGTGTACAGGAGTCCCTCAAATAATGCGGATTCGAATAACACGGATTTAATCATACGCGGATTTTATTTCGAAACCATCTCAAATGTAGAGAACCGTTTTAAAATTCGCGCCAAGTCGGGCACGCATACGGAGTGGAAGGAGGTTTCTTCAAGGTTAATGTGGATGAAGGTGAAAGTGGGAAAGGAGATGTGGGTTTTTGTAAGTGCATATGGGTCTGGTAGTGAGAAGAGTGTAGAAGGGAGGCTTTTTGGGTAGATTTAAATGAGTTCATAGAGGGATTAGGGAGAAACGTCAATGTAGTAGTACTGGGAGACCTTAATGTTAGGGTAGGAAAAGAACCAATTGATAGAGTGGTTGGGAAATGTGGAGTTCCAGGAAAGAATCTTAGTGTAGAGTTGATGGTGGAGATGTGTCTAGAAAGAGAGTTGATGATAACAAATACAGTGTTTCAGAAGGAAGTCAAGCATAAGTATACATGGGAGACAGCAGTGGATGGAAGGGTGGTAGATAGAGCATTAATGGACTATGTAGTGGTAGGTAGGAGTGTAATAGGAAAAGTTAAGGATGTACATGTACTAAGGGGAGAGAGTGGGGGAATATCAGATCATTTTTTGGTGGAAGGTAAGCTGAGAAAGGAGGATGGATGGAGAAAGAGGAAAAGGACAAAAGATAGGGAGGTGCTTAAAGTGAACTCTTTAAATGAAAAGGAAAAGGAGTACAAGAAGAAGCTGAGAGAGGAGTGGGAGAGAGTGAAGGATAGAGTAGAGCTAGGAGTGGAGGAGGAATGGGGATGGTTCAAGGAGGGAGTCACAAAGTGCGCAAAGATGGTGTGTGGAACAAGAAGGACGGGAGGAAATAGAAGGAAGGGTAGTGAATGGTGGGATGAGGAAACAAAGAAGGTTGTAGAAGAGAAGAAGTGAGCTTTCACAGATTGGTTACAAAATAGGATGAGGGAGTCATATGAGAGATACAAAGAAAAGAAGTAAAGCAAAAGGTAAAGGAGGCAAAGAGGAGAGCAGATGTGAAATGGGGTAAGGGTATGACAGAAAATCTTGAAAGTTATAAAAAGATGTTTTGGAAAGAAATTAAGAGAGGAAGAGGAGGTTAATCAAGTAGAGAAGAAAAGGTAAAAGGTGCAGTTGGAGAGATGTTAACACAAGAGAAGGCAGTAAGGGGAAGATGGGCAGAATATTTTAGGGAGTTGCTAAATGTGAAGGAGGATAGGGACTGAGATAGTTGCAGTGGGAAGTGCTAAGATAATGAGAGTGATGAGTGAGGATAATGGAGGAGAAATAAGGAAGGATGAAGTGAAGGCAGCTGTTAAGATGATGAAAGCAGGTAAGGCACCTGGTCAGGATGGATGCCATGCAGAATGTCTAAAAAAAAAAAAAAAGAGGTACAGTGATGGTGGACTGGCTGGTGAGGATATTTAATGTTTGCTGGAGAGAGGATAGAGTGCTGGAGGACTGGAGGAGTGCCTGTATAGTTCCACTTTACAAGGAAAAAGGGGACAAGTGTGAGTGTAGTAGTTTCAGAGGGATTAACGTGTTAAGAGTAGTTGGGAAGGCTTATGGGAGGATGTTGATTGTGAGGATTAGGAGAGGAACAGAGGGAGTAATTGGTGAGGAACAGTGTGGATTTAGGAAAGGTAGAGGTTGTGTAGATCAGATTTTTGTGGTAAGACAGATATGTGAGAAAGCTATAGGAGAGGGGATGTTTTTGGGGCTTTTATGGATCTGGAAAGGGCTTATGACGGGGTAGACAGGAAGGCACTGTGGGAGGTTTTGCGGATATACGGGATAGGAGGAAAGTTTCTAGCTGTCAAGAGTTTAAGAGTTTTTATGAGAGTAGTAGAGCATGTATCAGGATTAGAAATGGAGAGAGTGAGTGGTTCGAGGTAAAGGTGGGACTTTGTCAAGGATGCGTTATGTCTCCCTGGCTGTTCAACTTATACATGAATGGGTTGGTGCGAGAGGTAAATGCAAGGGTGGGGGGGGGGGGTCAGGGATTGGCGATGGTTAAAGAAAATGGAGAAAAGTGGGAGGTGAGCCAGTTGTTGATTGCGGACGACACTGCGCTTGTGGCAGGATCGGAGGAGGGATTGTGGAAGTTGGTGACAGAGTTTGGGAGAGTGTGTGAAAGAAGAAAGCTGAAAATAAATGTGGGTAAAAGTAAGGTGGGTGGGAGGGGTGTGGAGTGTATTTAGGGATGAAATGGGTGGGAGTGTTTTTATGCCTTTCCCTTTTTGGCTACCTCCCTTGGAAGGTGGAAAAAGCCTTGGTATATGTATGTAAAAGTAAGGTGATGAGATGTTCAAGGGGTGAGAGTGGCAGCCGACTTGAGGTGAGTATTAAGGGAGAGCGACTGGAGGAAGGGGATAGTTTTAGATACTTGGGTGGAAATGTGGCAGGAAGAGGTAAAGAGGAGGTGGAGGTAATAATGTAGATTGAGAGAAGCAAGTAAATGCCTTGGTGGATTAAAAAGTGTAATGAGGAAAAGACATTTGGGGCAGAAACGTGGAATATAAGAGAGGAAGAGAGAAGGAGTTTGAATGTGTTTGAGATGAGGTGTCTGAGAAGTATGATGGGGGTTACTAGGCTGGATAGAGTGAGAAATGAGGAGTTGAGGAGGAGAACAGGGGTGAAGAGGGAGTTGGGAGATAGGGCTGATGAAAGAGTATTAGGATGGTTTGGACACATGGAAAGAATGAGTGAAAAAAGACTAGTAAAAGAGGTATGGAAGGCAGATGTGGAGGGAGTGAACATGAGGGGACATCCTAGGATGAGATGGATGGATGGGATGAAGGGGGCTTTGGGGAAAAGGGGAAATGTCTGTTGAGGAAGGACGGGAGAGGACAGAAAACAGGGGTGAATGGAGAATGGTTGTATATGGATGATGTTGTGATGCATGAGGTGGAATGGGGGATGAGGTAGTATGTGAGAGCAAAATTTGACGCAGCCCGAAGGGATTTCTCCCCATCTTCTCCTTTTCTGCATGGGGGGATGGAGGGGGGGGGTCGCTGATTTAATGATGCGGCCTTACTGTGGATGTGCTGTGCCTTGCAACACTGCCTCTGACCCAGGGCAGTGGACAGGGTGCAGGGATGACCCGTCATCCAGGAGGTGCTACGATAAGAGGGAGGGTGGAGGGGAATGGAGTGTATTTAGGGATGGAATGGGTGGGAATGATTTTATGCCATTTTCTTTTTGGCTACCTCCCTTGTAAGGGGGAAAAAGCCTTGGTATATGTATGTATGTATATAAGATCAATGAAAGTGCCCTTCAACTACATGGATGAAGAAATGGTAAAGAAAATAGTGGTTATAATATTAAGACCTAAACTGGAGTATGCTGCAACACTACGGGCACCTAGCACAAAAAAGAACACAAGAAAATTAGAAAGAATCAAAAGAGAGCAACAAAAATGGCACCTACACTATCAAATTTGACATATGAACAAAGATTGGAGAAATTACATCTATCAACATTGGAACAGAGAAGAGAAAGAGGTGATTTGTTGACCATTTACAGAATTATTAGAGATGGAAATTCTCGATAGAGACAACTTATTAAAATGGGACAAAAGAGACAAAAGAGTACACAAAAAGAAGCTAAAGAAGGACAGTTACAGAAGAGACCTGAAAAAGAATAGCTTCCCACATAGAGTAATTGATGTCTGGAACAAACTAAACAGAGAAACAGTGAGTGCCAAAACTATAAACGATTTTAAGAATAAACTGGTTGCCGAGAGACACGAAAATGGGTCACTACGAGCATAGCCCTTGTCCCATAAAATACAACTAGGTAAATAAATACAGAGGGTAGATGTGAGGATGATGAGCAGAGGATTGGAGATGGCTATAGAGACTAGAGGAATTTGGAAGGTGAGCCAGTTGCTAACAACTTTGAATATATATACTGTATATATATATATATATATTTTTTTAATCTACGACTATTTATTTTATTTATAAGACATGTGGAAGAAAATAGAAAAGCTACTTACCCTTCACCACTTCTTTTGACTATTTTTAAGCGAAAATCTACTGAATTGTGACTAGCTGGCTTCCACTTGAGCACTTGAATGCACCTGCCTGGGGTGTAGGGCTAGAAAAAATAAACAAATAAATAAATACAAGATCACAGAGTTCACAAATTTAAGTATGACAAATTCTTACTGTGGTTATCTTCCTTTTTTTTTTTTTTTGTCTTAAGGTAATTACTTTCTTCCACGCCTGATGTAAATTGAAATTTATTTCCACCTCTCCCCTCCCTAATACATCACTCCTTTCTCTTTTGTATTTTCATTAGATTTTATTACAATTTTATTAAAAAATATGCTGACCAGTCACAAAACCTTGTCTCATTCCCATCTCTCCATTAAACCAGGCTCCTTTCAACATATTTTAACACATGCTTTACACCCTTCACTCATACTTTTTATTCAATTTGACAGTTTTTATGTCACGCTCCTCTAATATTTGACACTAAGGATCCCTTTCCTTACAATATGTTTTTTCTACATCTAACAAAATGGAACACATAATTCTTTCCCTCATTCCCTAAGTTTTTCATTAACACACTTTATCTACACATCTCTTGAAAACCCTACCTTATTTCACTTTCATCTACTCAGTCATTTTCCTTATCCATTTCACCAGTATTCTTTCATCTACATACATTCCAAAAGGCCCCTTCCTCTTTGTAAGGAGGTGGCCACATCAAATCATACATCCAGCCTGTTTATATCTGTTCCCCTGCCACATTGCTCAGGTCAAAGGGAATGCAGAACGACAGTGTTTCTAGAGTAAGGTGCAAGAGCCATAGCTGGTTTACCACTATATGTTTCATTATATGGCAGCCCCCATCCATATCCACTTGAAAAAATTATTAAGCACATATGAAAAACATCCCTTCAAGCTATGTACTTTTTTTCATCCATTTAAAACCACTATTTATTCCTATCTTTTGTCTCTTCCTTGCTCGATAAACACTCCTTTTACATTCAATGCCCCTTTTATTCTGTTCATCCATCTCATTCTTGGTCTTCAAGTTCACTCCATTCACTTTTGCTTTCCACTCTTTCTGTTAGTTTTTCCTCACTCATTCTTCCCATATGCCCAAACCATCCCAGCACTCTGATCTACTGAAAGCTCTCTCCATCCCTATTCTCTGCCTCACCTCCATATTTCTTATTATATTCATGGGTCTCCTCCAAGAGAGATATCAGACAACAGACTGACTGACTGAATGACCACTCTATCCATCTTAATAATGCCTACCATATTTATCAAACATTTCATCTCAAACACATTTAGGCTCTTCCTTTCTGACTACTTCAAATTCTCTGTCTCCATTCACACTTGTGGGAATAATCACTCTCTTTTACCTTCTCTTTGTGTTCATCACCAGACCCCTATTTCTCATAATACTTTTCATTTACCTCCAACATTTACCTTCCTTCTTATTCCATAATACACCATTTCTCCATTGTCACATGTGACTTTGAGTAATTTTCTACTTCCTCCAGCTTTATGCAACTTATCTCCATTCCACCATCATCAACACTCCTTGTACATCTCATCATCCTATATTTGCCCACAATCACTTTCAGTTTTCTCTTCTCACACACCTTTTCAAAATGCCAACAGTTTCACTTAATCCTCAGGCTTACAGTGTCAGCCAAACAACAACTGACTCACATTCCACTTACCTCCACTCTCATTCACCAATTCCATACCTTACCACCCCATTCACATACCTGTTGAATATTCATGGTGACATCACACGACCCTGGCACAGTCTCATCTTCATCTCAAACCACTCACTTTCTATCTTTGTAACCCTCACACAAACTATGCAATTTTCACAGGAGCATATCCCTTGCATAAATGAAGAGTTACCTGTATACCAAAGGGCCATTTACCTTTAATAAGGGGGTGGCCAAGTCAAACCATACACCCACCCTACAACTATCCAAATACCTTATTGTTGCTCCCCTCACCTTAGCAACTTGTGGATAAAAGGTCATCACTGTCTTCTAACAGAGGCAATACAAAAAGACATGGCAGGCCAACAGCCTGAACTGGTTTACCTACTGAGATTCATTATAAAGAAAACCATTTCTTGTCCACTTAAGAAATATATAGGGTGGTCCCAAAGCAGCTGGCAATGATCCCCAGGCCCTTTCATAAATCTACTTGAAAACAGACCTTGGACTCATGTCTGGTACTTTCTGACATTGGTTGAATGTGGTAGAATGAGGAGAGCAGTCACTGGTTATAAGCTCTCCTTATGTTTAAAAGTAGAGCAAATAAAGATGAAGATAATTAAGAGAAGTCCTGAGCACAATCTGAAGACCAAGTGTCAGACCTCTCCAAACTGAAGTGAGGAAGATAATTGGGGTTTGAAGACAAGCAGCAGGGAGACGACTCTTTTGTATTTCTTGTAGGTACCTGTTGTTAGTCCCTCAATAATTGGAAAACCAGTAAAATGTATGGCAGACTTACATCCAACTCTGGCTGAAAGATAAGACCATCTGGTTCATGAAGGAGTTGTTTATGGAAGTCCTGACTGAGTAGCTTTGTTGTTGCAGTTACATCCCAGAAGTCCTTTCTTCGTACACTGAAGGGCTCTTTGGTTTTGTTGAGCAATCCTTTGATAATGGCACCATTGCGAGGGTCAATTATGTCAGTCTGTGTGATGAAAAATTAACATTTGTGCTTAGGTACATAAAATATTGTGCTTTGTACATTTCAATGAAAAAGAGCAATCACTAAATCTTACAAAAGGACTCTCTATAACTCCTACATATCAAATGACTTTATATTGTCATAATTTAGAGATTATAGATTATTTCTTATAGATATACATGTAAACGAAAGTTTAATAGTAATTATTGTGGCTTATTGGAGTTCCATAACCTAGGGATTCTTGAGTATAAGAAATGACATGACATCATCAACCTCGGCATTTGAATGAAAGTATGTATCACTGACTTATTATTCATATTACTAACAATTCCCCATCTGGGGGTATTGGCTGCATGTTGTTATGGCAAAATAGCATGCAGTTGATAATTTAGGGTCTATATGGGGTGCCCCTATGGACCACAGCCACACATCATTTTGTCTGTGATAGAGGAAGACTGCTCACAGAGAAATGATGAAACAATTTATTATACTGCTACTGTCCTTCCGATATGCTGTCCCCCAACTCCTTGTATGCTGTCCTGTACCATTTCTCTGAATTTCATTTCCTTGTTTCACCTATCCTGTGGTGGGGGAAAAGAATACTGCCACCAAGTAATCCCACTTGGATCATAAGAACCAAGAAAAATGGGACAGGGATTGGGACCATGCTTCCCTCTCCCTGTAGCCCCACAGGGAACATTCCTAAAAAAAGTAAAGGCATAAGAGGGTCTAGGAGTTTTCCAACCAGCACCCTAAGGTTTGGGTCTTTTAATGTATGTGAATGTGGTATAGATGAGAGTAAATGGGAAGAAATAGGTAGTATGTTTGTGAGAAGAAAGATGGATGTGTTGGCTTTGAGTAAAACTAAGTTGAGAGGGAAGGGCAAGTGTGAGTTTGGGAGTGTAGTTGGGAGGTTCTCAGAAGTGAAGAGAGGGCAAGGGAGAGAAGGGGTGGCTATACTAGTAAGTGAAGAGATAGGTAAATGCGTAGTGGAGTGGAAGGAGGTTTCTTCAAGGTTAATGTGGATGAAGGTGAACCTGGAAAAGGAGATGTGGGTTTTTGTAAGTGCACATGGGTCTGGTAGTGAGAAGAGTGTAGAGGAAAGGGGGGCTTTTTGGATAGATTTAAATGAGTGCATAGAGGGATTAGGGGAGGAAAGTCAATGTAGTAGTATTGGGAGACCTTAATGCTAGGGTAGGAAATGAACCAATTGACAGAGTGGTTAGGAAATGTGGAGTTCCAGGAAAGAATCGTAGTGGAGAGTTGATGGTGGAGATGTGTCTAGAAAAAGAGTTGATAATAGTAAATACATTGTTTTGGAAGAAAATAAAGCATAAGTACACATGGGAGATGGCAGTGGATGGAAGGGTGGTAGATAGAGCATTAATGGACTATGTAGTGGTAGATAGGAGTATAATCAGAAGAGTTAAGGATGTATATGTTCTAAGGAGAGACTGGGGGAATATCATATAATTTTTTGGTGGAAGGTAAGTTGAGAGTGGAGGATAGATGGAGAGAGAGGAAAAGGACAAAAGATAGGGAGGTGCTTAAAGTGAACTCTTTGAATGAGAAGGAAAAGGAGGAGTACAAGAAGAAGCTGAGAGAGGAGTAGGAGGGAGTAATGGTTCAAGGGAGGGAGTCACAAAGTGTGCAAAGATGGTGTGTGGAACAAGAAGGAGGGGAGGAAATAGAAGGAAGGGTAGTGAGTGGTGGGATGAGGAAATGAAGAAGGCTGTACAAGAGAAGAAGCGAGCTTTCACAACTTGGTTACAAAATAGGATGAGGGAGTCATATGAGAGGTACAAAGAAAAGAGAAGAGAAGTAAAGCACAAAGTAAAGGAGGCAAAGAGGAGAGCCGATGTGAAATGGGGTAGGAGTATGACAGAAAATTTTGAAAGTAGTAAAAAGATGATTTGGAAAGAAATTAAGAGAAGAAGAGGAGGCGAATCAAGTAGAGAAGAAAAGGTGCAGATGGAGAGATGATAATGGAAGAGAAGGCAGTAAGAGGAAGATAGGCAGAGTGTTTTAGGGAGTTGCTAAATGTGAAGGAGGATAGGGAGGGAACGATAGTTACAGTGGGAAGTGCTAAGAAAATGACTGTGATGAGTGAGGAAAATGGAAGGCAGTTGTTAAGATGATGAGAGCAGGTAAGACACCTGGTCTGGATGGATGCCAAGCAGAATGTCTAAAAAAAGGAGGTACAGTGATGGTGGACCGGCTGGTGAGGTTATCTAATGTTTGTTGGAGAGAGGGTAGAGTGCTGGAGGACTGGAGGAGTGTCTGTATAGTTCCACTCAACAAGGGAAAAGGGGACAAGTGTGAGTGTAGTAGTTTCAGAGGGATTAGTTTATTGAGTGTAGTTGGGAAGGCTTATGGGAAGATTTTGATTGAGAGAATTAGGAGAAGAACAGAGGGAGTAATTGGTGAGGAACAATGTGGAGGTTGCGTAGATCAGATTTTTGTGTTAAGACAGATATGTGAGAAAGCTATAGGAAAGGGGAAGGATGTTTTTTGGGCTTTTATGAATTTGGAAAAGGCTTATGACAGGGTAGACAGGAAGGCACTATGGGAGGTTTTGCTGATATACAGGATAGGAGGAAAGCTTTTAGGAGCTGTCAGGAGTTTTCATGAGAGTAGTAGAGCATTTGTTAGGATTAGAAATGGAGAGAGTGGTTCGAGGTAAAGGTGGGACTTCGTCAGGGATGTGTTATGTCGCCCTGGCTGTTCAACTTATACATGGATGGGGTGGTGCATGAGGTAAATGCAAGGGTGGTGGGTCAGGGATTGGAGAGGGTTAAAGAAAATGGAGAAAAATGGGAGGTGAGCCAGCTGTTGTTTGTGGACAACACTGTGCTTCCAGCAGGATCAGAGGAGGGATTGAGGAAACTGGTGACAGAGTGTGTGAAAGAAGAAAGTTGAAGACAGATGTGGGTAAAAGTAAGGAAGTGAGCATTAAGGGAGAACGATTGGAAGAAGTGTATGGGGCAGAAACATGGAACATAAGAGAGTAAGAGAGGAAGAAAGAAGGAGTTTGAATTTGTTTGAGATGAAATGTCTGAGATATATGATAGGGGTTACTTGGCTAGATAGAGAAATGAGGAGGTGAGGAAAAGAACAGGGGTGAAAAGGGAGTTGGGAGATAGAGCTGATGAAAGAGTATTAGGTTTGGACACATGGAAAGAATGAGTGAGGAAAGATTAGTAAAAGAGGTGTGGAAGCCAGAAGTGGAGGAAGTGAATATGAGGGGGCTTCCTAGGATGAGATGGATGGATGGGGTAAAAGGGGCATTACGAAAGAGAGAAATGTCTGTGGAGGAAGGACAGGAGAGGACAGAAGATAGGGGTGATGCATGAGGGGGTGGGGGATGGGGGGTGAGGGAGTATGTATGAGAAATAAATTATTGCAGACCGAAGGGATTTCTTCCTGTCTTCTTTTCTGCATGAGGGGACAGAGAGGGGGGGTCGCCGAATTAATGAAGCGGCCTTGCTGTGGATGTGCTGTGTCTTGGGACACTGCTTCTGACCCAGGGCAGTGGACAGGATGCAGGGATGACCTGTCATCCAGGAGGTGCCAAGGTGAGAGGGAGGAAGGTGGAGGGGAGTGGAATATGTAGGGGATGGAATGGGTGGGAGTGGTTTCTATGCCTTTTACTTTTTGGCTACCACCCATGTAAGGGGGAAAGAGATCTTTGGTATATATATGTACCACAAAAAAAAAAAAAAAAAAAAAAAAAGGGCTCACCTGCTAGAATCGTACAAGACAAAACAATAGTAACCTTCTGAGAACTCATGACATATATAGGTATACTTGTAAAACTGGGGACTGATCCAACCCTCAACCTATATTGGCCAAACATCAATGAAACTCTCGTGCTGGTTGTCTTATCATCTCTCTTCAGGAGCCCCTAAAAACCAACATAATACAGCTCACAAGAGAAATTCAAA
The DNA here is from genome assembly GCF_046742065.1 of Oratosquilla oratoria. Lineage (NCBI taxonomy): Eukaryota > Metazoa > Arthropoda > Malacostraca > Stomatopoda > Squillidae > Oratosquilla > Oratosquilla oratoria. The sequence continues at coordinate 14,734,186 of NC_134819.1, forward strand.
GAAGCAATGTTAGTAGAAAACACAAATTGGCAACAAATCAAGATTGTAAAATACTGCCTATCCTTGAAGCTCTCTTTGTAAAAGAATTATCCCCCAACTTAAATATACAAACCATAGACCTAGAGGCACTTCCCAGTGTGAGATCTGTGTTCCCTGATAGACTGAGCAAGACTGATGAAGTCAATCAACAAGAAAGCAGCATAGCCCAGTACTGCTAGCCAATCAGAAGCCTCTAAATGGAGTATTGACCCACTTACACGAGTATATTAATTGTTAAGCAGTTGTCCAATGTTTCTCCACAGCACCACCAATTCCCCTGTGGGCACATCTGCATCCATCCAACTGCATCCAGATGGATAGCAGTTCTTTGAGGAATGCACATGTAGTACCCAGTTAAGTAGATTCAATTCTGGCTAGATCAGTGGCCTTAGAACAGTTGTGTTTGGCTTCCTAAGCATCAACTTTTCCTTAGCGTCTCATTAGAACACAGGTCATGACCTGACTTGGTATATAAACTGGACAGAATTGCTAAAGATTCAGATTGCCTTAGAGCATCACAATGCATGCCTAACTCATTACCTCCGTCGCCATCTCCGCCTCCCCAATCTCCCACTGGCAGACCACCTTGGGGAATCACTTGACAAGCATCATCACCTCTGTTGCCATCTCCCCCCCCCTCCCTGTCTTGCTGCCTGAGAGAGTCATTACCATTCTCTTGGTGCCCAACTTGAAAACCTTTTTACCTTCCAGCTAGGCCTGCATCCCTGATCTCCTGACATTAATGATCAAATCTGATCAGATATTCACTTATACTTTAGCCACTGAAGAAACATCAAGAGGTGTGAAAATGCATTCTGTATTTGTATTTACCTTGGTATATGTATATAGTTGTATTATACAGGAAAGGGGGCTATGCTCATTGTGAACCATCTTTGTATCTCACAACATCTAGTTTGTTCTTAAATTCTTGTATGATGCTTCCACACGCTATTGTTTCGTCCAATGTGTTCCAGACATCGACCACTGCGTGATTTTTTTTTTTTTTTTCAGATCTCTTCTTTAACTATCCCTTTTGAGTTTCTTTTCATGTCCCCTTGTTTTTCTTCTATCTCACTTTAATAAGTCTTTTCTGTCGAGGAGTTTTATGCTTTTCATGATTCTGTAAATGCCCAATAGATCACCTCTTTCTCTTCTTTGTTCCAGGGTTGTTAGTTCCAGTTTAGGCAATCTTTGCTTGAAAGTCAATTTTGAAAGTGTTGGTGCCATCTTTGTCGTTGCTCTTTGGATTCTTTCTATTTTCCTTATACAGGGGGTCACCGCAATTTGACAGGGATGGGGCGGTCTATCATCAGTCGACCCTGGGTTTTGTCTAATCATGATGCAGTTTTTCCCATAGGAATACATTCTAATTAGGGGGGACAGGGACCAACCTCCAGCCCAGAGCACCCCCCAAAATATCACTATGACCTCTAAAAAACACTAACTTAGACTAAATCAGTAATATTAAAGGCTTCATTTATATCTAATTCTGTTTATTAAACACATTAAGCTGCTGTACAGTACATTTTTGGTGGTGGATGTTGTGGCCTGCAAGTCCTCCCACAGTGACAAGGCATGCTCCTCCACGAGCCCCATGCTGATCAGCATCTTGCGTTGTGTCCTGTCCTCTATCCACTTGATCAACATGTCCTCCATCGTGTTGAGACGGGAGTCCCTTGAGCCACGGAGAACAAGGGAAGTTGTGGAAGATGTTGATGCAGCGGCCTGTTGGTACTTGTCCCTGTTCTTCCAAATCGTTGATACTGTTGATCTCGGGACACCCATTTCTGCTGCAATGGCAGAATGAGCCATACCTGCCTCACACTTTCTTATAAGCTCAAGCTTATCTTTGAAAGGCAGGAAAGTGTGTTTCTTAGGGGTGGGGCCGGAGGTGGATTTGTGCGGCATGATGGAGGTGGAACAGCGGAGCGTGGCTTGCCTCGACAATGGCTGGGGCGAGAGTGAGATAGTGGCGCATCAGGAGTGGCGGCAAATTCGACCGGGTGGGTGGCGCGCGAGATTTGAATGTCAAATTGTCGAGTCTGGCTGTCGAACCTTGAGGGTTGGGTATGAATTAGCTACTGTCGTATTTGCGATAATTTGAATTGCGAACGGTCGAATTGCGGTGACCCCCTGTATTCTTTTTGTAATGGGTGTCCATAGTGTCAGTGCATATTACAATCTTGGTCTTATCAGTGTGACTAGTATTCTCTTTACCATTAACTCATCCAAATAATTAAAAGCCACTTTTATTGTCTTAGTAAAGTGTAGGTATCTCAATTTTGTTTATCTGCTTGTCTGGGAACATGTCTTTAGTGATAATTACTCCTAGGTCCTTTTAAGAACCAACTTTCTTTACTTCCTTTGCACTGATTTTATATTGTGCTGATATATATATATATATATATATATATATATATATTTTTTTTTACTTTTTCCAAATTCCATTATACTACATTTCACTTCTGACTTTTGATTCCATTGTCCAGGTCTCTCTGTAGTGATTCACAATCTTTTTCCAAACTTACTTTCTTTAGTAGTTTTCTGTTGTCTGCAAAAAAGTTCATGTATTCTACACCTTCATCCATGTCATTTACATTTACAGTCAACTCCCCGTTAACATAAGTTCTGTTAACACGATTTCGATCTTACACAACTTAAAATTTATTAATATATAATCTGATAACACGAAATGTCCGATGTTATGCGAGTTGAATTTCCCACCTACTGTAGTTGAATATCTCACCACCAGATCGCGGGAGCGACGCTCTGACTCCCGTGCTCCTGCTCTCTGCCTCTTGTCCTCAGTGTGAAGCCAGCCCTCACAGCGTGTGGAACTCATAAACAATTTTATCAAAGTTTTGTGTTACATAAATTCGTGTACTATGGCACGAATCACACACAGTGGAGCTGACTAACGAAGAATTTTGATTTCTTCTTCACCAATTTGATAATTTTTTGAAATTCTGTTTTTACTTTTTCCAAACTCCATTATGCTACACTTCTTGATATTGAAGTTTACTTCTTACTTTTGAGTCCATTTCCAGATTTTGTCCAGGTCTGATTGTAATGAATCACAGTCCTCATCTGTTATTACTTTCTTCAATATTTTTGCATCATCTGCAAAGAAATTCATATAACATTCAACTCTTTCATCCATGTCATTTATGTATATGGCGAACATGATTGGAGCCAGCACAGACTCTTGTGGAACACCACTTATCATTTCTTCCCATTTCAAGTATTTGTCTCTAATTACTACCCTCATTTTTCTCCCAGTTAGGAATCTTCCATCCATTTTAATAATTAATTTACCTGAGATGAGGTGCCTGAGAAGTATGATAGGGGTTACTAGGCTGGATAGAGTGAGAAATGAGGAGGTGAGGAGGAGAACGGGGGTGGAAAGGTAGTTGAGAGATAGGGTTGATGAAAAAGTATTGGGATGGTTTGGACACATGGAAAGAATGAGTGAAGAAAGATTAGTAAAAGAGGTGTGGATGGCAGAGGTGGAAGGAGTCAACATGAGGGGGCAACCTAGGATGAGATGGATGGATGGGGTAAAAGAGGCATTGGGAAAGAGGGGAATGTCTGTTGAGGAAGGACGGGAGTGGACAGAAAATAAGGGTGAATGGAAAATGGTTGTATAGGGATGATGCTGTGGTGCATGAGGGGGAGGGTGGGGGATGGGGGGGACAGAGTATGTATGAGAAATAAATTTACTCAGCCTGAAGGGATTTCTCCCCCATCTCCTTTTCTGCATGAGGGGACGAAGAGAGGGGTCACTGATTTAATGAATCAGCCTTGCTGTGGATGTGCTATGTCTTGCAACACTGCTTCTGACCCAGGGCAGTGGACAAGATGCAGGGATGACCCATCATCCAGGAGGTGCCAAGATAAGAGGGAGCAAAGAGGGTAGAGGGAGGTGGAGTATGCAGGGGATGGAATGGGTGGGAGTGGTTTCTATGCCTTTGTTTTTTGGCTATATGTATGTATGTAGAAACAGATAAAATTTGTGGCACATGATCTTACCTGTCTAAAACCAAATTGTTTCGGATTTAGTATACTGTTCTCCTCCAGACATTTATTCCATCTATTTTTGATTACTTTTTCACAAATTTTAGCTACTGTACTTGTAAGAAAAATTGGTCTAGAGTTTGTTGGGTCTTTGTCTCACCCTTTATATGTTGGCATGATACTGGCATTTTCCCAACCTTGCAGTACCTTTCCTTCTTTGAGTGAGCAATCTATTATCTTACATATTTTGTCTGTTGGTTCATCTATACATTCTTTTAGTATCCAGTTAATAATTCTGTCCAGGCCAGGTGATTTTCGGACAAGATTTATTATTTGGTCTCTTATTTCTTTCTGTGTCACAATTATTTCTCTCATTGGTGGAATCTTTCTCTCCTTCCTTCATCCCAATTGTGTATGTTTTCTTTTGTGGATACAGATTTTAAATGTTTGTTCATTATTGTAGCCATTTCTATATCCTCTGTATATTCTATGTTCCATTAATGTAGTTTTACTATTTCCTGTTTATTTTTTAGTTTACCATTAACATATCTATAGAATACTTTTGGTTTATCTTTACATTTATATTTACATATGCATTTCTTAGTTTGATATATACAACCACTCCTCGTTTAACGACAATTGGGACCAGCGCACCGCCGTTAACCGAATTGGTCGTTAAGCGAAAGTGTATACATATACAGATGCTCAACTTACGTTTTAGTTACGTTCCGAACGGCCGAACGTAAGTTGAAAATGAACGTAAGTTGTTAATGCACATTCTAGTAATGTATGACCGTTCGTACTGTACTATACATCCGTAAATTCTATTACCGTATCTTATAAAACACCCCTAAATCATTAATTATACACATAACATTGTAAAATACAGTAAACTTCCACTTATCCGAACTCCAAGGGGGATTAGAAATGTCCGATTAACAGAAATGTTCGGTTAATCCTACTTTGTATGTTTCGTTCCCGTGGAGTTTTATGCGGTAATGTCGACTGCAATATTCGTACCTGTAAATTTAACATGCACATGGAAATGCTTATAATAGTTCATAAACATATTCTATAGAGTATAAACAGACGATCGGGTGTAAACATGGAGTGTACTGCCACCGTGTGAGCACTTAGTGAAGCTCGCGGGTGGCGGAGGAGGCGGCGGGGTGTTTGAATATTCGGTTGAGATCTAAATACGTTCGGTTGAAGCGATGGCTCCCGTATTGAGAAAATGTTCGGTTAATGCGATTATTCGGTTAAAACGCGTTCGGATAAGCGCGAGTTTACTGTAACATTAATTTCAAATAAATCACATTCAAGCAACATAAATTGAGATGGTGGAGGAGGAGGAGGAGGAGGCAAGGCACGTTCAGTCTGTCGTTTGTGCCATGTAAACAATGGACGCAGCGTCATGCGTAAGTATCGTTTGAACTACGGAGAGCGCGCTAAACTAAAAAATTCACTCATATTTTTTTTTTTTTTTTTTAACAGTCAGTTCAAACGGAAAATCGAAAAAACGTAAAACGAATGAACGTAAGTAGAGGAGCGTCTGTGCGTACATGTACTGTATGTACAATGTCTAGCAATACATGTAAATTTATTTTCGTGTATTTTCCCTCTTTTATACAGTACATTAAAGCTTTATTTACTGTTTATTTACCGTGGTTAGGTTCCTAAAATTACCGTATATGACCAAATCCGCATATGCTGACATTCCATATTAAATACAGGGGTATTTTTTTTAGTTTCGACCATGGGCACAATATGGCAATAGAAAATTAATGATTAATTTTGTAGATTAGAATGTATCAACATAATATGCAATTTTGTGGGCGGAAATGAAAGTAAAAAATACCTTGCTACAAGCAAATATGCTAATGAACAAAGTCGGTAGCATAGGATCGGGACGCCATCTTGTCGTCTGTTAATTGACGGCCTCGGTACTTCCGACTACCTCGCCAGGTATATTTTCTTGAAGGAATGTTATGGTGCGGAGATACATGCATTCCTTCAAGCTGCAAGAACTTTGTATACCCTGCAAGCTGAGAGAGTGGTTGAAAAGCCCGCCAACGTCTCTCACGACGACGACAATGAGGACGAGCCGGCTGACATTTAATTTGCAGGTAATGATTTATTAAACACAGGTTAGGTTAGTTTAGTTTAGACGAATCTATCATCCTTTCATTTCTTCGACGTCGGCATCTATCATAACAAACATGGTGTATCATTCGTCTGCCATGGCTTCGTTACTTACGAAATCTGTTTTAGCACTTTTTTGTTTTTTATTTCCGCTCACAAAATTGCATATTACGTTGATACATTATAATTTACAAAATTAATAATTAATTTTCTATTGCTATATTGCGCCCATGGTCGAAACTAAAAATTTACCAATACAGGTATATACTGTACTCCAGGTAGTTTTTGGAGCTTGCAGGATGGTAATGTAGACCTAAGCTTCAGAACACTTTACCTCACAGCTAATATCCACCATACAAGTTCATTTATAACATCATACAAATTTGCCTCAGCCAACTTGATTATCGTAAACGACGTCGTAACTTCGGGAGACTTACGTTAAACGAATATTGGTCCGTCATAAAGCCCGTCGTAACTCCGCGTTGTCGTTAACCGAGTAGGTCGTTAAACGAGTGGTTGTATTTGCCACTTTCCAGGTTTCTTTTTCTTTTTTTCATCTTTTCCATACTTTGTCTCTTATCTTTTGCCTCACTACATTTTTTGTTATACCAGTACTCAACGTACACCTTTTTCCATTTTTGTTTTGGTACGTATTTATCCACCCCTTCATTGTAAATTCTTTTAATATCGTCCATTCCTCTTCCACCTGTGTTTCTTCATTAACCCGTACCTCACCGGGCGAATGTTGTATGTACTATCCCCCCCCCCCCCAAGAGTTGGGATGATTTTCTTTTTCTTTTTAATTGCTTACATCAACTCAAAATGATGTATAACCAACAAATCTTACTTATTTCGATTTACCTTAACCTAGAAGTATAGAAACTGGGTAGATTTCTTCAATATATACATGCAAAAGTTTGGTACAACACCCGTAGACTTTCTTTCACTCCTTATGCAGGTTGTTGTTGTTGTCGTTCCCTAGACTGTCTGTCCGAGCAGTCCCGTCTCCCCAAGGAATGCTACATCCGAAACTAGGTTTTCCCACAAATCCTTTAAAGAGTGTATGTTGTGTTGTTTGCGTGCATGATTGTGTATAATGCAGTCTTCCATTATGTGTTGTATGGTATGGGGTGAAGAGTTAAATCCTGGGCAGCTGTTCACAATGTGGTCATCCAGCCTCTTCTGGTAGCTTAGAAGTGCTGGCCAGGTGGACTCTGTCCTTTCATGGGAGAGAGGATTCAGAAGGGTGGATATCAGGGGGTCTGGCATGCAGCAGTGTGTTGTCTTTCAGTGTGTTAATGGAGCGGTGAGTGATATGATTATGAATACGTTTCCAGAGGCTGGTATTTGGTGGTTGTGGAGGAAGAGAAGAGAGTATCTTGTGTGTGATACAGGTCTTTGGGTGTTGTTTTAATGTTTCTTGGTGTGTGTGGGTGTTCTGCTATGTAGTGTAGCAGGTGTGATGTGTTTGTGGTGGCTGCGGCAAGTGTTTGTGGTGGCTGCGGCAAGTGTTTGTGTGCCTCTCATGTCTGTTGAAATATAAATATTTGTTATTGTGCATCTTGTATTGTTTTTGATTGAATGTACAATGCAATGTATAGTAAGAATTTTGTCATTTGATTTATTGTATAATCTGTACTTAATTTGCATGTATAAGAAAGTTCAGTTGCTAGGCCGGAGAGATTTCCCGCGCTAAGGGAGACATTACGCTTCTACAAGTCAGTCATAGTGAAGCCATGGTGTGGAGAGGTTGAGGTGTACATTTTTGTCTGAACAATAATGTGAAGAACAATAAACAGTTAAGTACTTTTCTAAGCGTTTATATAATACCCATAACTTTTAACATAGGTTATGGGCCCAGGACACGTTATTTTGTGTGCTTAGAAATTACATTGCGTCACAGCGAATAGTGATTGAATCAAGCATGGCGGTGTAGGCACGTGAACAAGAGTGAACGTGTTTATTACATTGCATTTCATTTGTGTGACACAGACTGACAAAATGGATCATAGTACAATCAACCTCACACTGTTGAATGATAAGAACTATCCTATGTGGAAGTTGCAGATGAAGATGCACTTGATTAAAGAGGATATGTTCGGTATAGTAAATGGCTCAGAAACAGTACCGACAGAGGAAGGGAACTGGAAAAATACAATAAGAAAAAGGCCAGGGCGTTGGCTTTTATTGTATTGGCTATTGACCAAAACCTTCTTTATTTGGTTGGGGATCCAACTGATCCAGGTGCTGTGTGGAAACTACTGGAGGACACTTTTCAAAAGAAAACCTGGTCAAATAAACTACGGCTCAAGAAACTGTTGTATAACATGAAGTTACGCCAGGAAGACAGTATGCAGGAACATTTGAAGAAGTTCGTAGAACTATTTGATGAACTCGCAGTGGTTGGCGACGCCGTTAACGAGGAAGACAAGGTAATTTTATTATTATCGTCATTGCCTGACAGTTATTCAGTGCTTGTAACGGCACTAGAGGCTTCGGAATGTGTTCCAAAGTGGGAAACTGTGACGGAACGTCTCCTACACCAGGAAAGTGTAGTCTTATGAAGTCAACAAACAATAACAGTGCACTTGTTGTTAATAAAATAAAGTCATATAGAAAGATACAGTGTTTTGAGTGCAAAAAGATGGGGCACGTCAGGAAAAATTGTTGGGTTTATTTGAAGAAGTGTAAAAATGAAAAAGTGAATTGTGCAGTGGGAAATAAAAAGGATGAAAAAGAAATAGCATTGGTTGCTAGTGCTTTATCTATAAATACTGTAGTCAAAGCAGGCAGTTGGGTAATTGATTCAGGTGCTACGCAACATATGTCCCATAAAAAGGAATTTTTTTCAAATTATGAGACACTGTGGATGTGCTGTGTCCTGCGACACTGCTTCTGACCCAGGGCAGTGGACAGGGTGCAGGGATGACCCGTCATCTAGGAGGTGCTAAGATGGGAGGGAGGGTGGAGGGGTGTGGAGTGTTTTCGGGGATGAAATGGGTGGGAGTGTTTTTGTGCCTTGTCCTTTTTGGCTACCCCCCTGGTAAGGGGGAAAAAGAGCCTTGGTATATGTATGTATGAGACACTAGAAATGCCCTTGTTTGTTGAAGTAGGAGATGGTAGAGCATTGAAAGCTTATGGAGTAGGTGATGTTTGCATTAAATTGAAACTACCTAATGATGAAATAACTAATTGCACTGTTAAAGATGTTCTCTTCATTCTTGATTTAACTTATAATTTGATGTCAGTACCTAAAATGGTCAAAAATCATATAAATGTAAATTTCCATGGAGGTAAATGTGAAATTTTCAACCAAGAAAATGAGTTGTTGGCTGTTGCAAATTTAGTAGGGAATTTGTATTTTCTAGAATGTGTAAGTGATATTGCAGCTGCAACGACACTTGACTCTGTCTCCAATTCTGCACTTGTTGCACAGTCAAAAGAGATGTTATGGCATCGCAGGTTAGGCCACCTTGGCATTGATAATCTTTGTAAATTAGTTAGGAAAGATTTGATAAATGGTGTCAACAGTTCTCTTAGAAGTGACTCTATTTTTTGTGAAAGCTGTGTTGATGGTAAGAATCATAGACAACCATTTCGATCATCACTGAAGGACGGAAATAGAAAATTGTTTGAATTAATACATACTGATGTATGTGGGAAGCTTAACCCTAGTTCTTTGGGTAATGGTAATTACTTTCTGACCTTCATAGATGATGCTTCTAGGTATACATGGGTGTGCATTTTGACAAATAAGAGTGATGTTTTCAACAAATTTGTAGAGTGGAAGACATTGGTTGAGAAACAATATGATGCTAAAATCAAAATTGTGAGATCAGATAATGGGGGAGAGTATACCTCCAATGAGTTCCAAAATTATCTTAAGAAGGAGGGAATACGTCATGAAACTATTGTACCTAAAACTCCTGAACAGAATGGTGTTGCAGAAAGGAAAAATCGTACCCTGGTTGAAACCGTAAGAGCAATGCTATCAGATTCAAACTTACCTAAGTCTTTTTGGGCTGAAGCTCTAAGTACAGCAGTCTATATTAGAAATAGGTGTCCAACAGCTGCTCTAACAGACATGACACCTTATGAAGCTCTTAATGGCAGAAAACCCAATGTTGAACATTTAAGAATTTTTGGATGTGTATCATATGTTCATGTACCTAAAGATGAAAGATCTAAATTAGATTCTAAATCTAAGCGTTGTGTTATGTTAGGATATGGATCTACTACTAAAGGTTACAGATTGTATGATGTAACTAGTAAGAAAATAATTTACAGCAGGGATGTAATTTTCAATGAATCTCAAATGTATTTTCTTGAGAAGGAGTGTGCTAATGTGGATTCTGTTTCAGTTGAAAAAGTTGATATTTCCATTCCTGTAGATAAAGATGAGAAAAATGGAAATGAAGCTCCTGAAATGCATGTTAGGCGGTCCAATAGAGATAGACGTCCACCAGAACGTCTTGGTGAATGGGTTAATATTTGTGATGCACCATCACTTGGTGAACCACAAAGTGTTGAGGATGCTTTGAATGGACCTGAAAAATCTCTTTGGAAGGCAGCTATGCAGAGTGAAATAACAGCTCTTTCTTCTAATGATGTTTGGGATTTGACAGAGTTGCCGGAAGGACGAACTCCCGTCAAATCGAAGTGGGTTTTTAAAAGGAAAATTGGACCTGATGGCTCAGTTTCCTCTTACAAAGCTCGCTTAGTTGCTCAAGGTTTTTCACAAAGACATGGTATTGACTATGATGAGACCTTCAGTCCCGTGGTTAGGTTTGAGTCAATACGTACCATCTTATCATTAGCTGCTCGCGAAGGATTAAAGATCCATCAGATGGATGTATCTTCTGCATTTCTCAATGGAGAACTGCGTGAAGAGATTTACTTAACTCAACCCGAATCTTTTCATGAACCTGGAAAAGAAGAGTTAGTATGCAAACTAAACAAGGCCATCTATGGCCTCAAACAAGGTCCTAAATGTTGGAATGATAACTTAGATACATTTATTAGAGACTTGCATTTTGAACAAAGTCCTAGTGATTCATGTGTTTACACTCGCATGTATGATAATGATTTATGTATAATTGCCATATATGTTGATGATGTCATTTTAGCTTGTAAGTCCTTTGATATTATTGCTGAGATTAAGAATTTGTTGAGTGAGCGTTACTTGATGAAGGACTTAGGAGAACTAAAGTACTTTTTAGGTGTAAAAATTGCACAAAATAATGGTAAAATATTCATCAGTCAATCTGGATTTGTTAAAAGTGTTCTTAACAAGTTTGGCTTTGGTGACTGTAAGCCTGTATCTACTCCATGTGATGTAAGCAATGTTCTTTTAAAAGACTATGATGAATCAGATCTTTTTGATACTACTAAGTATCAATCTGCAGTTGGCAGTTTGTTATATTTGTCCACAAAAACCAGACCAGACATTTCATATGCAGTATGTAATGTTGCAAAGTACTGTAATAAACCTTATCAACAGCATTGGTCAGCAGTTAAGAGGATCTTCAGATACCTCAAAGGAACCATTACAGTTGGACTACTCTATACTAATGATGATGTAAATGAATGTGTAGGTTTTGCTGATGCTGACTGGGCTGGTGATAGATCTGACCGTAAATCCACATCAGGTTATTGTTTCAGGCTCGGGACTAGTAGACTGATTTCTTGGCGCTCAAACAAGCAATCGTGCGTTGCACTCTCAACTGCTGAGGCAGAATATGTAGCACTATCTGGTGCAGCACAGGAAGCTGTTTGGCTTAAATCTTTGCTAACGGACTTGAAACACGATTGTCAAAGTCCTATAACTATCTTTGAGGATAATCAGTCTGCTATAGTCCTTGCGAAGAATCAGAAATATCATTCTCGTACTAAACATATTGATATAAAGTTTCATTTTGTGCGAGAGTTGATCAATAACAAAACCATTGGTGTGAAATATTGTCCAAGTGATAATATGTTGGCTGATATATTAACCAAGGCACTCCCCGTGGATAAGTTTAAAAAATTTAGAAAAGGTATGGGAATGACTGAACAAAAAGTGAATGAATAGAATTTACAAAAACAATACAATCTGAGAAGGAGTGTTGAAATATAAATATTTGTTATTGTGCATCTTGTATTGTTTTTGATTGAATGTATAATGCAATGTATAGTAAGAATTTTGTCATTTGATTTATTGTATAATCTGTACTTAATTTGTATGTATAAGAAAGTTCAGTTGCTAGGCCTGAGAGATTTCCCACGCTAAGGGAGACATTACGCTTCTACAAGTCAGTCATAGTGAAGCCACGGTGTGGAGAGGTTGAGGTGTACATTTTTGTCTGAACATAAACTTAGTTGTGTCATGTACATTGTGCCTATGAAGAACAATAAACAGTTAAGTACTTTTCTAAGCGTTTATATAATACCCATAACTTTTAACAATGTCGAGGTGGTCCTTGACTTTGAGGACTTTTGTTTCATGGTGTAAATGGTCTGTAGGTGTTGTATTTGTGCAGCCTGTAATTGTTTTTAGGGCTTTGTTTTGTATGATTTGAAGGGTGTTGTGGTGTGTCTCACTGAGATTAGGAGCCCGTGCAGGACTCACATAATTCATCACTGAGCGTATGCATTGTTTGTATATTGTTGTATTAGTTTCTTTATTTTGTCCAAATGTTGTTCCAGTGATTGACTTAAGTGCGTTAAGTCTAGGTGTGCATTTGTTTTTTATGTTTGTGATGTGTTGTTTGAAAGACATGGATGTATCGTATATTATACCAAGAATTTTCGGTGTGTTTGTGTGTGGTATTAAGAGTGTTGTTGATGTAGAGTTGAGGTATGTAGTTGTGTTCTTTTGTCCAGTTGGTGAGAAGTGTTGCTGTACATTTGGTTGGAGCTATTTTGAGTCTGTGATGAACCATGTGTTGAGTGTATCAAGGTATGGCTGGATTATTTCTGCAGCTTTGTCTGTGTTACGATGTGTGCATGTGATTGTTATGTCATCTGCATAGGAAGAGATTTGTATTTCTGAGGTATCTGGTGTGGGTACGTTATGCATGTATAGATTAAAGAGCGTGGGGGATAGAACAGACCCCTGTGGTACTCCATTCTTAATATTTCTAATGTGCGATGATTGGCCCATTATATGACACATGAGCATTCCTACCTGCCAGATAATTGGCCAGCCATCTTTTGGTGTTATTGTGCATGTCTGTGTTATATATTTTATTTGTTAGATTGTGGCGGGGGATAGAATCAAAGGCTTTACTAATGTCTAATGTTATAAGAAGTGTTATGTGGTGGGGCCTATCTGAATTGATGCCATCTAAAATTCTTTGTGTGAGGTTTGTCAGAAGAGTGTTTGTGGAGTGTAGTGGCCTAAAACCGTGTTGTGAGTCAGCAAGGGGAGTATGTGGTGTGACAAGTTTAAGTATTAGGCGTTCAATGACTTTAGAGGGGGTGCAGAGAAGTGTGATTGGGCGGTGCGATGTTGGGGTTGTTGGGTCTTTGTTTGGTTTTGGAATGGTGATTATTTTACTATGCTTCCAGATGTCGGGTATAGTGTTGTGTGAATAGTTTGCAATGTTTGTGAGTGCATGTATACCTTGTGGTTCAATGTGTTTTAGGTGGATGTTACTTATGTTATCAAGGCCACAGGCAGATGAGTGCTTGAGATTATATATTATGTGTTTTGTCTGACTGTCTATGAAGGGTGTAGTCTGAGTCTGTGGGAAAGTCTTTCTTACATCGAATAGTGCATCGGCCATCAGGGTGAGAAGTGAGATGGCTTGTCTGTGCAAAATGTTTTATGTGTTTGCTTGTTGTCTGTTCGAGGGTAGATTGTCTGTTGTTGTGATTATTGCTGCGTGAGAGCGTGTTGTGTTACTGTTGGATAGTGTAATGCTGTTGAGTGTTTTGTACAATTTGCTGGTGTTTGTTTTGTGATCAAGTGTATTGATAAAATTTTGTCAATTTTGTGTTTTTTGTTCATGTATTTTATTGGCAATCACAGTGTTTAGTGTTTGTATTTGGTCTGCTATGTTTTGAGGGATAGGTGTGGGGGTATTGTGTTTAAGTGCATCTTGTTGTCTGATGAGGCCTTGGATTTCTGGTGTGAAGTTGGGGTTGTGTGATTTTCTGTTGCCTCTAGGGATGTATCTCTTGTCTGCGTTTTGTATGATTGTATTAAAAGTGTGCACAGCATTGTATATGTTTGTGATTGGTGTACTGTTAAGTGTTTCAAAATGTTGTTCTGTCTCTTCAGTAAAAGCTTCCCAGTTAGCTGTCTTGTAATTGGTGTATGTGTGTCTGTGGCCAACTGGGGTGCATCTTGTTTTGGTGGTGATGATGATTGGAAGGTGGTCAGGACCAAGGGTTCCGACCACTCTCCATGACGTTGTTGGGGTTAGGCAGGGGGAACAAAAGGTGATATCAGGAGAGGAGGGAGTGTAGAGGGCTTGGTGTGGGATATGTGTATGATTATGTGTGTTGTTCATGATAGTCAGAGTCAAACTGAGTCTGTATATCAAGCTCTCTGTCTGTGTCAAGGTTGTCGACATACCAGGGCGACGACTTGGCATTGAAGTCACCACCCATGATCAGGTTGGGGATTGAGGCTAGTTGGTGGGTTGAATGAGATTGTATCTTTCCAGGGAAGCTTCTTTAGAATTTCTGAGTGTGAAGGAATTTGACATTTATGATGTTTCAAGTCAATGTACGTTGCCTATAAAAGTCTGACACTTATGGAAAATGTGTTTATAAAAAGTTTTTGTGGTAAATTGGTTCTTCAGCATCTTTTTTTTTATAATTTCATGGAGGATAGGTGATTATGGTGTTTCTTATTGTTTTGGTAAATGTTTTAGTAAGCATCCATCACACCATTATTGCCCAGCCACATTTTGTATTAAGTATTTATTACAAAAATTGGAAGTCTGAATATGTACTAAATGGCACCTGCCTGTCAAATGTCAAAAGTACAACTTCACCTCCTCATACTTTGTTTCATACACCAGAATCGCCTAAATTATGTCCTAAAGGCTGATTTTATACCCCAAGTTACCCCCAAAAAATTGCTGCCAGGGTTACCAGTTTTGTTAATAAAAAAAATTTAGGTGCCTTTTACAGCCAATGGATAGGCTACTTGGTCATTACACTCTCAACGTAATGCCCATTTTTGGCAAATTTTTGAAATTGCAGCATACGACATATGCTGCTGATGCTCAATCCATAAAACAATTGCAGCATATGATATATGCCACTGATGCTGTATGGGTTAAAGAAGTTTTCCCAACTCACTTTTTGAAAGAATTTTCTGAGTTTCCCAAAATCTGTTTTGTTATACATCAGTCTTCCTTTTCTGTTTCTTGTTTCTTCCCAAATATATTTCCTCTCTTAGTTTGAGCTCAAGTAGTATGTGGTCATTCTTCATAATTGATGTCTTGTATTCCATTTTATCCACAATTTCACGCTCTGGCATAAATATTAAATCTAGGGGTTTATGGGAGGATCTTGATTGAGAGGATTAGTGTGGATTTCGGACAGGTAGAGGTTGTGTAGATCAGATTTTTGTGGTAAGACAGATATGTGAGAAAGCTATAGGAAAGGGGAAGGATGTTTTTTGGGCCTCTATGGATCTGGAAAAGGCTTACGACAGGGTAGACAGAAAGGCACTGTGGGAGGTTATGCGGATATACGGGATAGGAGGAAAGCTTCTTGGAGCTGTCAAGAGTTTTTATGAGAGTAGTAGAGCTTGTGTCAAGATTAGAAATGGAGAGAGTGAGTGGTTTGAGGTAAAGGTGGGACTTCTTCAAGGATGCGTTATGTCACCCTGGCTGTTCAACTTATACATGGATGGGGTAGTGCGAGAGGTAAATGCAAGGGTAGTGGGTCAGGGATTGGAGATGGTTAAAGAAAATGGAGAAAAGTGGGAGGTGAGCCAGCTGTTGTTTGCAGACGACACTGCGCTTGTGGCAGGATCGGAGGAGGGATTGAGGAAGTTGGTGACAGAGTTTGGGAGAGTGTGTGATAGAAGAAAGCTGAAGATAAATGTGGGTAAAAGTAAGGTGATGAGATGTACAAGGGGTGAAAGTGGCAGTAATCTGGAAGTGAGCATTAAGGAAGAGCAACTGGAGGAAGTGGATAGTTTTAGATATTTGGGTGCAAATGTGGCAGGAAAAGGTGGAGTCAAGGTGGAGGTAGAATGTAGATTGAGAGAAGTGAGTAAATGCCTTGGTGGATTAAAAAGTGTAATGAGGAATAGACATTTGGGAATGGATGCTAAGAGGAGACTGTATGAAGGAGTGATTGTGCCAACAGCACTGTATGGAGCAGAAACATGGAACATAAGAGAGGAAGAGAGAAAGAGCTTGAATGTGTTTGAGATGAGGTGTCTGAGAAGTATGATGGGGGTTACTAGGCTAGATAGAGTGAGAAATGAGGAGGTGAGGAGGAGAACAGGGGTGGAAAGGGAGTTGGGAGATAGGGTTGATGAAAGAGTATTAGGATGGTTTGGACACATGGAAAGAGTGAAGAAAGACTAGTAAAGGAGGTATGGAAGGCAGATGTGGAGGGAGTGAACATGAGGGGACGTCCTAGGATGAGATGGATGGATGGGGTGAAGGGGGCTTTGGGGAAGAGGGGAATGTCTGTTGAGGAAGGACGGGAGAGGACAGAAGACGGGTGAATGGAGAATGGTTGTATATGGAAGATGTTGTGATGCATGAGGTGGTGAGGTAGTGTGTGTGAGCAAAATTTTGACGCAACCCGAAGGGATTTCTCCCCGTCCTCTCCTTTATATGGGGGGACGGAGAGGGGGGGTCGCCGATTTAATGAAGCGGCCTTGCTGTGGATGTGCTGTGTCTTGCGACACTGCTTCTGACCCAGGGCAGTGGACAGGGTGCAGGGATGACCCTTCATCTAGGAGGTGCTAAGATGGGAGGGAGGGTGGAGGGGTGTGGAGTGTTTTCAGGGATGGAATGGGTGGGAATGATTTTATGCCTTTTCCTTTCTGGCTACCTCCCTAGTAAGGGGGAAAAAGCCTTGGTATATGTATGTATGTAGTCTCAATGGTTCTTCGTTATTTCTATATCTCAGGGGTTCTCATTAGGGGTGAAATTCTCCCCCAGGGGGTAATTTTGGGATTTCTGGGGATGATTTGTGACCACAGTCAGCTTACGGGGTGAGGAAAGCAATTATAGGTTTTGGCCTATCTGGCCTGTCACCTGGGCTGGATTTATACTAATTTGGGAAAAATATATACTAATTTGGAAAAAATAAAAGGATTTTTAGTAATATTTGCATATTATTTAGAATGCACCTTTTGAAACAGACAATCTTGGAAAGGAAGGGGGGAATGGCATTCTGACAAATGGTGAAAGGGGTGAATGGGCCAAGTAAGGCTGAGAACCCCTGCTATATCTGATATTTTCTTTTACCCACTGAGTCACTGTGTATCCAATGGTCATGTCCAGTAGTATGCAATCAATGCCATATGGAGATATTCTACTACAACTCTCTGTGGAAGGCAAAAATACCCTTAGAAATAAAGCAGATAAAAAGCTCTACAACAATAATCCTACCATAATTTTTAATCAATTTTATATATACATATATATATATATATATAACAAGGCTTTTTCCACCTTACAAGGGAGGTAGCCAAAAAAAAGGCATAAAATCATTCCCACCCATTCCATCCCTAAATACACTCCACTCCCCTCCACCCTCCCTTCCATCTTAGCACCTCCTGGATGATGGGTCATCCCTGCACCTTGTCCACTGCCCTGGGTCAAAGGCAGTGTTGCAAGGCACAGCACATCCACAGCAAGGCTGCTTCATTAAATCGGTGACCTCCCCTCTCCATAAAAGGAAAAGACGGGCAGAAATCCCTTCAGGCTGCGTCAAATTTTGCTCACACATACTACCTCACCTCCCATCTCCCCCACCCATTCCACCTCATGCATCACAACATCATCCATATACAACCATTCTCCATTCACCCTTGTCTTCTGTCCACCAATTTGGAAGTAGTGTGCCAAACCAGCAGGACGATAAAAGACATCACAAGGATGAGAACATACAACCAAACACCAGGCACCAAAGCTGGTGATTATCATATTCTGTGCTCGGGATGTGATAAAGTTTACATCGGAGAAACGTCATGCAGCCTGAATACACGAATACATGAACACCATTACGATGTCAGGCATGATGTCACCACCAATGCATGTGTGACACACAGTAACAGGGAAAACCATCTGATGGACTGTAAGAATGCAGAGCTGCTGATATGAGAACCCAACAAGATCCGTAGGAAGTGTTTGGATGCAGTGATCATTCAAGGAACGAACACTATTGAACAAAATAGGAGTATGTTCAACATCTCACCCCACATAATTCCTCTAACACCCATGGCCAACAAAATTTTAAACCACCCTTTGTGAGCAATTTGCCTGCAGACGTTTGTGCCAGCCTTCTCAACCTCTCCCAGTATTCAATCCCCCTTCTCCTCCTCCTCCTCCTCTTCCTTCCCCCTACTTCTTTCTTTCCCCGTTCCCTCCATTCCTCTTATTTAATCTCAAGCATATGTATCTCAACTTGTACTCGAAAAAGCTATAATAAGTGAAATGTCGTACAAATAAAGGCTCCGTCTTCATATGGTGTTTAACCCCTTCCATACGGTGCCGCATACGTAGGCGGTATGAGGAGCAAGTGGATATGCGATGCTGCTATATCGGCGTCTTGATTATATTTATTGTAGTTGCCCCTGCATAATGACATACTCTCTAAACTGTCTTCATCACATTTTCTATGGTTATCAAAATTCACGGGTGAAAGAGAGAACGATCGATATAAGCGGTGACTATATTTTATGATGCGAGTATTATTACGACACATCGTATGTCTGGCTGCTAATGCTGCCCGCGATATTTTGAACCGTACTGAAGAGGTTAACTCGTCAGATGATACTGTAATGCAAAGATAGGATGGGAGGAGTAAGGAGCGGTTATGTGTGAATGATATTTTTTACAAAATCTGAAGAGATTTCTCCCTGTCTTCTTTTTTTTTTCCAAATGAGGAGATGGAGAGGAGGGGCTTGCTGATTAAGTGAATGGGCCTTGCTGTGGAGGTACTGTGTCTTGCTCCATTGCTTTTGACCCAAGGTAGTAGGCAGGATACAGGGATGACCCTTCATCCACAAGGTATTAGGATGAGCAGGAGGAAAGGGTGGTGGATGGGAGTGGAATGGGTGGGAGTGAAATGTGTGCCTTTTGACTTGGCTACCTCCCAGGAGGTGCCAAGATAAGAGGGTGGAGGGGAGTGGAGTGTGATAGGGATGGAATGGGTGGGAGTTGTTTTATGCCTTTGTTTTTTGGCTACCTCCCTTGTAAGGGGGAAAAAACCTTTGGCATATATATTCATGTATGTACCTCCCTTACAAGGGGAAAAAACCCTTGGTATAGAGACCCACACACCTGTCACACTATGAAAATACATTTTAAGTCTTAGTTATTTAATTTTACTTACTGAAAGAGAAGAGTAAGTAAAGAACAATAATTTTACTTTCTGAAAGATAATACCATATATCATGGTGTATATGAAAACTGTGTACAACACCCAGGATTTCCATCTAAAAATAGATTTTAAGCTATACTTGCTGTACGAGACTATCCTATGTCTTTGTGGGTCAGGTGAGCTGTACCTCCCCCAGCAGCCCCTTCAGGCTCTGCTCTTCTAGTGTTTCAATAGCATTTTCACTGTCTCAATGAATAAATTTTGCATGCAATAACTCTGCAATCTTGCTTATTTAAAATTTATCTAGTTCTTTTATAAAAGTAGCCAAATATTGTGAATGTCATCCTATAATACATATCAAATGTACCTGGCTGGTGTAAACACTATTGTAGTAACATCACTTAGGCACCAGTTATTTTACAGGAAATAACATGGTATCAAGTATACCATGGTAACTTAATTTACTTTAGCTTTTACAGGTTTACTTACAGTATGTATAATATTGTATTGTAATATATTAGAAATTTTGTTATAAAGTACACGGTTGAACAGGTTGATTACAAACATTTTCTGTTCATCAGTCACTGCAAAGGGTGACTGGTGTCTGTCAGGTAAGTTTGCTACACCGTTATTTCAATATTTGTTGTTGACACTCATCAGTTACATTGAGTTGCAGCACCTGCTGTGGCTGTACAATCCAATTCTGGATTGACTGACTATGTTACATTTGACACAACTGAAGGTTCCATCAGGCTCAGAGGGTATGGATTCTTCCCTCTGCCATCTGTGCCTTCTTCCCTCTTCCCAGTGCTGTTCTCTCTTTTCCTTGCTCCTCTGGACATATGCTTTCACAGTACTTCTCCAGCTGTTGTGATCTTCAGCTACTACCTCCCAGTTTGCTGGATTAATGTCGCCTGCCCTCATGTCTTGTTTAAAGATGTTCCTGCAGGTCTGGAACCTGTGATGAGTTCATCATACATGATGCCCTTGGGGATTCACCCATCATCCATTTATCTGACATGGCCAAGCCACTGCAGTTGGTGCTGAGTCAGGAGTGCAGACATGCTGGAGATGCCTGCCTGGTTGAGAACATTCTTGTTTGGTACATGGTTTTGCCATGTGATGCCCTGAATCCTCCTGAGGCTGTGCATGTGGATGTTAAGCCTGCATCCTTGGTGGGAAATGGTCCATGTCTAGCTGCCATAGAGCAGTATGCTGAGCATATGAGCTTGGTGCACTTACATCTTTGTGTTAAGGGAGTTATGTGATTATTCCAGACCCTCTATGATAGGCAGGCCATGACTGTTGCTACTTTGCCAAGCCACTTACTGAGTTCAGTATTCTGGGAGAGATTACTGGGGACAGTGGAACCAACATATTTGAAGTCTTTGATAACCTTGAATGTAAAATCACTATGTAGATACTTGGAGGTGCTGCTGGTCCATGATGTTAGTCTTCCATACGGTGCCGCACACGTAGGCGTCATGAGGAGCAAGTGGATTCGCGACGCTGCCATATCGGCGTCTTGATTATATTTATTGTAGTCGCCCCTGTGTTTTTACATTCTCCCTAATCTGCTCTTAATCCCATTTTCTGTGGTTTTCAAAATTCACGGGTGAAAGAGAGAACGATCGATATAAGCCGTGACTATATTTTATGTATTATTACGACACGTCGTACGGCTGGTATTGGCTGTTGCCCGCGAGATTTAAGTCCCGTAGTGAAGTGGTTAATACATACATATACCAAAGGCTTTTTCCCCCTTACATGGAAGGTAGCCACAAGAAAAAGGCATAGGAACTACTCCCACCTATTCCATCCCCTCTACCCTCTTCCCTCCCTCTTATCTTAGCACCTCCTGGATGACGGGCAGCGAAAAAAATACACGGGAGCGACACGCGATTTCGCTTCGGAAAGTTCTAATGTCGCTCTCACAAATCCAATGGCGGGAGCGATCCCCCACAAAAAAATCGCTCCCGCGGCAAGATTCAATGTTTTCATGCATTATCCATCATTTGGCAATCCCCGAATCCCATCACCATTGATGAAAGGATCAGAGCATACACAACTTACCCGTGATCAATCATTGCATTATCAATCGATATCATAAACGCAACGCATGTGCACATATACTAGTACATGTTGACTAGACTTTACACGACCATCGTGCTACATAATGTCGCTAGTTGCGAATTGCATGGTACCTCTGTGCAGGGAAGTTCATTGGTTGCATGCAGCTAGCTGCCCAATCAATGCACTGACTACATGTAAAATGCACCATTGACTAAATAACAGTAACTAGATCAAATCATCAAAAATTCAAAGTGCAAGAGTTAAAGAGTGAGTAAAACTGATTAAGAGAGCTAGTGTAAACTGAGCACTGAGAATGAGAAGTTGAAAATTACATGCTAATGGATTAATCAAATAATCATATAAACAGGTTTAACCTATTAGGTTGCTATAACTAGATTAATATCAAGTAATGAAAATTACATAGTGACCTTGTACTGCTACCATAGAAGACCTGCATAGTACTATGCAGAACAGCAGAAAGTCAGAAACTACTAATTTTATTCTACAAAACTCTGCAAGTGGATCTTAAACAACTTAAAAAGGTAACTCAGTAATTTGCATCATATTGAAATCCATTAACTTTTCGATTTAGGAAGTTGCCCCTTGGGGCTACAGGGAGAAGGATGCCTAGTCCCTCTCCCCGTCCCTTTCTTCTCGCCTCTTACGATCCAAGTGGGAAAACTTGGTGGCAGTATTCTTTTCCCCCACCACAGGGAATTCCCCCAATCAGAAAGAGAATAGGGGGACGGAGAGGGGGGGTCGCCGATTAAATGAAGCGGCCTTGCTGTGGATGTACTGTGTCTTGCGACACTGCTTCTGACCCAGGGTGGTGGGCGGGGTGCAGGGATGACCCGTCATCCAGGAGGTGCTCAGATGAGAGGAAGGGTGGGAGGGGTGTGGAGTGTATTTGGGGATGAAATGGGTGGGAGTGCTTTTATGCCTTTCCCTTTTTGGCTACCTCCCTTGGAAGGGGGAAAAAGCCTTGGTATATGTATGTATGTATGAAATCCATTAACTAATTTGGCATGTTTGTATCAATACATTACAATAATAACCTGTAAATTTGTATGTATCTTATTCTTCCCCCACCCATCCCCCTCCCCCCAAAATTAAAGGCTGATTTGTTTAAAAAAAAATATATATATTTTTCATGCACATGAATAATGAGTTAGCCTTCCAATAGAACCTGCAAAAACATGGCTCTGGAAGTATAAAAAATGGCTCTGGTAATTAAAAAAATGGCTCTGGTGGAAAAAAAAGAAGAAGTATTTTTTCCCCTGATGATGGGTAATCCCTACATCTTATCCACTGCCCTGGGTCCTAAGCAGCGTCGCTTCATTTATTTGGCAACCCCCCCTCCCTGTCCCCTCATGTAGAAAAGAAGATGGGAAGAAATCCCTTCGGGCTGCATCAATTTATATCTCATACATACTCCCTCACCCCCATCCCCTATCCACTCCCCCTCATGCATCACAGCATCATCCATACACAACCTTTCTCCATTCACCCGTCTTCTGTCCTCTCCCATCCTTCCTCAACAGACATTCCTCTCTTTCCCAATGCCCCTTTTACCCCATCCATCCATCTCATCCTAGGATGCCCCCTCATGTTGACTCCTTCCACCTCTGCCTTCCACACCTCTTGTACTAATCTTTCTTCACTCATTCTTTCCATGTCTCCAAACCATCCAAATACTCTTTCATCAACCCTATCTCCCAATTTGGAATTTGGAAAAAGTAAAAATAGAATATCAAGATATTATAAAATTGGTGAAGCAGTAAAAAGAAGTGAACTCGGAAAGAGGCCTTGGAGTAATAATCAGCAAAGAAATGACACCAGACGAACATACCAATAACATAAAAAAAATATTAGTTACAACAGTGGTTCTTAACCTTTTCATTACCAGCCCCCCTACGAACTACTATTTTTTTCACGCCCCCTTGCATATATAGGTAAATATTATTCTCTAATTTAAAAATAGAATAGAAACGGCAATGTCTTTTTAGTCCATTTATCAAGTATAAATTGCAATAATTTGATATTTGACACTTTCGAATAGGTACATGATTAATGAGATATTTGGCACTACTTCTTAGCTACCAGATCTAGAATACGCGGTCGAATGCTCGAGAGTGCACAACGCAAGTCGCCTTCAACGTTGAGGCAGTTTCTGTACTTAGTCTTGATAGAAATGAGCGTGGAAAATGCCGTTTCACACATATATGTGGATCCAAACATTGTTAGAATCCGAAGAGCCTGGTGTAAGGTCAAAGGGTAAACATGAAGGTATTTGACCCAGAAAGTCTCCAAATCCATATATTTGAAGTCTTCTTTAGCTGTGGAGTCGATCTTCAACTCTAGGAACTCTTCTTGGACTTCTTCAGCTACTTCACATTGAAATGGATTCCTGATGAATTTCCATGCTTCACGCTTGTCGTCTATATCTGGGAAGTATCTAACGAATTCCGATTTCAAGTCACTTAGATGAGTAATTATTTGCTCTTTTAACTCAGTCGAGGTTACTGTCAGCGAGAGCCGTATCTAAGTTTCTAAAACTGGCTACATTTCCCTGTAGAACTCGACATTTCCAAAGATCGAGATTGGCCATGAAGGTATGAATGGTGTCATGGTGCACGAGGATATTGTTGTTTTTTCCTTGTAGTTTGAGGTTCACAGCATTCAATGCCTCAAAAATATCCACTAGGTAGGCTAAGGTTGCATGAAAGCCTTCATACTGAAATTTTTCATAAAGGTCTACTTTCTGCTGTGAATCTAGAAATATTTCTACTTCTCGTAACTCATAAAGCCTTCCAAGCATATTTCCTTTTGACAACCATCGCACGTTCATGTGAAAAAGCAAGGCTTCATGTTCGGATTCCATATCCTTACACAGCAGTTTAAAAAGACGACTGTTCAAGGCTCCAGCTTTGACAAAATTGACAATCTTGATAGCCACATTCAAGACGTCCATCACTTCAACAGGCAAAGTTCTGGATGCTAAGGCTTCCCGATGAAGTATGCAGTGTGTACTCATTACGGAAGGATTTCTTTCTTTCACCTTTGTGACAAACCCAGACCGTAAACCACGCATGGCTGGTGCTCCATTAGTACACACTCCTACCAGTGACTCCCAAGAAAGCTGATTTTCCTGGAAAAAATCTGATATAACATCAAAAATAGCTTCTGCTGTTGTGAAACTTTCCATCGGGTGACAGAACATAATTTCCTCTTTTATATTATTGTCTGATACAAAACGAGCATACATCAGAAGCTGAGAACACTGAGCGACATCAGTCGTTTCATCACACTGGATGGCAAAAACAGGGGAGGCTCTTACTTGGTCGAGAGTCTGAACTTTGATATCTTGAGATAATTAATCTATCCTTTTCTTGACTGTATCATTTGACAAAGAAATCTGGGAAAGCTTATTTGCACTATCTTTCCCCAAAACGAGTTCTGCTGCACATAATATACTTGGTTTTATGAGAGACTCTCCAATGTTATGACTCTTCTTGCTCTTTGCAATCAACATAGCTATCTCATAGGAAGCCTCAACAACCTTTGAAGATTGCTGCCGAAATGACCCACTGTCGTCCAGTTTAGCTTGCTTCAAGGTGTCTTTTTTAGTTTCAAAGAATGCCTTCGGCTTGTCAACTAAAGCAGGATGTGATGTCCTCAAGTGGCGTTCCATCATTGCTCAGAGTCTTGTAACACATCACACACTGTGGAACCTCGGTGTCACCCCTTTGGAGAGACACAAATCCAAATCGAATGTAATCTTCAATGTACTTCCGTTTCCTAGCACTCATTGCAAAATACTTGATCTTTTGTATCTATGTAAATATGTAGAACAAATGAGGCCAACACAACAATAAGCAATAATCACACAACGACTGGTGAAATGCAATTGTCTCAGTCACACCGTCCCACACATTGATAGCATCGCGCGAGAATTTACTAGCCAATCAGCTTCCGTCTTATCATGACGTCATCGTACGATTCAACCGACGAAGACAACCTCGGAAGAAACGCTCTGCCTAAACGGGTCTCACTCTAACGGTTCATTAGTAAGAAAGAATTCTGTAATAATTCATATGCTTATGCTTATAGTACTGGCCCATGCTGTTGTAAAAGTAATCACTGACTGAAAAAACTTATACTTTTCACCCAAAAGCTTGCGCCCCCCCTGGAAATGATCCACGCCCCCCTGGTTAAGAATCACTGAGTTACAATAATAAGACCAAAACTAGAGAATGCAACAACACTATGGATACCCAGTACTAAAAAAATATATTAAGAACTAAGAAAGAATACAAAAAGCAATGACAAAGTTGGGGGGGGGGTTAGCGAGTTGTTATGTGTGAACAATATTTTGATGCAGTCTGAAGGGATTTCTCCCCCATCTTTTCCTTTTCTGTATGAGGGGATGGAGAGTAGGGGTCATCAATTAAATAGTGGCCCTGTTGCATTGCTTCTGACCCAGGGTGGTCGACAAGGTGTAGGGATGACCCAGTCTAGGAGGAGCCATGGAAGGAGGGAGGAAGGGATGGTGAATGGGAGTGGAGTGTGTGGGGATGAAATGGGTGGGAGTGGACTTTAGCCTATTGACTTTGGCTACCTCCCTTATAAGGAGGGAAAAAGCCATTAGTGTATGTATCTATTAATTTATCTTAATAAATTAATAAATGGAAACCAAGAAAAGAGGGAGGGAGGGGTGGTGAATGGTAGTGGAGTGGGTGGGAATGAAATGAGTAGGAGTTGAATTATGCCTTTTGACTTTGGCAACCTCCCTTGTAAGATTCGGACTCCTTGGTATATATATATACAACCACTCCTCGTTTAACGATGACAATTGGGACCAGCGCACCGTCGTTACCCGAATTGGTCGTTAAGCGAAAGTGTATACATATACGTACATGTACTGTATGTACAATGTCCAGCAATACCTGTATCTTTATTTACGTGTATTTTCCCTACTTTACACAGTAGATTAAAGCTTTATTTACTGTTTATTTACGGTGGTTAGGTCCCTGAAATTACCGTATATGACCAAATCCGGGGTATTTTTTTAGTTTCAACCATGGGCACAATATAGCAATAGAAAATTAATTATTAATTTTGTAAATTAAAATGTATCAACGTAATATGCAATTTTGTGGGCGGAAATGAAAGTAAAAAATACCATGCTACAAGAAAATATGCTAATGAACGAAGTCGGTAGCATAGGATCGGGACGCCATCTTGTCGTCTGCTAACGTCTCTCACGACAACGATGACGAGGACGAGCCGGATGACATTTAATTTGCAGGTAATGATTTATCAAACACAGGTTAGGTTAGACGAATTTATCATCCTTTCATTTCTTCGACATCGGCATCCATCATAACAAACATGGTGTACCATTCGTCCGACATGACTTCGTTACTTACGAAATTTGTTTTAGCACCTTTTTTTTTATTTCCGCTCACAAAATTGCATATTACGTTGATACATTATAATTTACAAAATTAATAATTAATTTTCTATTGCTATATTGCGCCCTTGGTTGAAACTAAAAATTTACCACTACCAGTATATATTGTACCCCAGGCAGTTTTCGCAGCTTGCAGGATGGTAATGTAGACCTAAGCTTCAGAACACTTTACCTCACAGCTAATATCCACCGTACAAGTTCATTTATAACATCATACAAATTTGCCTTAGCCAACTTAATTATCGTACACGACGTCGTAACTTTGGGAGATTTACGTTAAACGAATATTGGTCTGTCATAAAGCCCGTCGTTACTCCAAGTTGTCGTTAACCGAGTAGGTCGTTAAACGAGGAGTGGGTGTATATATATATATACAGTATATATATATATAATTTCTTTTTTGGGGGTGGGGGCTATCCCTTGTGTGTAGTTAGGGTTATACATATATATATATGTATATATTTTTTTTTTTCCCTCTTTGAATGAGTCCTTTGCTTGCTTTCTGTATGGGAAAAAAAGGCCTCTTGTACCTTCAGCCTTTAGATTTAGATCTTGGATCTACAAAGATTCACTGTAGATAAGAAAATGAGAATATGAAGAAAAAATATTAGGGTCTCACTTCTAACTCAACACTTTTACTTAATAGTAGGGCTCTTACCTCAAAAATTCATTCAAAGTGCCATCTGTTTAATACATACATACATACATATACCAAAGGCTTTTTTCCCCTTGCACGGGGGGTAGCCAAAACGAAGGCATAGAAATCACTCCCACCCATTTCATTTCCCATATATTCCACTCCCCTCCACCCTCCTCCCTCCCTCCTATCTTGGCACCTGCCATCTGTTTAATAATCAATAAAAAGAGGAGGGAGACAAAACTAATCACTATATGATTCACCTTGATTCTCTCAAACCGCAATGGAAATGAGTCATGGGAGACTTCCCTTCCCTGAATCCGGACCGCATCATATATGAGGTAACGTGGAAACTTCTGCCCTGTGTTAGGGTCTTTGTCAATCACCATTTCCTAGGAAAAAAAAAAAAAAAAAAAAAAAAAAAAAAGGGGGGGGGGGGGGAAGGAAAAAAAAAAAAGTCATCAAAATTCCTTACAGACAAAACTAACTCTGGTTTTATTTTTATCTCAAGCCTAAATTAGAAACTAATATTCTACTAACACCACAATTCTGCCAAATTTTCAAATGCAATAACATGCCAATATCAGGGTGTATCTTATGTGCCTGTGTACCTTATATGCCTAAAAATATGGTTTATATACAGTAAAACCTTGTTAACTCATGATAACTGGATTGCAACATTCTATGAGTTAGTTTCATCATGTTATCAGGTAAATTTCCCTTCACTCCCTCAAAATACTCAATATACAGTATAGTATAGCACATATGAATGTGCCCCAATAAAACAAATACTAAGATATGATAGGTCATTACTAGTAGGTCATTTGCATAGGTGAGCACTTGGGTATTATGCTCTGCATCTACTGTGGGATCACTTGTGAAGAGGTTGTTTAATGAAGCCAAAACTGGTCTATCACACTTCATTTACATTGGACCCTCCCTCCTCATCCCCTCACAAGTAAATAGAGAAGACAAGGGGAAATACCTTCAGGCCATGTCACTTTATCATCCATTCACAACCTATCCCCTGCCCTCTTCCTTCCTTGCTCAACAGACATTCCCCTTTTACACAAGGCCCCTTTTACCCCATCCATGTCATTCTTGGTCTTCCCCTCAAGTTCACTCCACCCACCTCTGCCTTCCACACTCTTTTTCTTTGTCTTTCTTAACTCATTCCTTCCATATGCCTTAACTATTCCAGTATTTTTTTATCAACCCTATGTGTGAGCTCCCTTTCAAGTATCACTTTCTGTCTCACCTCCTCATTTCTCCTTTCTGTCTTCCTTACATTTCAAGTTTGCCCCATAAAGTGCCATAGTCACAATCACTCCTTCATATAGTCTTCTCTTTGCCTCCATCCCTAGACACCTACTTCTCATGACACTTTTCAATCCAAGACATTTACTTACTTCTTTATTCTGTAATTAACCTCTAGCCCTACTCCTCCATTTCATTCTACATGTGATCTGAAATACTTCAAATTTATCCATTTCCTCTAGCCTCTCTCTGACTTACTGCTACTCTCAACCTTCCTCATCACCTTACTTTTATCCACATTTACTTTCACTTTTCCCACTCTATACCCATCAAGTATGTAAATGCATAAGGACAAGTATAGAAGCAGTGCAAAAACATAGCTTACCCCATCTAACAATGTGTCAGACATATGAAGTTGAAGATTCCGCTTCTGGCGGAATTCCACCTCTGGAACTTGGAAGATACTGTTGTCTCGGTCAGCAAAGTAGACCTCACTTCGTCCATCTATACAAGAATTAGTACAATGAGCCATGAGAAATGTAAAACAATTGACTACCACGGTACACACAAAAAAATAATTACACTTCAATGTAGTATCCACTCAAGTGATTAGGTTAGGTAATGAAGAACTCTGATTTAATTTCCAGATTCAATCATGAGGCACAGGTCTGAATTAATTTCTGTATTCATTCAGATCACTTAAACCAATTAGATATTCAAGAAGATTTAGATAAATTACAGCAATGGTCTGAAAAGTGGCTAATCAAATCTAATACAAGTAAATGCAAGGTAATGCACATAGGTAAAAATAACAGGAAGTATGATTACAAGTTATTTGGAAATTCATTAACAAAAGTGGATAGTGAAAAAGATCTCAACATAATTATCAGAACAATCTCAAATCATCCAAGCAGTGTATAGCCTCTGAGAAAGCAAACAAGATCTAGGACTGATTGCACGATCTTTTGCTTCAAAAGTCCATCACTCATTAACAAGCTATATAAATCGTAAGTTTGTCCACATTTGGAATATGCTGTTTCCGCATGGTCACCGAATCTCATTAAAGACATTGACAGATTGGAAAAATACAACGGCGAACCACAAAACTTATTTAAAATATCAAAAATAAATCATACGAAAATCTACTAAAACATATGAATCTGTTTTCCCTAAAGTGTAGACTTAGAAGTGACTTGATACAGGTCTTTAAGAATTGACACCAAAAGTGATCAAAATTTTCACACTGAATGAGAATCAGACAAGAAGCTATGGTCTCAAACTGTCCGGAAATAGACTTAATTTGGAAGTGAGCAGAAACAATTTGCCAACCATGTAGTTAATGAATGGAATAAACTTCCTGCAGAGGCAGTGCAATGTAGTTCAGTTCGAAGCTTTAACCCCTTCCATACGGTGCCGCATACGTAGGCGGCATGAGGAGCAAGTGGATATGCGAGGCTGCCATATCGGCGTCTTGATTATATTTATTGTAGTTGCCCCTGTGTAATGACATACTCTCTAAACTGTCTTCATTACATTTTCTATGGTTATCAAAATTCACGGGTGAAAGAGAGAACGATCGATATATGCGGTGACTATATTTTATGATGCGAGTATTATTACGACACATCGTACGTCTGGCAGCTAATGCTGCCCGCGAGATTTTGGCCCGTAGTGAAGAGGTTGTGTACTGCAGGTAAAATGGCATAACAGTTGTTTGAGTTTTATGTTGCTGGGGTAGTTATTTTGTCATGTTCAGTTAGTTGTGGCTAGCACCTGGACTCTGAAATAGGGTAGAAAGTCACTCTTTACACTCTCCCCCATACAACTCCCAGAACAGTGGGTGAGTGGTTTGAAGTGAAGGTGTAATTGTCACCATGGCTGTTCAATGTGTAGATGGATGGGGGCAATACAGGAGGTAAATGTAAAGGTGATGGGCAGAGGATAGGAGATGGGTAGTGAGAGTGGAGGGAAATGGGAGTTGAGCTAGTTGTTTGATGACAATGCACTTGTGGTTGGACTAGAGGAGGATCTTGGGGTAGCTAATGATGTAGCATGTGAAGATATGTGATAAAAAGATAAAAGTAAATGTGGTTAAAAGGTGTTGAGATGTACAAGGGGTGAGGGAAGCAGTGGGTTGGAGGTAATTCTTAATGGCAAGACTCCTGAAGAAGTGGATATTTTTAAGTATTAGGGGCACATGGAGTAAGGAAAGGAATGGTGCTAGAGATAAGCTGTACAGTGAAGGATGCAAGTAAATGTCATGGGGGAATGAAAAGTGTCATGAGCAATGGGTATCTACGGATGAGGCAAAGTGAAGATTGTATGAAGGAGTGATTGTGCCTATAAGACTGTATGGGGGTAGATTTGGAATGTAAGGGAGGCAGAAAGGAGAAATTTCAATGTGTTTGAGATGAAATGTTTGATAAGTATGGTGGTTACAAGGACAAACAGAATGAGAAATGAAGAGGTGAGGTAGAGAGCAGGGTTGGAGAGGGAGCTCACAGAAAGGGTTGATAAATGAATATTGGAATGGTTTAGGTATAAGGAAAGAATGAATACTTGGAAAAAAAAAAAAAAAAGGTAGAGGTGGGATGAATGGATTGGGTGAAGCCTTAGGTAAAAGACAAATGTCTGTTGAGCCTAGGAAGGAGAAGGCAAGAGTGGAGAATTGTTGTGAATCGATGATAAACTGACATGGCTCAAAGATATTTCTCCTTGACTTCTCTATATGCTCATGAGGGGACAAGAAGGGAGGGTTGCAATGTCAATGAAGCAGTGGGGGTAAACCAACTTTGGCTTTTATGCCCTGCTGTGGATGTACTCTGGCTTGCTGAATTGCCTCTGAACCAGGGAGTGGGTGAGGGATGAGGACAGGCCTTCATCCACAAGGTAATTGGAGATTTTTTGAAATAGAAAGCAAAGAGCTCTGGAAGGGTATGGGATGGGTGGTGGGTACATGCCTTGACTGGCTACCACCCTTGTGAAGGGGAAGAAGCATTTTGGTATGTGAGATTTATATATGAAAATATATTGATGTTAAATTCTGGTTCTAGGGTTGGGAAATCACTTATAAAGCGATTGATTATCATATGTGAGAACAGTGCACCCTGGAGTATTTTATATATTTTTTTCTATTCCTGAGATATGGATATATCTTGGCTTACTCTGCAATGTCATCCTACATTGAAACTGGTTAACCACTTATTGTTATTGTTATGTCTGTTTCAATCCTCATAAGCTTATTTCTTTTCTTTCACCACCATCTTTACTTCTTTATTCAACCATCTGCAGTCTCTACTTCTGTTTCCTACCATCCTCATCACATATACCATCTTTGTGCACCATCACTTCCTCTTGATATATATAAATTCTTTTACTCCTGTTTCATTTTCATTTTTTACTACCTCCCAAACTTCTCTCAGCTTCTAACGGTATTCTTTCTCCAATTATGACAAAAGAAACAATATAGAATTAATATACAGGGTGTTTGGGATATATATATACCAAAGGCTTTTCTCCGCTTATAAGGGAGGTAGCGAAAAAACAAAGGCATAAACCACTCCCACCCATTCCATCCCCAACATACTCCACTCCCCTCTACCCTCTTCCCCTCCCTCTTAACTTGGCACCTCCTGGATGATGGGTCATCCCTGCATCTTGCCCACTGCCCTGGGTCAGAAGCAGTGTCGTAAGACACAGCAAATCCACAGCAAAGCTGCTTCATTAAATTGGTGACCCTCCTCTCTGTCCCCTCATGCAGAAAAGGAGAAGATGGGGAGAAATCCCTTAGGGCTGCATCAATTTATTTCTCATACATACTCCCTCACCTCCCTATCGCCCACCCACTCCACCTCATGCATCACAGCATTATCCATACACAACCATTCTCCATTCACCCCTATCTTCTGTCTTCTGTCCTTCCTCAAGAGAGTCCCCTCTTTCCCAAAGCCACTTTTACCACATCCATCCATTTCATCCTAGGTTGACCCCTCATGTTCACTCCTTCTACACCTCTTTTATTAGTCTTTCTTCACTCATTCTTTCCATGTGTCCAATCCATCCCAATACTCTTTCATCAACCCTATCTCCCAACTCCCTTTCCACCCCTGCTCTCCTTCTCACCTCAGAAAGAGACCTTGGAGTAATAATCAGCAAAGACATGACACCAAATAAACATGTCAACAAAGTAGTCAGAGAAACCTTCAACCTATTAAGGTCAATGAAAGTGGCATTTGACTATTTGGATGAAGAAATTATTAAAAAAATGTTAGTTACATTAATTAGACCAAAACTGGAATACGCAGCAACACTATGGACACCCAGTACTAAATAGAATATAAGGTAATTAGAAAGATTACAGAGAGCAATGACAAAGATGGCACCTGCTCTTTCCAAATTAACATACAAACCAAGATTGTCGAAATTGGAACTACCAACACTGGAGCAGAGAAGAGAAAGAGATGATCTATTGACTATCTATAGAATCATGAAAGGAATGGAAATCCTTGATAGGAATGATTTACTAAAAATGACAATGGAAAAACAAGAGGTCATGAAAAGAAACTCAAAAAGGATTACTATAGAAGAGATCGGAAAAAGAATAGCTTCCCACACAGAGTGCTGGATATCTGGAATAACTTAGATAAAGAAACAGTGTATGCAAATACTATTCAAGATCTTAAGAAAAAAAATTGATGCTGAAAGATACAAAGACAGGTCACCACAAGCATAGCTCCCTTCCCATATAATACAACTAGGTAAATACATTCAAATTCCTTCTCTCTTCCTCTCTTATGTTCCATGTTTATGCCCCATACAGTGCTGTCAGCACAATCACTCCATACAATTTCCTCTTAGCATCCATTTCTAAATGTCTGTCTCTCATTACACTTTTTAATCCACCAAGGCATTTACTTGCTTCTCTCAATCTACATTCTACCTCCACCCCCACTCCTCCCTTTCCTGTCACATTCATACCCAAGTATCTAAAACTATCCACTTCATCCAATCTCCCTTAATACTCACTTCTAAGCTGCTGCCACTTTTTCCCCTTGTACATCTCACCTTATTTTTACCCACATTTATTTTCAACTTCCTTCTTTTGCACACCTTCCAAAACTCTGTCACTAACTTCCTCAATCCCTCCTCTGACCCTGCTACAAGCACAGTGTCATCAGCAAACAACTGGTTTATCTCCCACTTTTCTCCATTTTCTTTAACCATCTCCGATCCCTGACCCACTACCCTTACATTTACATTTTGCACCGCCCCATCCATGTATAAACTGAACAGCCAGGGTGACATAACACATCCCTGAATAAGTTCCACCTTTACCTCAAAGCACTCACTCTTTCCATTTCTAATCCTAACACAAGCTCTACTACTTTCGTTAAAAGTCTTGACTGCTCTTAACAGCTTAACAGTTTGGAATAAATTTGATCATTTTTTGATCTTCTGTCATCTCAGAACCATTTGAAGGTTTTAATAGTGGTGAAGTGCAATGGATAGGTGATTCTGTTTACTATTGGTGGGTGTGAGAGCTAGTGAGCATGGACAACTGGAAAGCACTACAAAGTCCCACACTTCATGAAGACCAAGTTCCCTCAAACTGTATTTACCTAGTCGTATTTTACAGGAAGGGGAGCTACACTTGTGGTGTCCTGCCTTTGTATCTCACAGTGTCTAGTTTGTTCTTAAATTCATGGATGGTTTTTGCACACACTACTATATTGTCTAGCTTGTTCCAAGTGTCTTTGGGTGTGTTCCCAGCAAAGGCCACATCATGCCTCCCCACATCTTTGAAGAGGGACTCAGACTCACTTCAGATGGCTATATTGAGTTGCTGTCCACTGGTGTCAAGTGCTGGGTGAAGAGGGTGGCTGTGGGAAATATGTGTGGCAGCAGGACTCAGCTTCGTGTCACACCTCTGGGAAAACCCAGAAGTGGCTGTCTGAGAACTTCTATGACTTCATCAGTCCCAACATCTGGCCCCCCAACTCACCTGATTATAACCCCATGGACTATTATGTATGGGAAGCAGTTGAAAAAGACACCAATTATACCACCTCAACACCAAGGACAAGCTGATTGCCAGGATCAAAT
This sequence comes from Oratosquilla oratoria, assembly GCF_046742065.1. Taxonomy (NCBI): domain Eukaryota; kingdom Metazoa; phylum Arthropoda; class Malacostraca; order Stomatopoda; family Squillidae; genus Oratosquilla; species Oratosquilla oratoria. The sequence continues at coordinate 14,769,435 of NC_134819.1, forward strand.
TGCTATTCAGATGTTTCTTGAAGGACACTGTGAAGGCCGCATGTTCCAGGTTCAGGTCCTGCCTAGTGGCTGTGAAGGCTCAGGGCGGCTTCTTTGAGAAAGCTATATTTAGCAAAAGATTCTCTAAGCGATGCACTTTGAATTTCAAGAATACATCAATTTTTTTCTTTCCTTTCTGAAAGTGTCAAATTTATCCTGAACACCCTGTACCTGGTCTTTGCAAAGGCTTTTAATACCATCCTGCACAAAAGACTACTTGCTAAATTAGCTTCACATGGAATAAGTGGTAGCCTATTAAGCTGGATTAGTAATTGGTTAAATGATTGTAGTCATTCTAATAGGCAAAACTTCTTGATGATAAAATGTTACAAGTGCTTCAGGGTTCCCTTCTTGGGCCATTTCTATTCATATATACATACATATACCAAAGGCTCTTTCCCCCTTACAAGGGATGTATAAAAAAAAAAAAAAAAAAAAAAAAAAAAAAAATCCACTCCCACCCATTCCATTCTCACATACTCCACTTCCACCCATTTCATCCCCATACACTCCACTCCCACCCATTCCATCCCCACATACTCCACTCCCATCCACCCCCCTCCCTCCCTCTTATCTTGGCTCCTCCTGGATGATGGGTCATCCCTGTATCTTGCCCATTGCCCTGGATCAGAAGCAGTGTCACTAAACGTAACACATCCATAGCAAGGCCGCTTCATTAATTGGCAACCCCCTCTCCATCCCCTCATGCAGAAATAGAGATGGGGGAGAAATCCCTTAGGGCTGCATCAATTTATTTTTCATACATACTCCCTCACCCCCTCATCCTCCACCCACTCCCATGCATCACGGCATCATCCATACACAACTATTCTCCATTCACCCCCATCTTCTGTCTTCTCCAGGCCTTCCTCAAGAGACAGTCCCCTCATTCCCAATGCCCCTTTTACCCCATCCATCCATCTCATCCTTGGTTGCCTCCTCATGTTCACTCCTTCCACCTCTGCCTTCCACACCTCTTTTATTAGTCTTTCTTCACTCATTCTTTCCATGTGTCCAAACCATCCAATACTCTTTCATCAACCCTCTCTCCCAACTCCCTTTCCACCACTCTCCTCATCTCCTTGTTTCTCACTCTATCCAGCCTAGTAACCCCTATCATACTTCTCAGACACCTCATCTCAGACACATTCAAACTCCTCTCTTATGTTCTATGTTTCTGCCCCATACAGTGCTGTTGGCACAATCAATCTCCTCTTAGTATCTACAGGTATTTCCAAATGTCTGTTTCTCAATCTACATTCTACCTCCACCTCCACTCCCTTTCCTGTCACATTCGCATCTTCTACTTCTACTTCCTCCAGTCTCTCTCCCTTAACCCCTTGAGTACCGGATGTGTGTTTTGTGACACCTGCGTGTCACGGTTGAGTGCACCCGCCAGGAACCGAGCATGCTCCCCTTGACACGCACGTGTCACAGTTATAAGCTGTGTGTATTGAGGGCTCTCAAGGCCTCGGTTTCTGGGTTATTTCTACCCACGTGGTGGCAAGTGTCTGTGTTTACAAACATAAGACTCCAGCCATTCGTGGGACGGTTTGAAACGTTTGTTTACGTAAGGTTGATGGGTCGGTAACGAAGGGGTTAATACTTCCAATCTGCTGCCACTTTCTCCCCTTGTACATCTCACCTTACTTTTACCCACATTTATCTTTAACTTTCTCTTTTTGCAGACCTTCCGAAACTGTCACTAACTTCCTCAATCCCTCCTCTGATCCTGCTACAGGCGTGTCATCAGCAAACAACAACTGAATTATCTCCTGCTTTTCTCCTTTTTCTTTAACCATCTCCAATCCCCGACCCATTACCCTTGTGTTTACCTCTTGCACCACCCCATCCATGTATAAACTGAACAGCTAAGGCAACATAACACATCCATGATGAAGTCCCACCTTTAACTCAAACCACTCACTCTCTCCATTTTGGATTTTAACACAAGCTCTACTACTCTCTTAAAAGCTCTTGAATGCTCTTAAAAGCTTTCCTCCAATCTATATCTGCAGTACCTCCACAGTGCCTTCCTATCTACCCTGTCATAAGCCTTTTCCAAATTCACAAGGGCCCAAAAAAATCATCCTTACCTTTTCCTAAAGCATATCTGCCTTAACACAAAAATCTGATCCACGCAACCCCTACCTGTCCTAAACCCACACTGTTCCTCACCAATTACTCCCTCTGTTGATCTCCTAATCCTCTCAATCAAGACCATTTCATAAGCCTTCCCAACTATACTTAATAAACTGATCACTCTCACACTACTACACCCACACAAGAATCCAAAGAGTAGCTACAAAAATGGCACCTGCACTTGCAAACCTATCATACGAGGAGAGATTGGCTAAACTGGAGTTACCGACACTGGAGCAAAGAAGAGAGGTGACCTATTGACCATCTACAGAATCATGAAAGGCACAGAGATACTTGATAGAGAGGACTTACTTTACTGGGACAAGAGAAACACAAGAGGACATGGAAAGAAAATAAAAAAACATAGCTATAGAAGAGAACTGAAGAAAAACAGTTTTCCACATAGAGTTTTGGACACTTGGAACAAACTGGATAATGAAATAGTACGAGCAAAAACCATTCATGAGTTTAAAAGCAAACTAGACACTGCGAGATACAATGGCGGGACACCACGAGCATAGCTCCCCTTCCCGCAAAATACAACTAGGTAAATAGACATAGATGGATTCACAGTGAAGATTGGAGCTCCGAAAAAGAAGGGAAATTTTTGTGGATCTCAATGTCTAGGAAGTACCTTTTTGTATCTATAGGGAAGGGGAAAGCTCGTGGTGTAGTGGGAAGGTGATGAAAAAGGAGAAGGGGAGAAATTACCGAGGGAAATGGAAAGAAATGAGGAAGGAGAGGACTTGGTCCAAGCAGGCAGATGCCATGTCAACAAATGCGGCCCGGAGGATTTTGGAGATGAAGAAGGGATTAACAAAAATGTAAAGATTAGAAATATAGGTAAGAGCAGCACAATGGAAGGTGAAGATAATAATTTCCATGGATTTAATTAGGGGGAGGAATAGTTATAATGGGTGACTTTAATTGTAAAGAAGTCTGCTGGGAAGAGATGACAGTATAGGGTGGAGATGACTCATGGGAAAATGTACTACTTGATATGATTATTGACCATACAATGATGCAATGGATTCAAGAGAACACTAGGTGTAGAAATGAAGAACCATTGAGACGGGACCTGATAATCACATCAGAACCTGATATAGTGGAAAAGATTGAATATAAGACACCAATAAGTAAAAGTGACCACATATTGGTTGAAATGGAACTAAATGAGGAAAAATACATAAAAAGAAATGAACAATATTGAAAAGGAAGATTAGTAGTAGTATCGTATGGCTTTCTTACACCTCCAACTTTGTATTTGCTAGCCAGTCTATGAATGTTTGATTTGCTTCATAGATAGTCTGGTAACCCCCTGGCACTGCTGTGATTGGGCAGTGCAGTACGAGATGGTCTGTATCTTGGGGCGAATTATGACAAGATGGGCACATTGGGGAGTCTTTGTAGCCCCAGCGATGCAGGTTAACGGCTGTTTTGCCTTGTTGTGATATGAGCCTGTTGGCTTGTGTCCATTCTCTTCTGGTTAGGTTGGAAAATCCAGGAAGATTGATGTATGAAAAAACAAATTTTGATAAAATAAGAGAATTCTTTCAAAAAGAAGACTGGGAAAGAATATACAAAGAGGAAACAACAGTGGAAGAGATATGGAATATTTTGACAAGAATTTGTAAAGGAGTGGAAAAGTATGTCCCAAGACAAAAGCAAGAAAAAGAATATGTAAAGTGCTGGTACAACAAAAGTTGTAGGGAGTTAAAAGACAAAAGAGATAAAGCTTGGACAAAATGGAAAAATACATAAGACCTGAAAAATTAAAAATATATACTAGTTATAGAAATGAATATGTACAAGTATGCAGAAAAGAACAAAGAAAATATGAAAAAGATGTCATAGAAAAATGTAAAGATCAACCAAAACTATTTTACAGATTTGTAAATAACAAAGTGAAAAAACAAGATTTAGAGAAACTACGAAAAGGAGGAGTTGAATACACAGAGGAAATAGATGTGGCAGAAATTATGAACAAGCATTTTAAATCAGTGTTTACAAGGGGGAACATACAACCTAGTGATATCGAATGGGAGGAGAAAGTCCCTCCTATGAAAGAAATAGAAGTAACAAGGAATGAAATAATGAAACACTTGAGTAATCTTGATGTCAGAGAATAGCATGGACCACATGAAATAGCAAACTGGATTTTGAGAGAATGCAGGAATGAACTGGCAGGCAAAATACATAGCCTAATAAACAGTTCATTGAAAGAAGGAAAAGTTACAAAAGATTGGAGAAGAGCAAATATAGTACCTATATATAAAGGGGGAAACAAAGAAGACCCTACAAACTATAGACCAATCTCTCTAACAAGCACAATAGCAAAAATTTGTGAAAGAATGTTCAAAAGTAGATGGGTAAGGCATCTAGAAAAAAACAACATACTAATTCCAAGGCAATTTGGATTCAGACAAGGACGATCATGCGTCACAAACTTAATATGGTTCTATTCAAGGCTAATAGATATAATACAAGAAAGAGATGGATGGGTTGATTGTGCATTTCTAGATCTGAAAAATGCTTTTGACAAGGTGCCACATAAGAAGTTGCTTAAGAGATTAGAAACTGAAGGAGGAATACAGGGCAAACCGCTGAAATGGATGGAAGACTTTTAGCAAGAAAGAAAAATGAGAGTGGTGATAAGAGACGAACACTCTAATTGGGATGAAGTGATAAGTGATGTTCCACAAGGAACAGTTCTGGCCCCAATAATGTTTGCTATATATACAGTCACTATCCAAGTTACGACGTATGCGAATTACAACCACCCGTACTTACGACCACATCTAGCAGATGCCTATTATGAGTTTACTGTACATGTCTGGCAGCACAGCGCATAAGATAGTTGTGGCAACCAGCATCGCATACGGCAGTTATGGCAGAGATGGAAAAGTTGCTATACACGTGGTTGGAAGATAATAGGCAAAGAAATGTGAGAGTGATGTTGCAAGCAGTGCAAAGTAAGGCTACAAGTTAATTTCACATGTTGAAAGAACGTGCTGGTGAAGAATACACTTCACATGAGTTCATAGTGAGTGCTGGGTGGTTTTGCTGCTTTCGAGAGTGTTACCAGGTTCACCACATGTTGTCGAAAGGTGAGGCTGCTAGCAGTGATGCGCCTGCAGCTAAGGCATTTGTGGAAGAGTTTGATAAATTATGGATGAAGGATATTTACGTACTTACGACCACGTCTAGCTGATGCCTATTATGAGTTTACTAATACGAATACACTATAATAAGTATTTTCTTTCTCTAACTTACCATATCATATTAACAACTAAGCAACTGAAAACAATACTGTATACAACTGTAGGAGAGAGGTCCTGGAGCTGCAACGTCTACGTCGTGGGACCACCCCCCAACCCCAAGAGTTGGGGGCCAATCAGCAGCAACCACCCCTGGCCATCAGCTCTACGCAGATGGCACCGATCCCCAAGGAGGAGCTACGCCTACCTGGGGGAGTACCACAATCCTTTTTTTCCAACACACAATGTTACGTTTTTTCTGCACTGAGGGGTCATTTTCCGGCGATCACCCCTCTTCTTCTACTTTTAGCCGGAGATGTAGAGAGCAATCCTGGGCCCACCACAAAATACACATGCCCAACATGCTCTAAACCCATTACTTCGAGCAGACAGACAAAGGGCTCAGTTCAGTGCAATATGTGCAAAAACTGGGCCCACCTCACTTGTACAACACTTGCTGACACAAACCAATACACAAACACTTGGACATGTTCTACCTGCCCTCCAGTAACCCCAATCCCACCTCCCCAACCACAGCCAACACCCTTACCCACTCCCAATTTCCCTTTGCCCTTACCCCCGATTAGTACTCCCCATCCTTTGTCCCCGATCTCTCCTTTCCCCCCCTCTGACCCAGATCCTACACCTTCCCCACTACCACCCCAACCTCAACCCCAAACGGCAACATACAACACATACAAAACACACAACATCAACATATTACAACACAACATTGACGGTATTAACACTAAAAAACATGAACTTGAACACTTTCTTAAACAACACAACATACACATTGCAATTTTACAAGAAACAAAATTAAGACACTCACACAAAACACCATCATTTCATAATTACACCACCATCAGACAAGACCGGACTGACGGCAATGGCGGTGGACTCATCACCCTGATCCACCATTCCATCTGTTTTGTGGACACAAGTGCCACAACCAAAATTCTCCTCCCTACCACAGATAACACAACAGAAACCCAATCCATTCGTATCCGCACAGGCAACAATTCAACACTAACAATAGTTAACATGTACATTCCCCCCCAATCATCCCCCACAGTTCCAAACACCTTCAGACCTCAACTCAGCCAACTAACCTCAATCCCCAACCTGATCATGGGTGGTGACTTCAACGCCAAGTCGTCTGCCTGGTTTGTTGACAACCCTGACACAGACAGAGGGCTTGATATACAGACTCAATTCGACTCATTGACTATCATGAACAACACCCATAATCATACACATATCCCATACCAAGCCCTCTACACTCCCTCCTCTCCTGATATCACCTTTTGCTCCCCCTGCCTAACCCCAACAACATCATGGAGAGTGGTCGGAGCCCTTGGCTCTGACCACCTTCCAATCATCATCACCACCAAAACAAGATGCACCCCAGCTGGCCACAGACACACTTACACCAATTACAAGAGAGCTAACTGGGAAGCCTTTACTGAGGAGACAGAACAACATTTTGAAACACTTAACAGTACACCAATCACAAACATAAACAATGCTGTGCACGCTTTTAATACAATCATACAAAACGCAGACAAGAGATACATCCCTAGAGGCAACAGAAAATCACACAACCCCAACTTCACACCAGAAATCCAAGGCCTCATCAGACAACGTGACACACTTAAACACGATACCCCCACACCTATCCCTCAAAACATAGCAGACCAAATACAAACACTAAACACTGTGATTGCCAATAAAATACATGAACAAAAAACACAAAATTGGCAAAACTTTATCAATACACTTGATCACAAAACAAACACCAGCAAATTGTACAAAACACTCAACAGCATCACACTATCCAACACTAACACTACACGCTCTCACGCAGCAATAATCACAACAACAGATAATCTACCCTCAAACAGACAACAAGCAAACGCACTCGTACGTCATTTTGCACAGACGAGCCATCTTACATCTCACCCTGACGACCGACGCACCATTCGACGTAAGAAAGACTTCCCCACAGACTCAGACTATACACCCTTCATAGACAGTCAGACAAAGCTCATAATGCATAATCTCAAGCACTCATCTGCCTGTGGCCCTGATAACATAAGCAACATCCACCTAAAACACATTGGACCACAAGGTATACACGCACTCACAAACATTGCAAACTACAGCTATTCACACAACACTATACCCGACATCTGGAAGCATGGTAAAATAATCACCATTCCAAAACCGAACAAAGACCCAACAATCCCAACATCGCACCGCCCAATCACACTTCTCTGCACCCCCTCTAAAGTCATTGAACGCCTAATACTTAAACTTGTCACACCATATATTCCCCTTGCTGACTCACAACACGGTTTTAGGCCACTACACTCCACAAACACTCTTCTGACAAACCTCACACAAAGAATTTTAGATGGCATCAATTCAGATAGGCCCCACCACAGAACACTTCTTATAACATTGGACATTAGTAAAGCTTTTGATGCTATCCCCCGCCACAACCTAACAAATAAAATATATAACACAGACATGCACAATAACACCAAAAGATGGCTGGCCAATTATCTGGCAGGCAGGAATGCTCATGTGTCATATAATGGCCAATCATCGCACATCAGAAACATTAAGAACGGAGTACCACAGGGCTCAGTTCTATCCCCCACATTATTTAATCTATACATGCATGACTTACCCACGCCAGACACCTCAGAAATACAAATCTCTTCCTACGCAGACGACATAACAATCACATGCACACATCGTAACACAGACAAAGCTGCAGAAATAATCCAGCCTTACCTTGACACACTCAACACATGGTTCATCACAAACAGACTCAAAATAGCTCAAACCAAATCTACAGCAACACTTCTCACCAACTGGACAAAAGAACACAAATACATACCTCATCTCTACATCAACAACACTCTAATACCACACACAAACACACCGAAAATTCTTGGTGTAACATACGATACATCCATGTCTTTCAAACAACACCTCACAAACATAAAAAACAAATGCACACCTAGACTTAACGCACTTAAGTCAATCACTGGAACAACATTTGGACAAAACAAAGAAACTAATATAACAATATACAAACAATGCATACGCTCAGTGATGAATTATGCGAGTCCTGCATGGGCTCCTAATCTCAGTGAGACACACCACAACACCCTTCAAATCATACAAAACAAAGCCCTAAAAACAATTACAGGCTGCACAAATACATCACCTACAGACCATTTACACCATGAAACAAAAGTCCTCAAAGTCAAGGACCACCTCGACATGAGAGGCACACAAACACTTGCTGCAGCCACCACAAACACATCACACCCGCTACACTACATAGCAGAACACCCACACACACCAAGAAACATTAAAACTACACCCAAAGACCTTTATTACGCACAGATACTCTCTTCTCTTCCTCCACAACCACCAAATACCAGCCTCCGGAAACATATTCATAATCATATCACTCACCGCTCCATTAACACACTGAAAGACAACACACTGCTGCATGCCAGACCCCCTGATATCCACCCTTCTGAATCCTCTCTCCCACGAAAGGACAGAGTCCACTTGGCCAGACTGCGATGCGGTCACCACCCAGCACTTCTAAGCTACCAGAAGAGGCTGGACGACCGTGTTGTGAACAGCTGCCCAGGATGTAACACTTCACCCCATACCATACAACACATAATGGAAGACTGCATTATACACAATCATGCACGCAAACAACACAACATACACTCTATAAAGGATTTGTGGGAAAACCCAGTTTCGGCTGTGGCCTTCCTTGGGGAGACGGGACTGCTCGGACAGACAGTCTAGGGAACGACAACAACAACAACTGTAGGAGAGAAGCCAAACGCAGAGTATGGGATCCAATGTATTTAACATTTCACCCACCAGGGCTTCTTCAGAAATAACATAGTGGATAAACATCTGACTCCTTATATAACCTGAGCTTGCGGGGAGAAACGAACATGAAACTGGTGTAAAAAAAAAAAAAAAAAGAAAAAAAAAGAAGAAAAAAAAAAAAAGAAAAAAAAAAAAGAAGGTAGAGACTGAACAACTTCACACCAGGCTTAATGACCCCCTTATGGGTCGATAGCCTTAAAAAAGTCCACTATGTTATTTCGGGAGAAGCCCTGCTGGGTGCAACGTTAAATACATTGGATCCCATACTCTGCGTTTGGCTTCTCTCCTACAGTGCTGTTGCAGTCGTTGCTGTACCTATATCTCACACTTAGAATGGATTGAAATGGATGAGAGAAATAGATCTTAAAATTCACATATATTTAGAGTACATACAACAGTTGAAGAATTAAGAAAAAATTATTAAAAGGAAACTACAATTTAAAAAACTTAAAAATGGTAAGCAAGGTTATATTTAATACGTGTGTGTGTGTGTGTGTATATACAGGTATAGTATATACATACAGTACCTACATACGTATATATACTGAAATACAGTACAGTATTAAAACATTAAAAAAAAAAAATAGAAAAAATTATCAAAATTAAACTAAAAAGCATTGATAAATAAACAGTAAACAGCTTGTATTTAATAGTATTCAATAGAAAGTTACTTAAAAACGCAACAGATTGCTATCATGTATCCTAGAGTAGAACCCTCGTGTCGGCCATTTTGAATAGGATCCGACTTACGACCAATCCGACTTATGACTGGTTGGTCGGAACCTATCTAGGTCGTAACTCGGATAGTGGCTGTATATATATATATCAATCAATGAAATCAGCCATCCTGAGTCCACTGCTGAACAAAGGCCTCCTTCATAACATTCCATGATTCACATGACTGCGCCAACATCTGCCATGTAACTCCTGCAAACTTCTCTATCTTGTCTCTCCACCTGTCTGGTCTCCCTCTTCCATGTCTCCTATCTCGCAGCATCCACTCAGTAACATACTTGCTCCATTGCTCATCAGTCATTTGCACTAACTTAACCTGCCCAACTCCACTTCCTCTCTTTTACTGCCTCCAAAATATCTTTCACTCTAGTCTGCTCTCATCCAACTTGCTCTCTTTCGATCTCTGTGTTATTCTCATCATTGATCTCTCCATTCTCCTTTGTACAGTCCTTAGTTTTGTTTCCATCACCTTCGTTAGTTTCCAAGTCACACCTGTTGATTATTGCTGGCAGAATGCATTGATTGTAAATCTCTTTACTTTGAACTTTCATGTTAAACATTACTTTGGTTTTACTTTTATTCATTTTAAAACCTATTTTGAGACTTTCTTTGTTCAGATCACTAAGCATATCTTGCAAGTCCTCTGCCTTCTCTGAAATAAGAATAATGTCATCTGCAAATCTTAGGCGGTTCAAATATTCGCCATTAATCTTCAAACCTTTCTCTTCCCAACTTAACCTTCTGAAAATCTCTTCCAAACAAGCTGTGAATAATTTGGGTGAAATGGTATCACCTTGCCATACTCCTTTCCCGATCTTGATCTTTTCTGTATCTTTATGTGGTTGAATTATAGTGGAACCTTTCACATAAATCTTTTCTAAAACCCTTACAATCTGTTCATTTGTACCCTGCTTGCATAACCAGCTATTTGTTCTACAAGTCAAAGGCCTTCTCATAATCTACAAAAGCTAAACACAGAGGTATACAGTATTGTATTCAGTCGTTTTCTCGATTAGTTGATTCATCACCTGCAAATGGTCTAGAGTCAAATATCTGCTCCTAAACCCTGCCTATTCTCTTGGTTGGTTTCCACCTAAAACTTGACTTAGTCTATTTGTAAGGATCTTGGAGAATACTTTATATACATTTGACAACAAGCTAATCAGTCGATAGTTACTAAGGTCCTTCTGGTCTCCTTTTTTATGAAGCAAAATCACTATAGCCAGTGGCGTAGCTAGGCAGGGGGGGTCCACCCCTGGCAGCACTTTTAAGGGGGCGGCACTGTGGGGTCTGCTGTAGGCTATAAACCTGTATAGTGTATCGAAATAATAGTGGTTTTAATGTTGGGAAACTACTCACAGTTGAAGGACCTTTTCGACTTCAAGTAACTTAAACCTTGATATGTGTATTTAAGCAATTTTCTGACATAAAAGGTTTATTATCTGGTCCCTTATTTCTTTTTGTTTCACAATTATTTCTTCAATTGGGGGGGGATCTTTCTATCCTTCATCCCAATTTTGTGCATTTTCAATTGTGAATACAGATTTAAAATATGCGCGTATTTACCTAGTTGTATTTTACAGAGTTATGCTCGTAGTGACCCATTCTTGTATCTCTCCACATCCAGTTTATTCTTAAAATCTTGTATATCTTCGAAACTCTTAGGGAGGAAGGGGCCTTCCATGATAGAGCCGGATGGAGGAACATGCTGGAACCACTATCAGGCATAACACCTACTACTAGGAGCTGAAGTAAGAAGTAAGAAGTTTTGGCACTCACTGTTTCTCCATTTAGTTTGTTCCAGACTCATGTGGGAAGCTATTCTTTTTCAGGTCTCTTCTGTAACTGTCCTTCTTTAGCTTCTTTTCGTGTCCTCTTCTCTTCTGTCCCATTTTAATAAGTCGTCTCTATCGAGAATTTCCATCCCTTTCATAATTCTGTAAATGGTCATCAAATCACCTCTTTCTCTTCTCTGTTCCAGTGTTGATAGATGTAATTTCTCCAATCTTTGTTTGATGTCAAATCTGATAGTGTAGGTACCATTTTTGTCACTGCTCTTTGGATTCCTTCTAATTTTCTTATGTTCTTTTTTGTGCTAGGTGCCCATTGTGTTGCAGCATATTCTAGTTTAGGTCATATTAGTGTAACCACTATTTTCTTAACCCTTTCTTCATCCATGTAGTCGAGGGCCACTTTCATTGATCTTAATAAGTTAAAAGTCTCTCCAAATAATCTATTGACATGTTTATCAGGTGTCAAGTCACTTGAGATAATTATTACTAGGTCCCTTTCTGAATCAACTTTTTTTGACTTCCTTGTTTCCAATTTTATATTGACCCAATATTCTATTTTTGCTTTTTCCAAATTCCATTATGCTACATTTCTTAATGTTAAAGTTCATTTCACATCTCTTACTCCATTCCCATATTTTGTCCAGGTCTTCCTGTAGCGATCTGCAATCTTCTTCTGTGCTTACTCTTTTGAGTAATTTGACATCATCAGCAAAGAAATTCATGTAACAATTCACTCCCTCATCCATATCATTTATATATATGGCAAACATTAAAAGAGCCAATACAGAGCCTTGCAGAACACCACTTATCACATCTTTCCAGTTCGAATTTTTGTCTCTAAGTACTAATTTAATTTTTCTCCCACTTCAAGAAATCCTTCATCCATTCCAGTGGCTTACCTTGTATTCCTCCTCCTATTATTTGAAATTTTCTTATTAATTTTCTGTGTGGTACTTTGTCAAATGCCTTCTGCAAGTCCAAGAAGGCGTAATCTGCCCAGCCATCTCTTTCTTGTATTATCTCAATTAATCTCGAGTAAAAGCATATTAAGTTTGTGGTACATGATCTTCCACTTCTAAAGCCAAATTGTTTAGGGTTTACTATTTTATTTTCTTCCAAGTGTTTGGTCCATTTGTTTGATAACTTTTTTGCATATTTTTGCTACTGTGCTTGTAAGAGATACTGGTCTGAAGTTATTAGGACCTTCTTCGTTTCCTCCTTTATATATTGGTACTATGTTTGCATCTTTCCAATCTTGCAGTACCTTTCCTTCTTTGAGTGAAAAGTCTATTATCTTGTATAGTTTGTCAGTTCATCTACACACTCTTTCAGGATCCAATTTCCAATTCCATCCAGTCCATGTCATTTCCTAACATCTAGGTTTTTTATTTGGTTTCTTATTTCTTTCTGTGTTACCTTTATTTCTTTCATTTTGGGTGATCTTTCTTGTTGGTCATCTTTCCAAATTTGTGAGCTCTCAATTGTAAAAACGGACCTGAAATGTCTAATCATAACTTCTGCCATTTCTGTGTTGTCTATATATTCTTTATCTCCTTCACGCAGTTTTACAATTTTGTGTTTGCCCTTTAATTTGTCATTTATATATCTGTAAAAGAGTTTAAGGTTGATCCTTACATTTGTCTATATTTTTTCATAATTTCTTTTTTCTTTCCTGCATATATTCACATATTCGTTCCTAAGTTTTATGTATGTTTGTCATTTGGATGTTTTTTTGTCTCTTTTCCATATTTTCAAGGCTTTGTCTCTTCTGTCTTTAGCCTCACTGCACCTTTTGTTATACCAACACTTTATATAAATCTTTTTTGGCTTCTTCTTTGGTACATATTTATCAATTCCTTCCTTGTACTTTTCTTTGAATATGTTTTATTTGTTTTCCATCTTTGTTTCCTCTTTGGAGAAAATATCCCAGTTTGTGTTTTGGAATTTTATTCTTAGTTTTACAAAATCCGTTTTGTTTTACCGTATTTTCCGACGTATAGTGCGCCATTTTTTCCATTGGAAGGGCCTAAAAACGGGAGGTGCGCGTTATCCGGTGGTGCGCATTATCTACGACCTACGATAAAAATTCTGCGGCTGTGTGTGTAATTTTTTTCACAACAACGTGACGATGTTGGCCGTCACAAAGTCGGGACGGCACACTTCTCCGTGACATTCCGTGAGAACAAGAAGAACAGCCATGGTGACATGAAAGAATACGCCAGCATGGGCTATATAAATATTTGGTAGAGGTAGGTATCTATCGAATCTTATTTTTCATGTTTAAATAGGCTTAAACACCATGAAACATGATCAATATTCATAATATTTGCCCATGTTCACAGCATCTTAGTTTGAATTTTTATATTTGCTTTGTTGCTTCACTTTAGGTATGGTACAAATTCCGTTGCGGCCGTTCATAAACTCGTGTCAAACTACAACACCCTCTTTCGGGAGTTATATTAACTAACGTCACCTCGATGAGAGACTGTCCTATTTTACCACTGTCATTGCAGGTTCAAAGCTAAAACGAAACAGTCTGTAGTTTGTTTCAGTATTAAATAAAAAATGGTAAAGACGAATTATTTCCTCAAGATATGATATGAACATTTTCTGTAAAAATCCCGAAATTTTTCTGTATATTTTACTTTCAATAAACTTTTTTAGATCATATTTCCTACAAACTATTTAAGCTACAAAGTAATAAGGGACCAATGCACAACATGAGTCATATACCGGTACATGTAGTTCCGACTTTTTCTTAGTTGTGTCCTGATTGATGCCTAAACTGACACTTAATTTAGTGACAAATCAACAGATTTCCCAGCGGTGGCTCTAGAGCCAATGAAAAATACTTCTCCATATAACCTCGTTCACATGATACTAAGTAATTTCGCCGTTATTTCATTGGTTTATTTTTACTAACATTAATTAATGTAGTCTATGCAAATATTTGGGATCCGTAAAACAGCACTAGTACCAACATCATGAACGTTGGCCGTTTTAGCTCACCCGGAATATGCTAGATCAGGGCCGAGATTGACAGTTCTATTGCCAATCTAGCCTACACTAAACACTCTCTTGTGAGAGTTTGTTAAACTAAACGTCACTTCAGTAAAGACACTTATGAACCGAAACATAGTTTGTTGCTGCATGGCGATAAAAACTTGTACACGGTGATAAAAACTTGTAAGATGAATTATTCCCTCAGGATAGTAAATTAAAAAATTTCTGTAAAAATCCGAAATTTTTCATGTACATTTTGTATTCAATAAACTTTTCATGGCTCAAATTTCCCACAAAACAATGGACCAACGCAAGCAGGAGTCGCATACATGCAGTTCACGAGCTTTAGCCACCAGTGACTTTTCCTGGCATGCGCGTTATACGTCGGTGCGTGCTATCTGTATACTGAGATAACGAAGTGCATGGGTGCGCATTATAACCCGATGCACATTTTAAGCTGGAAAATACGGTACATTAATCTTCCTTCACTATGTTTATCATACTTTCCTACATTGTTTTGTTCTTTTAATTCAAACTATTAGTATGGTCACTCTTTCCAATTGGTGTTTATACTCCATTTTGTTCACGATATCTGGTTCAGAAGTTAATATTGAGTCTAGTTTTGACAGTTCCTTATTGTTTCTATATCTAGTATTTTCTTTATCCCATTGTGTTAAGGTGTATTCAATGGTTATATCCAGTAGAATGTTGCTCCAAATTTCATTTCTCCCTTTTACTATAATTTCTTCCCAGATTACTATGTTACCACCCTCTTTCAGTAACTCATTTAGCACATTCATTGTGTCTTCCAGTAATTTCGAATGATCGCTATCCGACCAAGCCTGTGTTTTTGGTGGTACATACACTGCTACAAATTTTCTGCTTTTCATCTTTTTATTTCCAGTTTTAATCATAATTAATTCATTTAGCACATTCATTGTGTCTTCCAGTAATTTCGAATGATCGCTATCCGACCAAGCCTGTGTTTTTGGTGGTACATACACTGCTACATATTTTCTGCTTTTCATCTTTTTATTTCCAGTTTTAATCATAATTAATTCCACATTACCTTTACCTTCATTAATATTTGTCACATTTAAACCCTTTTTAGTCAATATCATGACACCTCCTCCCTGCTTGTCTGTTCTATTTTTCGCCCAGTGGTTGTACAGATCTTGTCCCACTATACTTGTTGATATGGATCCTTTCAGTTCTGTCTCCACAATTCCCATATTGTCAGGTTTCTCTTTCTAGATAGTCATTTAGTTAATTAATTCCAGAGATCATACCATCAATATTTGTGTACGCCACTTTTAGTTTCATATTTTCTTCTCTTTTTTGGTTTGTTTCCATTTTATTTTTGTACCATTTTGTCAGTCTCGAGTCCAGCACTCTCTAGAATAACTTTTTTTTTTCTGTTCTTTTCTCATTTCTATCATTGGCTTCAATTCTGAAAGCCTTGTCTTTCTCTTTTTCCTCATCACTCATTTTTGAATTTCTGGCTGTTTGTCAATTTAACCACTTTCGATAATACCTCCTAGGCTATATTTGAGTTCTTAGTTTTTTCCAGAGGTCTATGTTGTTTATCTTTTGAATATTTGCCTATCCTGTGGATTCCTTCAATTTCTTTATCAAAATTTTGCCCTTCGTCCTGTATTTCTTTCAAAATTTCCTCAGCTACAGGAGGTGCCAAGATAAGAGGGAGGGTGGAGGGGAGTGGAGTGTATTAGGGATGGAAATAGGTGGGAATGGTTTTTATGCCCTTTTCTTTTTTACTACCTCCCTTGTAAGGGGAAAAAAGCCTTTGGTATATGTATGTATTATGTATTTCCTTCTCATCTCTTCTACATATGTTTTTCATGGATACCATGGACCACAATGCACTTACCTTTGTCATCTATATCTCTCACCCAATTTTCCTTTTCTTTAATTACTTTCATAACTATTTCTTTTGTATTTTCCTCCATCTGCTTTTGTACTGTTTCTCTAAAAGATATTTTTTTATTTTCCTGTTCTTGTTTCCATTTATTTTTTATTTCAATGAGGTCTGTTTCTTTAATTGACTCTTCTACCTCTCCGGTCACTACCTGTAATTGCTCTTTGACCTCCTTTTTCAGTTCTTCATTTTTATTTTTGTCCTCATTTTTCATGCATGTGTGTGTGTGTGTATATAAGAGATACAAAGATAGAGAGGATTTATTAAAAAAGAATGAAGGTGGACTACTGAAATACATCAGTTGTATAGAAACTAATACTACTGAAGCTGGAGAAGTCTACAAATCCAAATCACCGCCAAATTCAAGGGATTCAACTTCAAGTGATTCATCAACTTAAACTCCCTCAAGTGATGAAGAACATGAAGAAAATATTCCAGGACCAGCTGTGGACAGAGTGGACATAAAAGACATTGGCCTATGGCCAAGCAAGATGGCACACAGATCTTTCTGGTACATCAAGGCACATCTGTGGTTCAAAATCTAGATTCTGATTTTGGTCAAGTAATTCATCAAGGTGTGTCAACCAAAGGACAAACTAGAAAACTGACCCGGGAATATCTTTTTAAAATTCTGCCAAATGGTGAAGGAATGTTGAGATCATGGATGGTGTACTCCCCTTCCAAGGAAGCTCTTTACTGCTTTTGTTGCAAACTGTTTTCAGACAGAAATAACTCAAAATTTAATTCTGAGGACGGATTCAACATATGGTGGAAACTGAATCCTAGAATATCCGAGCACGAATCCAGTGTAGCTCATGTTTGGAATTTCACACAATGGAAGGAGTTGGAAATTAGGATTGCTCATGGAGCAACAATTGATAAAAAAGAACAAGAAGTTGTTGAAAGCCAAATGAAGAAGTGGAAGGAAATCCTTTCAAGATTGGTTGATATCATTAGATTCCTAACTACACTCAAACCTTGTTTATTCGGCCTTCACATATCCGGATTTCAGTTTATCCAGACGTTTTGAAGCAGCTGGGCAGCTAAATATTATTTTCGAAAATAATATTTAGCTGCCCGAAAAACTGCCACGTACGCGAGGCGAACGATACCGAGTTACAGTAGTTTGAAATGTAAACACCAGATGGCGTGTGGCAGGGTATACAAACGATGCTAGTCGCGGGGTGAAGGCCATACAACACCTATTTACAGTATACTACTATACAGTGCTATGAATACACCTGTGTCATCATGCCTAATAAAGTTGTGAAACGAAAGCGAATTACTCTAACAGTGGGGCAAAAATTGGACTTATCAAGAAACTTGAGGAAGGAGCAAATGTAAGAAATGTGTGTGACAAATTTGGAGTGGCCAAACAGTGTCGGATATTAGAAAATCCAAGGCAAAGTTACTGAATTACTGTTCAAGTTTTGTGTGGACACATCAGCGGCAAAAAGTGGTAAAGGAGTGCCTAGAAAATACACTCGACTTGGAAAAGAGGCAGAATTAGATGCAACAGTATTCAAATGGTACATTCAGCAAGGTCAGTTGGTATGAACATTTGAGGTATGGAAATTCTTATGGCTGCCAGGAAATTTGCGCAGAAAATGGATTTAAAGGACTTTAAAGGAAGTGATGGCTGGTTGTGGCATTTCCGCAATTGGCACCACTTTTTAATGCAACATTAAGGGGTGAAGCAGGAGATGCCGACATGACAGACGTAGAACCATTTCCAAAGAAGCTAGACAAATTAATAATAGAGGAACAGTTGAGCCTTTCACAAGTATATAATGGTGACAAGACAGGGTTTTACTGGCGTTCTATGCCCAAGAACAGTCAATTAAGAAAAATAGAAGAAAGTGTTAGAGGAAAGAAATCAAGTAAGGTGCATCCATCTGTGTTGTGTGTGGCAAACGCGAGTGGTAAACACTGTCTCAAACCAATGTGTTATGTTCCACTATGAAAGGGGTTTTAACAAACAAGAAAGAACAAGTGCAAATTCATTCTCATTGGAAAGAGAATGTACGTACAAGTGTAAATATCTTTAAATAGCTTCTTTGAACACATCCAAGATATGATAATATATGTAAACCCTCCTTTCACTCATTCAAATCAATTTGACATGTTTCCCACTAGCAACTTGACAAATTATCATATCTTAATATTTTTCTTGCAATTATGTACGCCAAACCCCACTGTCACGACTTTAACCTAAGGTACATGGAAATAACTCAAAAGGTCAGGGAGGCAATGTAATCAATACTAACCATCACCAACCATGCACAGGAATGAACGAATTAAACGATTACCTGGCCTTAGAAAAACCAGACATAATGGGAATAGTGGAAACTAAATTAAAGCATAACCTAACTCCCTATACTGTGGGACAAGGTTTATACAACTGTTGGACAAAGAATAGAAGGGACAAACAGGGTGGAGTTCTAATTTTGACCAAGAAAGATTTGAATGTGAAAAAAATAACTGAAGAGAAAAATAATGTAGAATCAATTATGATACAAGTATGAATTAAACATATGAAGAGCAGAAAATTTGTAGTGGAGTATGTGCTGGGGGCCCCCAAAACACAAGCCTGGTCAGAAAGTGATCATTCCAAATTATTAGAAGATACAAAATACGAATCAACTGAAATACTGAAAAACAGAGAAAATGCAGTAATTATGGGTGACTTTAATTCAAAGGAAATATGTTGGGAAGAGATGACAGTGAAGGGGGGGAGGGAACTCTGGGGTAATGTCCTTCTTGACTTGACCATTGAGTACACAATGACCCAGTGGATTAGAGAAAATACTAGATATAGAAGTAATGAAGAACCCTCAACATTGGACTTGATATTTATGACAGAGCCTGAGATTGTCGAAAAAATTGATTACAAAACCCCGATAGGAAAGAGTGGCCATGTACTACTAGAACTGGAATTGAAAGAACAAATGGATCAAAGCAAAAACAATAAACATAGAATAGGAAGACTAATGTATAACAAAACAAACTTTGAGAAACTTAAAGCATTCTTCCGCAATGCAAATTGGGATAAATTCCTAAACAAAGAAACAGGGACAGAAGAAAAATAGTACTAAAAGAAATTTTTAATGAAGGAGTGAATAAATATGTACCACAACAAAAAATAGAAAGAACATACCGTATATACTCGTCTATAGGTCGATCTCGTGTAAAGGTCGACCCCCCATTTTTGGCCAAAAAATCTGGAATTTTCCATATACCTCATCTACAGGTCGAGTGGCTTGTTTTTGTTTTGGTGCTGTGAGCATTCCACTGTCTTAATGCTTTGAAGTGGCATGGCTTGCCTGCTATAGCAATTGATTATTATGGTTTTTTCACTTCATTAATTCTGATGTATTTTAGTTTGTTTTTTTCAAGCTCACTGATTTTAATATTTAATAAGTTTCACTGAAGTTGTCATTTCAGCGGAGTGAAAAACTTGATACTAAAATTTTTTTTTAATGGAGTGAATAAATATGTACCACAACAAAAAATAGAAAGAACATACCGTATATACTCGTCTATAGGTCGATCTCGTGTAAAGGTCGACCCCCCATTTTTGGCCAAAAAATCTGGAATTTTCCATATACCTCATCTACAGGTCGAGTGGCTTGTTTTTGTTTTGGTGCTGTGAGCATTCCACTGTCTTAATGCTTTGAAGTGGTATGGCTTGCCTGCTATAGCAATTGATTATTATCGTTTTTTCACTTCATTAATTCTGATGTATTTTGGTTTTATGTGTTTTTCAAGCTCACTGATTTTAATATTTAATAAGTTTCACTGAAGTTGTCATTTCAGCAGAGTGAAAAACTTGATACTAAAAATTTTTTTTAATGAAGGAGTGAATAAATATGTACCACAACAAAAAATAGAAAGAACATACCGTATATACTCGTCTATAGGTCAATCTTGTGTAAAGGTCGACCCCCCATTTTTGGCCAAAAAATCTGGAATTTTCCATATACCTCATGTACAGGTCGAGTGGCTTGTTTTTGTTTTGGTGCTGTGAGCATTCCACTGTCTTAACCACTTCACTCCGGACTTAAATCTCGCGGGCAGCAGCCAATGCCAGCCGTACGACGTGTCGTAGTAATACTCGCATCATAAAATATAGTCACCGCTTATATTGATCGTTCTCTCTTTCACCCGCAAATTTTGAAAACCACAGAGAATGGGATTCAAGGCACATTTGGGAGAATGTAAAAACACAGGGGCGACTACAATAAATATAATCAAGACGCCGATATGGCAGCGTCGCGAATCCACTTGCTCCTCATGACGCCTCCGTAGGCGGCACCGTATGGAAGGGGTTAATGCTTTGAAGTGGCATGGCTTGCCTGGTATAGCAATTGATTATTATGGTTTTTTCACTTCATTAATTCTGATGTATTTTGGTTTTATGTGTTTTTCAAGCTCACTGATTTTAATATTTAATAAGTTTCACTAAAGTTGTCATTTCAGCGGAGTGAAAAACTTGAACAGATTACCAAGTAATGTACAGTATACGGAATAAACTGGCTAGGCGTGTTTCGTTAGAAACAATTTTAACAAACAGTGTCTCAGAGTAGTCTTGTAATCTCAACTGTGCGGATGATCCGGCTAATGATAATGTGGAGGAAGATGATGTTGATGTTCCTATGGCTGATGAAGTTGATCTGTATGACGATACTCTACACAGAAGTGAGTGGGAGGAGCTGCTTGGTGGTGAAGATGACGACAGCAAGGAAAACGATTTTGGTGGATTTTAGTTAAAAGATTTAGGATTATACCATGTGTCACTGTAACAGTAACAAGCTGGCAATACTGAACAGTTTGTTTTCGTGATGGTGAGATCCATGCATTGTTTTGGTAATGGTAATAATAATATATACCATATAGAAAGCTAAATTTTGGTAAATTTTTTGTTTCGACCATGGGCGCAATATAGCAATAGAAAATTAATTATTAATTTTGTAAATTATAATGTATCAACGTAATATGCAATTTTGTGAGAAATAAAAAACAAAAAAGGTGCTAAAATAGATTTCGTAAGTAATGAAGTCTTGTTGGATGAATGGTATGCCATGTTTGTTTTGATAAATGCTGACGTCGAAGAAATGAAAGGATGATAAATTCGTCTAACCTAAATTAACCAACCTAACCTAACCTGTGTTTAATAAATCATTACCTGCAAATTAAATGTCATCCGGCTCGTCCTCGTTGTCGTCGTTGTGAGCGATGTTGTTGGGCTTTTCAACCACTCTCTCAACTTGCGGGGTATACAAAGTTCTTGCAGCTTGAAGAAATGTATGTATCTCTGCTCCATAACATTCCTTCAAGAAAATGTACCTGGCGAGGTACTGTCGGAAGTACCGAGGCCATCAATTGACAGAGGACAAGATGGAGTCCCAATCCTATGCTACCGACTTCGTTCATTAGCATTTGCTTGTAGCAAGGTATTTTTTATTTTCATTTCCGCCCACAAAATTGCATATTACGTTGATACATTTTAATTTACAAAATTAATAATTAATTTTCTATTGCTATATTGCGCCCATGGTCGAAACTAAAAAAAATACCTAAATTTGAGAATATCACAGCATTTTATTATTTTTTAAACAACTATGGGTACTATAATAGTATACATGATATAATAAGCTCGCCTGTGCTAAGAATTTTAACAAACAGGTAAAACCACAGTATGGGGTTACCGTATCTAGAAGGAATTTCACATGTTTTGGTACGTACCGTGTATTTTATGTCCCCATTGTTTACTGGTAGTAACTAGTAGGTAAATATTTTGATTTCTGAACCTAAAGAAAAGGTAAGAGTTCTTCCTAGCCTTTCTTGTCATGTCTGGATTTCAACCTAACAAGATTATTACTTGGGTATAGGTTGACCCCTAGGTTTTGGCCTAAAAAAAATTCCTTAAGATTTCGACCTATAGACGAGTATATACGGTACATAAAAAGCTGGTACAACAAAAATTAAAATGAAGCTAAGGACAAAAGAGACAAAGCTGGAAAAAAATGGAAAAGAGACAAGAAACCAAACAAATGGCAAACATACATCAAACTGAGAAATTAATATGTAAAAGTACGCAGAGATGAAAAGAGAACTACAAAAAAAGGATAATAGATAAATGCAAGGAAGAACCCAAACTATTTTACAAGTATGTAAATGGAAAACTAAAAAACAAACAAGAAATAGAAAAATTGCGCCAGGGCAAAAATGAATATATAGAGGAACTAGAAATGGCAGAAATTATGAACAACCACTTCAAATCAGTGTTCACATTAGAAGGTTCACCTGACTGTGAAGAAATTGTGAGAGAATTATCCCCCGCAATGAAAGAAATAATTATAACACAAAAAGAAGTGAGCGACCAAATTAAAACCCTTGTTAGAAAATCACATGGCCCAGACAGAATTGCAAACTGGATACTGAAAGAATGTATGGAAGAATTAACTGACAAAATATACATTATAATCAAAGTACAGACGCTCCTCAACTTATGTTTTAGTTACGTTCCGAACGGCCGAACGTAAGTTGAAAATTAACGTAAGTTGTTACTGTACTATACATCAGTAAATTCTATTACCGTATCTTATAAAACACCCCTAAATCATTAATTAAACACATAACATTGTAAAATAATAACATTAATTTCAAATAGATTAAATTCAAGCAACATAAATTGAGATGGTGGAGGAGGAGGGGGAGGAGGAGGAGGGGGAGGGGGAGGAGGCAAGGCATTTTCAGTTTGTCGTCTGCGCAATGTAAACAATGGACGCAGCATCATGCGCAAGTATCGTTTGAACTACAGAGAGCGCGGTAAACTAAAAAATTCACTCAAAAAAAAAAAAAATTCAATTTTTTTTTTACCGTCAGTTCAAACGTAAAATCGAAAAAACATAAAACGAATGAACGTAAGTAGAGGAGCGTCTGTATCACTTAAAGAAGGAAAAGTGCCACTGGACTGGAAAAAGGCAAACATTGTACCAATCTATAAGGGAGGTAATAAAGAAGACCCATCTCATTACAGACTGGTATCACTGACAAGCACAATAGCAAAAATTTGTGAACGTATTGTCAAAAATAGATGGGTAAAGCACCTGGAAGAAAAAACTATACTAAATCCAAATTAATTTGGATTCAAACAAGGGAGATCATGTTCACTATAAACCCACTATCAGATAAATAATAATAAAAGTACAGGGAAACTGTATATTTCGACTACTATCTGTAGTCCTCTTCAGCAGAATGCTTACAAGAAGTTAAGGTATAAATATATATGATGTAGTGAGGGGTACATAAAAGGGGATGGGGAAAGTGGGGGGACTCAGGTTACATGCCCTTGAAATGGTTGGGTCAAGAAAGGACAGTTGGTGGTATTTTGTCCGACTGTCCTTCCTTGACCCAACCATTTCAAGGGCATGTAAACTGAGTCCCCCCACTTTCCCCATCCCCTTTTATGTACCCCTCACTACCTCATATATACTTGTACCTTAACTTCTTGTAAGCATTCTGCTGAAGAGGACTACAGATAGTAGTCGAAATATACAGTCTCCCTGTACTTTCGATTTATTTCTCTGATAGTGGGTTTATAGTGAGCATTTACAAATGTGTTATAACATACCAATTTCCAAGGGAGATCATGTACAACAAATTTGATCTGCTTCTACTCAAGATTAATAGACATAATACAAGAGAGAGATGGGTGGGCAGGATGTGCCTTTCTCGACCTACAAAAGGCATTCGACAAGGTACATACATATACCAAGGCTTTTTCCCCCTTCCAAGGGAGGTAGCCAAAAAGGGAAAGGCATAAAAACACTCCCACCCATTTCATCTCTAAATACACTTCACACCCCTCCCACCCTTCCTCTCATCTGAGCACCTCCTGGATGACGGGTCATCCCTGCACCCTGCCCACCGCCCTGGGTCAGAAGCAGTGTCGCAGGACACAGTACATCCACAGCAAGGCCGCTTCATTTAATCGGCGACCCCCCCCTCTCCGTCCCCCTTTGCATATAAGGAGAGGACGGGGAGAAATCCCTTCGGGCTGCGTCAAAATTTACTCACACATACTACCCCACCCCCCACCCCCCCGCCCATTTCTCCTCATGCAGTCACAACATCATCCATATACAACCATTCTCCACTCACCTCTGTCTTCCGTCCTCTCCCTTCCTTCCTCAACAGACATTCCCCTCTTACCCAAAGCCCCCTTCACCCCATCCATCCACCTCATCCTAGGACGTCCCCTCATGTTCACTCCCTCCACATCTGCCTTCCATACCTCTTTTACTAGTCTTTCTTCACTCATTCTTTCCATGTGTCCAAACCATCCTAATATTCTTTCATCAACCCTATCTCCCAAATCCTTTTTCACCCCTGTTCTCCTCCTCACCTCCTCATTTCTCACTCTATCTAGCCTAGTAACCCCTACCATACTTCTCAGACACCTCATCTCAAACACATTCAAACTCCTTCTCTCTTCTTCTCTTATGTTCCACGTTTCTGCCCCATACAGTGCTGTTGGCACAATCACTCCTTCATACAGTCTCCTCTTCGCATCCATTCCCAAATGTCTATTTCTCATTACACTCTTTAAACCACCAAGGCATTTACTCGCTTCTCTCAATCTACATTCTACCTCCACCTTCACTCCACCTTTTCCTGCTACACTTGCACCCAAGTATCTAAAACTATCCACTTCCTCCAGTCGCTCTCCCTTAATGTTCACTTCCAGTCTACTGCCACTTTCACCCCTTGTACATCTCATCACCTTACTTTTACCCACATTTATCTTTAGCTTTCTTCTATCACATACTCTCCCAAACTCTGCCACCAGCTTCCTCAATCCCTCCTCTGACCCTGCCACAAGCGCAGTGTCGTCCGCAAACAACAGCTGGCTCACCTCCCATTTTTCTCCATTTTCTTTAACCATCTCCAATCCCTGACTCACTACCCTAGCATTCACCTCTCGCACCACCCCATCCATGTATAAGTTGAACAGCCAGGGCGACATAACGCATCCTTGACGAAGTCCCACCTTTACTTCAAACCACTCACTCTCTCCATTTCCAATCCTAACACATGCTCTACTACTCACATAAAAACTCTTGACAGCTCCCAAAAGCTTTCCTCCTATCCCATAAATCTGCATAACCTCCCACAGTGCCTTTCTGTCTACCCTATCATAAGCCTTTTCCAGATCCATAAAAGCCCAAAAAACATCCTTCCCCTTTCCTATAGCTTTCTCACATATCTGTCTTACCACAAAGATCTGATCTACACAACCTCTACCCGTCCTAAATCCACACTGTTCCTCACCAATTACTCCTTCTGTTCCTCTCCTAATCCTCTCAATTAAGATTCTCCCATAAGCCTTCCCTACTACACTCAACAGGCTAATCCCTCTGAAATTACTACATTCACACTTGTCCCCTTTTCCCTTGTAAAGAGGAACTATACAGGCACTACTCCAGTCCTCCGGTACTCTACCCTCTCTCCAGCAAACATTAAATAATCTCACCAACCAGTCCACCATCACTGAACCTCCCTTTTTCAGACATTCTGCATGACATCCATCCAGACCAGGTGCCTTACCTGCTTTCATCATCTTTACAACTGCCTTCACCTCATCCTTCCTTATTTCTCCTCCATTCTCCTCACTCATCACTCTCATTTTCTTCGTATTTCCCACTGCAGCTATCTTTCCTTCTCTATCCTCCTTCACATTCAGCAACTCCCTAAAATATTCTGCCCATCTTCCCCTCACTGCCATCTCTTCCATTATCAACTCTCCATCTGTACCTTTTACCTTTTCTTCCCTACTTGATTCGCCTCCTCTTCCTCTCTTAATTTCTTTCCAAAACATCTTTTTATTACTTTCAAAATTTTCTGTCATACTCCTACCCCATTTCACATCTGCTCTCCTCTTTGCCTCCTTTACCTTTTGCTTTACTTCTCTTTTCTTTTCTTTGTACGTCTCATATGACTCCCCTGTCCTCTTTTGTAACCAATCTGTGAATGCTCGCTTCTTCTCTTCTACAACCTTCTTTGTTTCCTCATCCCACCATTCACTACCCTTTCTTCTATTTCCCCCTGTCCTTCTTGTTCCACACACCATCCTTGCACACTTTAAGACTCCCTCCTTGAACCATCCCCATTCCTCCTCCACACCCATCTCTGCTCTATCCTTTACTCCCTCCCACTCCTCCTTCAGCTTCTTTTCGTACTCCTTCTCCTTTTCCTTTTCATTCAAGGAGTTCACTCTAAGAACCTCCCTACCTTTTGTCCCTTTCCTCCTCCATCTATCCTCCACTCTCAACTTACCTTCCACCAAAAAATGATCTGATATTCCCCCACCCTCTCCTCTTAGCACATGTACATCCTTAACTCTTCCTATCATAATCCTATTTACCACTACATAATCCATTAGCGCTCTATCTACCACCCTTCCCTCCACCACCCTCTCCCATGTGTACTTATGCTTGACTTTCTTCCAAAACACTGTATTTGCTATCATCAACTCTCTTTCTAGACACATTTCCACCATCAACTCTCCACTACGATTCTTTCCTGGAACTCCACACTTCCCAACCACTCCATCGATTGGACCATTTCCCACTCTAGCATTAAGGTCTCCCAGTACTATTACATTGACATTTCTTCCTAAACCCTCTATGCACTCATTCGACAAGGTACCACATAAAAAATTTATAAAGAAGATCAAGTCAAAAGGTGGCATCAAAGGAAAATTAGTGGAATGGATGAAAGACTTCCTGATTGGGAGGAAAATGAGAGTTGTAATTAGAGAAAAATTCTCAAACTGGGAAGAAGTGAAAAGCGGTGTCCCACAGGGATCAGTGCTGGCCCTGATCATGTTTGCATATACATTGATGACATGGATGAAGGTGTATAGTGTTATATAAATTTCTTTGCAGATGATGCAAAGATACTAAAGAAGGTAAAAACAGAGGAAGACTGCAACTCATTGCAACAAGATTTGGACAAGATCTGGAATT
Source organism: Oratosquilla oratoria (assembly GCF_046742065.1). Classification (NCBI taxonomy): domain Eukaryota; kingdom Metazoa; phylum Arthropoda; class Malacostraca; order Stomatopoda; family Squillidae; genus Oratosquilla; species Oratosquilla oratoria. The sequence continues at coordinate 14,797,309 of NC_134819.1, forward strand.
GGACCCAAAGTGGGAAGTAAAATTCAATATATAGAAATGTAGTATAATGGAGTTTGGAAAGAGTAAAAACAGAATATCAAAAGATTACAAAATTGGTGATGAAAAGGTGAAAAAAGTAAACTCGGAGAAAGGTCTTGGAGTGATGATTGGCAAGGACATGACACCAGATGAGTATATTAACAAAATATTTGGAGAAACCTACAATTCATTGAGATCAATCAAAGTTGGATTTGCCTATTTGGACGAAAAAATGATAAAGAAAATCCTAACTACACTAATAAGACCAAAACTCGAGTACACAGCAGCACTCTGGACACCCAGTACCAAAAAGAACATTAAAAAACTAGAAAGGCTACAAAAAGCAACAACCAAACTAGCACCAACTCTTTCTGAACTAACATATGAGTAAAGACTGTCCAAATTAGAACTACCAACTTTGGAACAGAGAAGAGAAAGAGGTGACCTGCTGACTATTTACAGAATAATGAAAGGAATGGAAATTTTAGATAGGGATGACTTGTTGATATGGGACAACAGTAAAATAAGAGGACACGAAAAGAAAACTACAAAAAGATAGTTACAGAAGAAATTTAAAAAGGAACAGCTTCCCACACTGAGTGATAGATACATGGAACAAATTAGACAACGAAACAGTGTGTGCGAACACTATACAAGATTTTAAGAAAAAACTTGATGTTGAGAGATACAAAGATGGGTCACCACGTGCATAGCTCCCTTCCCATATAATACAACTAGGTAAATACATGATCCCCAGACATGCGACACGGTACTCATCTTGAGAAAGACCTGTAATCTTGCAAATATCATCACTTTCCCAATCAAAAACATCTGACCAAACACTTGACTAAATGCAAAATAAGACAACAGGATGTCCCAGTGTCACCACACAAGATGCCTAATGTCACCAGACAGACCCACTGAACCCTTTCTTATACCAACCCCAATTACATTTCCATAACTTAAAGCATACACATCATGTCTAACCACACCAACCATACGACTAACCCCTATATACAGAACTAACACTTGTGCCAATAATCATTAACTAACTCGTCCCACATATGACAACCTACTAACCCCCTTTATTATCAAAAGGCTATGCTGCCGGAAGCACTAGAGCTGGCCAGGTCACCTGCCAGACAGATCTGCCCAGGTTGCTCACCTGGCAGAGGGGAGACATCTGCCCAGGGCAGTGTCGAGGTCAAGGCCTGGCACTTAGAGTATTTGGTCAAAGGACCTATTTGTAATCTTTGCAAACCCAGATAATATTGTTAATAAATAGAAGAAAGTCCAAGGGAGACTATCTTGCCCGCAAAACCACCGTTGTTTGTACCACAGCTTTTTACACTGGTGGCACATCTACCTTATACCATACATAGCTGGTTACACTCCCTACCCTCCCAATATCCTGTCTGGGGTATTGGCTGCATGTTATCGTGTGGTATAAATCTGCTCAGCAGCATGCAGCTGATACTGTAGGGTCTATGGTGTGTCCCTATGGACCTGACCCACACATCATTTTGTCTATGTTAAAGAAAATATCTACTCAGAGAAATGATGCTACTTTATTATATTGCAACTGTCACTCAGTTATGCTGTCCCCCCCTACTCTTAATACTGTCCTGTACCACTTCTCTGAATATTCATTTTCATTTTTGCCAAACCCTGTAAGGGGAGAAAGACTACTGCCACCAAGTATTCCCACTTAGTTATAAAAGGCAACTAAAATGGGACGGAGTATAGGACTAGGTATCCTACCTTCTGCACCCCTGAAGGATATATTAAAAAGTAAAAAAAACCTACAGTAAAATGAATGAACAGAAGCATTATACCTATAAGCATCATGTATCGGGTACCATCTGCCTTCCAGGATACCATGTATGGATGTGTGTGAAGACAGTTGAGATTGTCTTGGTCCATGCTAACTGGCTGACATCCTGGAAACCCAGTACTGTAACCAAAAGAAAATAAACATTAACTTATATAAAATCATTAGTCACTTCAATGGCAAGCATGAAATACTCCAATGACAAGTTTTTCATAAAAAACTTGTTCTTCTCAGATCTCATTTTACCTCCTTTTTAATCTTTAACCCTTTAACAGGCACTCATAGAAATAATGGATATAACAGATTTTTTTTTAACATTAACCCTTTACCTGGCAAAAAATTTCTGAGGAAATGTTTCATTTTAAGACATTTTTTATAGTATCTTTCATATTGATTATATATAACCACCATTCATACATCAACACACACATCAAGCTAAGAAATGATTATGTAAAAATACACAGACATGAAAAGAGAAACTATGAAAGAGATAATAGAAAAATGCAAGGAACAACCTAAACTATTTTACAGGTATGTAAATGGTAAACTAAAAAACAAACAAGAAATAGAAAGACTGCGCCAAGGGAATTACGGATATAAAGAAAAAGAAGAAATGGCTGAAATTATGAATAATCATTTCAAATCAGTATTCACAATTGAAAGTTTACAAAACTGTGAGGAAATCGGGGGAGAGATACCCCCAATAAAGGAAATAACGGTGACACCAAAGGAAATTAGAGACCAAATAAAAATCCTTGATGTCAGGAAATCACACGGTCCGGATGGAATTGCAAACTGGATATTGAAAGAATGCATAGAGGAGTTGACGGACAAAATATACAAGATAATTAAATACTCAAAGAAGGAAAGGTACCACAGGACTGGAAAAATGAAAATATTGTACCAATATATAAAGGAGGGAATAAGGAAAATCCAACCAGCTACAGACCAGTCTCCTTTACAAGCACAATAGCAAAAATATATGAAAAAGTTATCAAAAGTAGATGGGTTAAACATCTGTAAGAAAAAATATATTGAATCCGAATCAATTTGGATTTAGACAAGGAAGATCATGTACAACAAATCTGATCTGCTTCTATTCTAGACTAATAGAAATAATACAAGGGATGGATGGCTGGACTGTGCTTTTCTAGACCTACAAAAAGCATGACAAAGTACCACACAAAAAACTAATAAGATAAATAGAATCAATAGGTGGCATCAAAGGAAAATTATTAGAATGGATGGAAAACTTCTTGACTGGAAGGAAAATGTGGGTAGTAATTAGAGACAAATACTCGACCTGGGAAGAAATGATAAGTGGTGTCCTGCAAGGTTCACTACTGACTCCAATCATGTTTGCCATATATATAAATGACATGAAGGAGTGGAATGTTACATGAACTTCGCAGATGACGCAGGAACACTTGAAGAAAGTACAGTGGAAGATTGTGAATCATTACAGATAGACCTAGACAAAATCTGGAAATGGAGTCAAAAGTGGGAAGTAAACTTCAATATCAAGAAGTGTAGTATAATGGAGTTCGGAAAAAGTAATAATAGAATATCAAGAAATATAAAATTGGTTAAGATGTCAAAAACAAGAACTCAGAAAGAGATCTTGGAGTAATAATCAGTAAAGACATGTCACCGGACAAACATATCAACAAAATAGTTGGAGGAACCTTCAACCTATTAAGGTCAATGAAAGTGGCATTTGACTATTTGGATGAGGAAATAAAAAAAAAATATTAGTTACACTAATAAGACCAAAACTGGAGTGCACAGCAACACTATGGACACCCAGTACTAAAAAGAATATAAAGAAATTAGAAAGAATAGTATTTGCACACAGTTTCCTTATCTAATTTCTTCCAGGTATCCACCACTATGTGGGAAGCTATTCTTTTTTAGATTTCTTCTATAATTATCCTTTTTAAGTTTCTTTTCATGTCCTCTTGTTTTAATAAATCATCTCTATCTAGGATTTCCATTCCTTTCATGATGCTAAAAAATAGTAGATCTCCTCTTTCTCTTCTTTTTTCCAGAGATGGTAGTTCCAATTTGGACAATCTTCGTTCGTATGTTAATTTGGATAGAGTTGGTGCCATCTTTGTAGTTGCACTAATAAGACCAAAACTGGAGAACACAGCAACACTATGGACACCCAGTACTAAAAAGAATAAAAAGAAATTAGAAAGAATAGTGTTTGCACACAGTTTCCTTATCTAATTTATTCCAGGTATCAACCACTATGTGGGAAGCTATTCTTTTTCAGATCTCTTCTATAATTATCCTTTTTGAATTTCTTTTCATGTTCTCTTGTTTTAATAAATCATCTCTATCTTGGATTTCCATTCCTTTCATGATGCTATAGTCAGTAGATCTTCTCTTTCTCTTCTTTGTTCCAGAGTTGGTAGTTCCAATTTGGACAATCTTTGTTTGTATGTTAATTTGGAAAGAGTTGGTGCCAACTTTGTCATTGCTCTTTGTATTCTTTCTACATGCATATAAAAAAGCCTATGGTATATGTATGTAGAAAGAATACAAGGAGCAACCCATCTGAGGTATTGGCTGCATGTTATTGTGGTAAAATAGCATGTAGTTTGTACTTTAGGTTCTATATGGGGCGCCCCTACGGACCAGAGCCACACATCATTTTGTCTGCGATAGAGGAGGACTGTTCACAGAGAAATTATGACACTCTTATTATGCTGCGACTGTCCCTCCGTTATGCTGTCCCCCAACCCTTTGTTACTGTCCTGTACCACTTCTCTGAATATTCATTTCCTTTTTTCACCTACCCTGTGGTGGGGGATAGAATGCTGCCACCAAGTATTCCCACTTGAATCATAAGAGACGAAAAAAATGGGACAGGATTGGGACCAGGCATCCTTCTCCTTGTAGCCCCACAGGGGACATTCCTAAAAAAAGTAAATGCATAAGAGGGTCTGGGAGTTTTCCAACCAGTACCCTAAGGTTTGGGTCTTTTAATGTGCATGGATGTAGTACAGATGAGAGTAAAAGGGAAGAGATAGGCAGTATGTTGGTGAGAAGAAAGATGGATGTGTTGGCTTTGAGTGAAACTAAGTTGAAAGGGAGAGGTGAGTGTGAGTTTGGGAGTTTAGTTGGGAGGTTCTCATCAGTGAAGAGGGCAAGGGAGGGAAGGGGTGGCTACACTAGTAAGTGAAGAGATAGGTAAATGTGTAGTGGAGTGGGAGGTTTCTTCAAGGTTAATATGGATGAAGGTGAAACTGGGAAAGGAAATGTGAGTTTTTGTAAGTGCATATGGGCCTGGTAGTGAGAAAAGTGTAGACGAGAGGGAGGCTTTTTGGATAGATATAAATGAGTGCATAGAGGGATTAGGGAGAAACGTCAATGTAGTAGTATTGGGAAACCTTAATGCTAGGGTAGGAAATGAACCAATAGACAGAGTGGTTGGGAAGTGTGGAGTTCCAGGAAAGAATCGTAGTGGAGAGTTGATGGTGGAGATGTGTCTAGAGAGTTGATGATAGCAAATACAGTGTTTAGGAAGAAAGTCAAGCATAAGTACACATGGGAGAGGGTGGTGGATGGAAGGGTGGTAGATAGAGCATTAATGGACTATGTAGTGGTAGATAGGAGTATAATAGGAAGAATTAAGGATGTACATGTTCTAAGGGGATGTGGGGGAATATCAGATCATTTTCTGGTGGAAGGTAAGATGAGAGTAGAGGAGAGATGGAGAAAGCGGAAAAGGGCAAAAAGTAGGGAGCTGCTTAGAGTGAACTGCTTAACCCCTTCACTCCGGGCCAAAATCTCGCGGGCAGCATTAGCTGCCAGACGTGCAATGTTGCGTCATAATACTCGCATTATAGAAAATAAAAGTTACCGCTGTATTGCTCGTTCTCTTTCACCTGTCGTAAGCCTTTTCCAGATCCATAAAAGCCAAAAAACATCCTTCCCCTTTCCTATAGCTTTCTCGCATATCTGTCTTAGCACAAAAACCTGATTTACACAACCTCTACCTGTCCTAAACCCACACTGTTCCTTACCAATTAAGTGAGCATTACGGGAGAGCGACTTGAGGAAGTGGATAGTTTTAGATACTTGGGTGCAAATGTGGCAGGAAAAGGTGGAGTGAAGGTGGAGGTAGAATGTAGATTGAGAGAAGCGAGTAAATGCCTTGGTGGATTAAAAAGTGTAATGAGGAATAGACATTTGGAATGGATGCTAAGAGGAGACTATATGAAGGAGTGATTGTGCCAACAGCACTGTATGGGGCAGAAACATGGAACATAAGAGAGGAAGAGAGAAGGAGTTTGAATGTGTTTGAGATGAGGTGTCTGAGAAGTATGATGGGGGTTACTAGGCTGGATAGAGTGAGAAATGAAGAGGTGAGGAGGAGAACAGGGGTGGAAAGGGAGTTGGGAGATAGGGTTGATGGAAGACTATTAGGATGTGTGCCGTTACGAGCAGTAACGGGGCCTTTTCCATGATTCTATGTATCTCAAATTTTGCGTATATTTTGTCTTAAGCCCGTTTCCCCTGGAAAAGTTTCGTTTCTGTAATGTTTTTATTGTGTATTCCGAGTTGAGACTATTTCTGTTTATTTCCAAACTCTGTAAGTTGTCTGCAAGCTGTGCTGCAAGATAACATCCCATTATTTGTACAATGTTTGCCTTTAATTTAGAATAAGATTAAGTTGTGTGAAGACCTTTGCCGTCTGTGACATCACGGCTGACAACTAACCCCTTTAGTATGGTTTAAGAACTCATAGTGTTTACACCCATTTTTCGACCCTCTTTGCGGCTAACTCAGTAAGTTGTCTTTGAGCCAAATTTATGTTATATTGGAGTATCTGCTATTTTTGATAAGTGTATTCTTAAGCTTGCGTATACATATTGTGTACAGATTCTTTGTAATTTTCCATTTTTATGTTTTTTGGCTCGTAGCTGTGGGCCTAACCAGTACCTTTGTAATTTCGTGTTTTCAGTTTTCATCTCCTCTAATGTAACATGGCAACTCCTCTCATGTAAAGGGGCAATTCTTCTTATGTAAGGGGGCAACTCCTTTTTTCTATCGTCTAAATATACATGGAAAACACACAAGTAATCCTTCTTGCCCTTCCGTGTGAGGAACATTCTTCTTATGTAAGAGGGCAACCCATTAGCCATGTTTTGCCGCCAATAACAAGCCAGTTCGCTGCGCCACAATGAAAATGAGTGCATTGGCGCTCCCTGCCTTGCCAATGAAAACAAAGAAGATCATCGCCTATGCAACGAGGTGAATGAATTGGGGAGTGCCGCAAGAAGAGGTAACCTTATTAAAAGTGAAGCAAAAACCCATGCTTGAAGTGACGCCAAGTACACCGTTGCCACGTCTCAACTCGCTTCATCGTCAGGAGCCACATGGCCCGACGTGCCCTTCAACATATACGAATAGTATCGAGTGTCATTAGTGTGCAAATGCAGTGACAGTGATTAGTGAAATTTGTCGACCTGTTGTGACCGAGTGGTCCCTAGTTGTCGCTGTGGCAACAATGTATAGACGTGCTAAGTGCTTAGTGAACTTATTGTCGCCTTGTTGCGACCGCGTGCTGTCGATGTGGCAACAATGTAGAAGTGCCAAGTTTCACCATGTTACGTCACGTGACTCAAGGCTTCCATCATGTTTTTAATGTATATGTATGTTGCTAAATTTAAATTAGTATATATAAGTAGATATATGTATGTGCATACGTGTCGTGAGCCTGACATAGAATGAATCGCTGTGAGGTGTAATCAATTCAAGTTCATTACCTTTAAGTTTCTTATATGTATGTCAGTGACTACTTACTCCGCGGGCTTCATTCATAGATAAGTCGAGTTTTCCTTTCTCTCTTTCTTTGCAATCCACTGTTTGATCTCTTATTGTTTAACCTTGCATTGGCACCATAGCCTCGACCCACAGTATGGATGAAAGGCCTATCTCTAACAGAGTAAGGACTCTTACTGCCAAGGGCAAGAAGTATACCAAGGAATAACTGACCAATATGAACGCCAAATCAAATTGTTTAGAGATGAGGTACAGTCCTTAGTCAGAGAGAAGGACTTTGGTACTAAACTGTACAAAGTTCATGGTGAATACCAGGATACTGTATAGAAGTATCTAGCACACTTAATGCGTGAACGTACTACAGAAAGCCGGATTCGTGCTGAATTAGTGAGTGAGGAAGACAGGAATTTTCCGGCATTCTTTCGACAGGTAATCAGTAATTATGCATCATCTTCCTCAGTCAAAGTCACGGAAGAAAGTCAATTAGGTCAAGCTGTTCCGGTAGCACCAGTGCTAGCGTTGTTGCAATGAGGCAACGGGCCAAAGTTGAGGCCGCTCGTATCAGGGTCAAGTTTGCCGAGCAAGAAGGTCAGCTTTTAAAGGAAAAGGCTGACAAGGAAGCCCAAAGGTCAAGAGAAGAAGCTGAAATGCAAGCCAGGCTTAAAGTCATAGAACAGCAAAGGGAGTTGGAGGTAGCCGAAGCTGAACTTCGGCACCTAGGATCCGAAACTGATTGGGAAACATGCAGTGAACAGGAGCAACTGAAAGAAACAGTTGCTACCCGCACCCAGCTATATGTACAACAGCAAGGGAGTATGATTGATGTTTCCGCTAGTCAGAAAGATCCTGTAGGCCTGAACCCTGAAAGTCCTGTTTTCAAACCCTGTTCTGATCTCAAATTTAACTCACAGCCTGTTAACAATGTTCCATTCAGTTTTGAACCTTGCACCGAGGAAGTAAACGTAAAGCCTGTGCAACCTGCACAGCAACCCATTGCTAACCATAGCATTTCTCTGTCACAACCTGCAGTGAAGCCTTCTTGTAGTAAGTGTCCTAGATCAGGTACATCCTCCAATTATGATGATTTCACTAAGTTTCTCATGCGAAAGGAATTACTCCTAAGCAGACTGTTTAAGTTCGATGATACTGCTGAGAATTATGCTGTCTGGAGAGAAAGATTTGGTGAAGTCATGCAAGAGTTAATCTCACGCAAGGAGGAAATAGATCTGTTAGTTAAGCACCTAGGCCCTGAATCTAAAAAATGGGCCCTTATGATCAGATCCTCAAATGCCAATAACCCAAACATAGCGTGCAGTAGAATCTGGGAATGGTTGAATGACAGGTATGCTGCCCCTGAGATTGTTGAGGCTTCGATTAAAAAGAAGTTAGATAGTTTTCCAAGGTTAACACCTAAAGATACATTCAAATTCTTTGCTTTGTATGACATCCTGTCCCACATAGAAGCTTTGAAAGCTAACCCTGTCTACAGTACTCTCTTTGCCTGTTATGATGCTTCTTCAGGTATCAATCCTATTGTCGCTAAACTTCCATTCTATGTACAGGAAAAGTGGATTAGCAAGGCCATGAACTACAAGACCACCTACAGTGTACCATATCCACCCTTCACCTTCTTTGTGCAGTTTGTGAAGGAAATAGCAAGGGTCAAGAACGATCCATGTTTTGCCATCCATAACTTCGGTGCTGACAGGTCTATGAAATCAGAGAAGCCACCTTCTTTCAGGCTTCCTCAAGTACGTGTGAAGAAGACTGACACCCAGTTGCCGGGTAATAGTAAGACTCCTAAGAAGACCACGGCTGCTGACATGTCTGTTAACGCTGCTAGTTCCACTGATCAAGGTAAAGCAGGGAAAGGGAGGGGTTGCATAATTTAAATTTCTGTAAGGCCTTCCGTACCTTGTCTGTAAGCGAAAGGAAGGATTTCCCTAAATGATAAAGGCATGTGTTATAAGTGTTGTAAAGATGACCATCCTTCTTCCAGCTGCAAAGAAACACTGTTTTGTAAGCTCTGTAAAGCTTCCACTCATGTGGCTGCCTTACACTATGATGAACCCAGAGCAAAAAGAAGTCCTGCTCAAGCTGTAACACAGCATGGAAGGGAGGTTGCTCAAGAGACACCTCACTTCTCTGTAACCGACCAAGTGCCACTTCCTAATGTTCCTACTCCTGTAGTCAAGACTCATGGAGGGGAGGATGCTGCGGTCAATTCGAAATGCACCTTGATTTGCAGTAACCCCACCTCCATGAGTAAGTCCTGCGCCAAGACCTTCTTGGTGAAAGTCTATCCTGAGAGTAAGCCAGAGCTCGGAGTGTGGTGTTATGCCATCCTAGACGATCAATGCAATTGCTCTTTAGCAAAATCTGAGTTTTGACTTGTTTGATAAGCAGAGTAAAAGGGTTTCATGCCGTCTAGCTACCTGTGCAGGCGTAACGGGTGCTTCTGGGCGCACCACCAGAAATTACATCATCATGTCCTGGCATAACTCACATGAGATACATGTCCCTCTGCTAGTGGAATGTGACAACATTCCCAATGTGAAAGAAGAGATACCTACTCCTGCCATAGCTCGTGGCTATACTCATTTGTCCGACCTTGCTGAACATATTCCGCCTTTAGTCCCTGAGGCCGAGATTCTACTCATCATTGGTCGAGATGTACCTTCAGCCCATTACATTTTTGACCAGAGAATCGGACCTGTCAACGCCCCCCTAGCTCAACAGACAAGCCTGGGATGGGCAATCATTGGAGAAGTGTGCCTCCTGTCATTAGCAATTTTAAGACGTCCTTTATACATGATAGGCGTCCCTCCATAGTTGCACCATGTGATAACCAAATTCATGTCTCTGAGGTAAAAGATGATTTATTCAAGGTAACCAAGGATGATGACAAGACTGCCCTGTCGATTGAAGACAGGAAGTTCCTAGATGTCATGAACACAGAATTCCGGAAGGATCAAAGTGGCCATTGGGTCGTGCCACTACCTTTCCGTCCTAATGTTGTAGCCACCAGCAATAATAGAGACTTTGTGTGGCACCGTACACTGTCTCTTCATCGTAGTCTCAGCACAAAGCCTGAAAAATGTAAGCATATGATGGCCTTCATGCAAAATATGTTAGATCATGGGCATGCTGAAGTTGCACCCCCATTGAAGTCTGATCAGAAGTGTTGGTATCTTCCCTTGTTTGGGGTATACCATCCCAAGAAACCTGACAAGATCAGAGTTGTGTTCGACTCTTCTGCTAAATCCAGAGAGTTTTCCCTAAATGACATGCTAATGTCAGGTCCGGATATGATGAACAGCATTCTTGGGATCCTTCTATGTTTCCATCAAGAAGCTGTAGCAGTAGCAGCTGACGTAGAACAAATGTTCTACAACTTGAAGGTGAAGACTGAGCAAAGAGATTACCTCAGATTCTTCTGGTACAAGGATAACGACCCTGATCAAAGGTTGAGTACAGGATGACTGTACACGTCTTCGGAAATACTCCATCCCCCGCCATTGCCACCTATGGCTTACGTAAGTCTGTAGAAAATGCCTCTCCTGAAGTTCGTCATTTCATAGAGAACAACTTCTATGTTGATGATGGGTTAGCATCTCTGCCAGATGCAGAGACTGCTTACAAGTTAATCCAAGACTCTAAGTCAGCACTCCAAGAAGGAGGACATTTGCGCTTGCACAAGATTACTTCCAACAGTAAAGAAGTACTGTCTAAGTTTGCCACCAGTGAGTTGGCTGATAACCTTCAAGAGCTGAAACTAACTTCTGACTCCATGCCTATGCAATCTAGCCTAGGTCTCCTATGGGATATCCAAAAGGATGTATTTGTGTATAGATTTATCGATTCAGAAAAACCTGTAACAAAAAGAGGTATACTGTCTGTTGTAAATAGTCTGTTTGATCCCATGGGCTTCTTAGCTCCAGTAATAATAGTGGGAAAACTACTCCTGAGGGAGATTACTGACCTAAAGTGTGGTTGGGATGAACCCATACCAGCTAAGATCCAGAACAGATGGTCCAGATGGCTAACGTCCTTAAAGAACCTCAAGGACATAAGCATAAATCGTCAGTTCGCTAGTATTTCTTTGTCTCAAGCTCATAGGATAGAGCTTCATACCTTTTCAGATGCCTCCAGAGTAGCAGTAGGAGCCGTATCATATCTTAAAGTTTTTAGTGATACCAAAAGCTACCAGGTGTGTTTTGTGAGGGGACAGGCTAAAGTAGCTCCCAACCATGGTCATACTATTCCCAGGTTAGAGTTATGTGCTGCAGTAATGGCAGTTAATCTCAGTGATTCCATCACAGACTACTTAAACAAAAACTTAGATGCAAAGCATTTTTATTCTGATAGCATGATTGTCTTAGGCGTAGATTTCATGTCTATGTAAGTAACAGAGTAGATCACATTAGGTCGTCCACCAAACCTACCCAATGGCATTATGTACCTAGGGATTGTAACCCAGCTGACCTGGCTACCCGTGGTCTTGAAGTAACTAACCTAAATCAAAGTGATTGGTTGTCAGGTCCCTCATGACATCTGTGGAAGTTTTCCTCTTGTGAGTCCTGAGACAGATAAAGAAGTGAAAGTATCAGACCACACAGCTAAGTCTGAACCTCTTGTCAGTGTAAACAAGAGTAATGTAAAACCTGCAATTGTGTCATTAGCCCAGAGGTTCTCTAAATTCTCCTGTTGGAAGAGACTTGTAAGAGCAGTAGCTCTCCTTAAGCATATAGCCCATTCCTTTAAACAAGGTAACAAGTGTTGCTCAGGTTGGCATTTGTGTAACAAGCATAAGTCACCTAACCAGCTAGAAGATGCAGCTGATCTCATTGTTAAGATATATCAGAAAGATTATTTCTCATCTGTCATGACTAAATTGCAGAGTAAAGTTTGCTTAACTCCTACCAGTGCCATTGAACCCGTCTCCTTATTTAGACCAGAAAGGCCTACTTCGTGTAGGAGGGAGATTGAGCCAAGGCAGCGATGTACTTGGTATGCTTGCAAAGCCTACTATTATTCCAAAGGAATCCCACTTTGGCTTATTGTTGATCCATCACTACCATGAGACAGTGCACCACCAAGGTAGGGTGATGACAGAAGGAGCCATCCGTACAGGTGGGTTCTGGATTTTGGGAGGAAAACGTACCATCTCTAAAGTAATTTCTAAATGTGTTACCTGTAAAAGAGTAAGAGGTAAGGTATGTGTTCAAAAGATGGTGGACTTACCCATTGACAGAGTTACTCCTAACCCACCATTTACCTATGTAGGAGTTGACCTTTTTGGCCCCTGGTATATAAAAACACGGTGCACTAGAAGTTCCTTCCTCGAAAGCAAAAGATGGGGTGTTCTATTCACATGTCTTGTATCCAGAGCTATCCATATAGAGACTGTAGAAGAATTGAGTACTTCTTCCTTTAATAACACCCTTAACCCCTTCCATACGGTGCCGCATACGGAGGCGGCATGAGGAGCAAGTGGATACGCGAGGCTGCCATATTGGCGTCTTGATTATATTTATTGTAGTTGCCCCTGCGTAATGACATACTCTCTAAACTGTCTTCATCACATTTTCTATGGTTATCAAAATTCACGGGTGAAAGAGAGAACGATCGATATAAGCGGTGACTATATTTTATGATGCGAGTATTATTACGACACATCGTACGTCTGGCAGCTAATGCTGCCCGCGAGATTTTGGCCCGTACTGAAGAGGTTAAGAGATTCATCTCTATTCATGGCCCAGTTAAGCTGATGCGTTCTGACAGAGGTACGAACTTTGTAGGTGCCGTCAAAGAACTGAACTTGCCTGCCCTTACTGATGATGGTGGTGATGTAAATATTTTTTTATCAAGTCAAGGTTGTACTTGGTTGTTTAACCCTCCTCACGTTTCCCACATGGGCGGAGCCTGGGAAAGTATGGTTGGAATGGTACGCAACATCACGAATGCAATACTGACTAACCACCAACCCAAAACATTGACACATGAGGTGTTAGTAACTTTCTTTGCGGAAGTGTGTAAGATCGTAAATTCCAGACCTTTAGTTCCTGTTTCATCAGACCCTAGCAGTCCTTTCATTTTGTCTCCGTCTATCCTTCTCACTCAGAAAATTGATATTCCTGTGACTCTTCCTGAAGAGATAGATATTAAAGCAATATACAGGTCATAGTGGAAGCATGTACATCACCTTGCTGAGGAATTCTGGAAGAGATGGAAGAAAGAGTATCTTTCCTCTTTGCAACCCAGAAGAAAGTGGGTTAATTCCTCTCCCAATGTAAAAGTTAATGATATAGTACTGTTAAAGAGTCAAGAGAGTCCCCAAGGTCAGTGGCCTTTGGGTATTGTAAATAAAGTATTCCCTGGCAAGGATAATTTAGTCAGGAAGGTCCAAGTAAGAGGTTTTGTAAACAATAAAGCACATGAATATGTAAGACCCATTTCTGAGCTCGTGTTGTTGTGCCAATAGGCCTTTGTAATTTCCCCCTAGGTAATTTGGAAGGGAGTGTGCCATTACGAGCAGTAACGGGGCCTTTTCCATGATTCTATGTATCTCAAATTTTGCTTATATTTCGTCTTAAGCCCGTTTCCCCTGGAAAAGGTATCAGTTTTGTTTCTGTAATGTTTTTATTTTCAAGTGTATTCCAAGCAGACACTATTTCTGTTTATTTCCAAATTTCTGTAAGTTATCTGCAAGCTGTGCTGCAAGATAACATCCCATTATTTGTACGATGTTTGCCTTTAATTTAGAATAAGATTAAGTTGTGTGAAGATCCTTTGCCGTTTGTGACGTCACGACTGACGACCAACGCCTTTAGTATGCAATAAGAACTCTCAGTGTTTACACCCATTTTTCGACCCTCTTTGCGGCCAACTCAATAAGTTGTTTTTGAGCCAAATTTATGTTATATTGGAGTATCTGCTATTTTTGATAAGTGTATTCTTAAGCTTGCGTATACATATTGTGTACATTCTTTGTAATTTTCCATTTTTATGTTTTTTGGCTTGTAGCTGTGGGCCTAACCAGTACCTTTGTTTTTTCGTGTTTTCAGTTTTCATCTCCTCTAATGTAACATGGCAACTCCTCTCATGTAAAGGGGCAATTCTTCTTATGTAAGGGGGCAACTCCTTTTTTCTATCGTCTAAATATACATGGAAAACACACAAGTGATCCTTCTTGCCCTTCCGTGTAAGGAACATTCTTCTTATGTAAGAGGGCAACCCATTAGCCATGTTTTGCCGCCAATAACAAGCCAGTTCGCTGCGCCACAGGATGGTTTGGACACATGGAAAGAATGAGTGAAGAAAGACTAGTAAAAGAGGTATGGAAGGCAGATGTGGAGGAAGTGAACATGAAGGGACGTCCTAGGATGAGGTGGATGGATGGGATGAAGGGAGCTTTGGGGTAGAGGGGAATGTCTGTTGAGGAAGGACGGGAGAGGACAGAAGATAGGGGTGAATGGAGAATGGTTGTATATGGATGATGTTGTGATGCATGAGGTGGAATGGGTGGGGGGATGGGGGGTGAGGTAGTATATGTGAGCAAATTTTGATGCAGCTCGAAGGGATTTCTCCCTGTCTTCTCCTTTATGCATGGGGAGACGGAGAGGGGGGGGTCGCCCATTTAATGAAGTGGCCTTGCTGTGGATGTGCTGTGTCTTGCGACACTGCTTCTGACCCAGGGCATTGGACGAGGTGCAGGGATGACCCGTCATTCAGGAGGTACTAAGATGAGAGGGAGGGTCGAGGGTTGTGGAGTGTATTCAGGGATGGAATGGGTGGGAATGATTTTATGCCTTTTCCTTTTTGGCTACCTCCTTTGTAAGGGGGAAAAAGCCTTGGTATATGTATGTATATATATGGTTAAATTGCCAAACAGCGAGAAATTCAAACATATATGGATACAAAAAGAAATGAGCAATGAGGAAAAAGAAAAAGACAAAGCTCTTAGAATTTAAGCCAATGATGGAAATAAGAAAAGAACAGATGGAAAAAATGAGTTTGTTTTGGGAGTGCTGGACTTGAGACTGAAAAAAATGGTACATCAGAAAAATGGAAACTTAAAACCAAAAAGGAAAAGAAAATATGAAACTAAAAGTGGTATACACAAATATCAATAGCATGATCTCGAATCAATGAACTAAATGACTATCTAGAAATAGAAAAACCTGACATCATGGGAATAGTAGAGACAAAATTGAAAGGATCTCTAGCATTGTGGGACATGGCCTAAACAACCACTGGGTGAAAAATAGAACAGACAAGGAGGGAGGAGTCGTATGATATTGACCAAAAAAGGGTCTACATGTGACAAAGATTAATGAAGGCCAAGGCAGTGTAGAATTAATCATGATCAAAATTGTAAACAAAAAGATGAAAAGCAGAATATTTGTAGCAGTGAATGTACCACCAAAAATACATGCATGGTCAGATAGCGAATATTCCAAACTACTGGAAGACACAAAGAATGTGCTAAATGAGATACTGAAAGAGGGTAGAGACATAGTAATCAGGGTGATTTTAATGCAAAGGATATAATCTGAGAAGAAATGAGTTAAAGTGGGAGATGAACTTTGGAGCAACATTCTACTGGATATGACCGTTGAATACACCCTATCACAATGGATTAAGGTAAATACTAGATATAGAAACAATGAGGAACCGACAAAACTAGAATTGATATTAACTTCTGAACCACATATTGTGAACAAAATGGAGTATAAAACACCAATTGGAAAGAGTGACCATATACTAAGAGTTTGAATTAAAAGAACAGAACAATGTAGGTAGGAATGATAAACATAGAGAAGGAAGATTAATGTACAACAAAATGGATTTTGTAAAACTAAGAATATTTTTCCAAAACACAAACTGGGATAAATTCTCTAAAGAGGAAACAAAGATGGAAGACAAATGGAACATTTTCAAAGTACAAGGAATTAACAAATATGTACCAAAAAAAGAAACAAAAAGATTTATATAAATCTCTCTGTAGGATATAATGTCACTGGTAGGATATAATGTCACTGGAGGACAAAATATAATTTTAGAAAGGGATGCCGGACATAATGTCACTGAACGACGGGAGGCCGGCGTGAATCACGGTGACGTAGGGGGACAAAATGTACAAAATAGATCGGATGACCGTAATCGACCAGATGTCCGTGATGGGGGAAATGTTAATTTTGATAGGAGAAATGTTAATGAGGCATTGAATGTCAATGAAGGACCAAATAATAATAATATAGAGCAAGGCATAAATAAAAAACAAAATGATAATATAAGACATGATATTGAAACTCAAAATGTGTCAAAAAGAAATAATCAGGAGTTTCTTAAAACTATGTACTTTAATGCTCGTAGTATTAGGAACAAATTTCAAGAAATACAGGCGTATGTCAAAAGCGAAAATCTCGATATGATAGGAATAACTGAGACATGGTTAAATGGTACAGAGTTCGAAGCTGAATTTAATATTGCGGGATTTAAACACTTTCATCAGGATAGAAACCACAAGAAAGGTGGGGGTGTTCTATTGTACGTTAAAAACAATGTTCATGCTTGTGTTTTAGAGAAAGTGAAACAGGATGCATATGACAGTTTGTGGGTTGAGTTAACCCAAACAAATGGACAAAAAATGAATATAGGTGTAATATATAGGCCAAAGACATTATCATTAGCAGACGACAAACTGTTATTTCAAGAACTGTCTAGTTTCTGCAACCGGGATTTATTGATAATGGGTGATTTCAATTTTACTGACATTGATTGGATGACCCTTGAACATGGCCATATAGGTAGTCGCTTGATTGATTTTCTTGGTGACAATTACTTAATTCAGCATGTAAAAGAGCCCACAAGATATGGAAACTTACTCGATTTATTGATCACTAGCCGCGAAAGCATGGCAACTGATGTAGAAGTCGGTGAATCTGTTGCAAATAGCGATCACAACTTAGTCAGATTCAAACTCCTAAACAATTTTAGCCTCCAGACTTGTGCTTCTAAAATACCCGATTTCAGTAAAGCTCAGTTCATAGAACTACGTCAGGAGCTTCAGCTTACAGATTGGGAGGAAAAATTAAACGAAAGGCCTGTAGATCAGATGTGGGAAATATTTCAAAATACGCTCACTAAGATGATTCAAACTTACATTCCTTTTAAGGACAGACGTCCCCCAAATCAGGCTCGCCCAAAGTGGCTCGACAAAGAAACTGAAAAAAGTATTGCTAAAAAGAGACAGGCTTATAAGAAATATAAGTGCTCGGGTGCATCTAATGACTATGAAAGTTATGTATCAATACAGAGAGATTTAAAAAAGACAATAAGAAAAAGAAAACGACAATACGAAATGAACATCGCTGAGAAATCCAAAGAGAATCCCAAAGAATTCTATAGTTACATTAGAGATAAAAAGGTTGTTAGGAATCACATTGGTCCACTATTATCTGCTGACGGTCAACTTGAATATTCAAATGAAGGAATGTGTAATCTCTTAAACAATTATTTTAGCTCGGTATTCGTAAACGAAACACCTCAAAGTGAATTCCAAACTGAAACCTGTGAAAAGTCTGGGGTAAACTTACTCACTACGGTAAATATAACAAAAGAAACAATTAAAAGGTGTATAGACAAACTCAAAGTTAATAAAACACCAGGGCCTGACGGTTGGCATCCAAGAATCTTAAAGGAAATGAAAAATGAGATTGTTGTTCCATTAGAAATTATTTTCAAGAAATCCATCATATCCGGAGATGTCCCAAGAGAATGGAAGCTAGCTAACGTTACTCCCATATTCAAAAAAGGTGACAAAAAGAAACCAAATAACTATAGGCCTATTAGTTTGACTTCGATCGTAGGAAAAATAATGGAAACTATCATCAGAGATGCTATCGAATATCATTTAGAAAGTAACTGTTTGATAAATGATAGCCAACATGGTTTCAGACGGAAACGTTCTTGCGTGACTAACTTACTCGAATTCTACAACACAGTTGTCTCGAATTATGACAAAAGAAACAATATAGATTTAATATATCTAGACTTTGCAAAAGCTTTTGATACCGTCCCACACGAAAGACTACTTACTAAACTAGCTTTGCATGGAATAAGTGGTAGCCTATTAGGTTGGACTAGTAATTGGTTGAAAGGTCGAAAACAGAGAGTTGTTTTAAATGGAAAAACTTCTGGATGGAAAAGTGTTGCAAGTGGAGTTCCTCAGGGTTCCGTTCTTGGGCCACTTCTATTCATAGTATATATAAATGATATAGACCATGGACTAAAATCTACTGTTTCCAAATTTGCTGATGATACAAAACTGTGCGGAGTGGCAAATGATCACTCAAACCAATTAGATATTCAAGAAGATTTAGATAAATTACAGCAATGGTCTGAAAAGTGGCTAATGAAATTTAACACAAGTAAATGCAAGGTAATGCACATAGGTAAAAATAACAGCAAGTACGATTACAAGTTATTTGGAAATTCGTTAACAAAAGTGGATAGTGAAAAAGATCTCGGCGTAATTATCAGTAACGACCTCAAATCATCCAAGCAGTGTATTTCAGCCTCTGAGAAAGCAAATAAGATTCTGGGATTGATTGCGCGATCTTTTGATTTCAAAAGTCCATCACTCATTAACAAGCTATATAAATCGTTAGTTCGTCCACATTTGGAATATGCTGTTTCCGTATGGTCACCGAATCTCATTAAAGACATTGACAGACTGGAAAAAGTACAACGGCGAGCCACAAAACTGATTCCAAATATCAAAAATAAATCATACGAAAATCGACTTAAGCACATGAATCTGTTTTCCCTAAAAAAGCGTAGACTCAGAGGTGACTTGATACAGGTCTTTAAGATTTTAAAGGGAATTGACAACATCAAAAGTGACCAAATTTTCACATTGAATGAGAATCAGACAAGAAACAATGGTCTCAAACTGTCCGGAAATAGATTCAATTTGGAAGTAGGTAGAAACAACTTTGCCAACCGTGTAGTTAATGAATGGAATAAACTTCCTGCACAGGTAGTGCAATGTAGTTCAGTTCGAAGCTTTAAGAATCATTTAGATAAATACCTAAGTAAGATGCTGTAATTATTATAATTTATGTTATATTAATTGTTTTTGTTTTGTTATAATTTGTCTGTCTGATTTTCATTTATTATTAGTTATATGTCTATTTATTTTCATTTAATATTTACCTGTTTGTTTGATATTCAACTATACCAATTCATTTATCTATGTATTTTAATTGTTATTTACATTGTTATAGTTTTAATTTATTATTAATATGATTTTTTTTTTTTTTTTTTTTTTTTTTTTTTTTGCATCCGACCTAGATATGGATCAAAAGGTCTCCTGTCGGCATGCTTTGCCTTTGTAATCCTTTGTAGTGTTGGTATAATAAAAGGTGTAGTGAGGCTAGAGACAGGAGAGACAAAGCCTAGAAAAAAATTGAAAAAAGACAAAAAAAAAAAAAAAAAAAAACCATCCAAATGGCAAACATATATAAAACTTAGGAAAGAATATGTGAATATATGCGGAAAAGAAGAAAAAAATTATGAAAAAGATACTTTAGACAAATGTAAAGATAAATCTAAACTATCTTACTAATATATAAATGAAAAGCTTAAGGATAAACACGAAATAGTGAAATTGCGTAAAGGAGATAAAGAATATATAGATGACACAGAGATGGCAAAAGTTATGATCAGACATTTCAGGTCTGTTTTTACAATTGAGAGCTCACAATTTTGGGAAGATGGACAACAAGAAAGATCACCTATAATGAAAGAAATAAAGGTAACACAAAAACAAATAAGAGACCAAATTAAAAAACCTAGATGTCAGGAAATCGCATGGACCAGATGGAATTGCAAATTGGATACTGAAAGATTGTATAGATGAACTGAAAGATAAACTACACAAGATAATAGACTTCGCACTCAAAGAAGGAAAGGTATTGCGAGATTGGAAAGATGCAAACATAGTACCAATATATAAAGGAGGAAATATGGAAGATCCTACAACTTCAGACCAGTATCCCTTGCAAACACAGTAGCAAAAATATGCAAAAAAGTCATCAGAAACAAATGGACCAAACACTTGGAAGAAAATAAAATAGTAAACCCTAAACATTTTGGCTTTAGAAGTGGAAGAACGTGTACCACAAACCTAATCTACTTTTACTTAAGATTAATTGAGATAATACAAGAAAGAGATGGCTGGGCAGACTGCGCCTTCTTGCATTTGTAGAAGGCATTCGACAAAGTACCACATAAAAAATTAACAAGAAAAATTGAAAAAATAGGAGGAATACTAGGTAAGTTGCTGGAATGGATGAAGGATTTCTTAACTGGGAGAAAAATGAGTGGTACTTTGTGACAAAAATTTGAACTGGGAAGATGTGAAAAGTGGCATCCCGCAAGGCTCTGTATTCACTCCTTTAATGTTTGCCATATATATAAATTATATGGATGAGGGAGTAAATTGTTACAAGAAATTCTTTGATGACGATGCCAAATTACTAAATTAAGTAAGAACAGAAGAAGATTGCAGATCGCTACAAGAAGACCCAAACAAAATATGGGAACGGAGTCAGAGATATGAGATGAACTTCAACATTAAGAAATGTAGCATAATGGAATTTGGAAAAAACAAAAACAGAGTATTGAGCCAATATAAAATTGGAAACAAAGAAGTCAAAAAAGTCGATTCAGAAAGGGACCCGGGAGTAATCATCTCAAGTGACTTGACCGATAAACTTGTCAATAAATTATTTGGAGGGACTTATAAATTATTAAGATCAATGATAGTGGCCTTCAACTACATAGATGAGGAGATGGTAAAAAAAATAGTGGTTACACTGGTAAGACCTAAACTAGAATATGCTGCAACACTGTGGGCGCCTAGTACAAAGAAGAACGTAAGAAAATTAGAAAGAATCCAAAGAGCAGCAACAAAAATGGCACCTAGACTGTCAACTTTGACATACGAACAAAGATTGGAGAAATTACATCTGTCAACACTGGAAAAGAGAAGAGAAAGAGGTGATTTGTTGACCATTTACAGCATTATGAAAGGGTTGGAAATTCTTGATAGAGACAACTTATTAAAGTGGGACAAAAGAGGGAGAAAAAAAAAAAAAAAAGGCCTTCCACATAGAGTGATTGATGTCTGGAACAAATTAATTGGGGAAACAGTGAATGCCAGAACTATACATGATTTAAGAATAAACTGGATGTGGAGAGATACAAAAATGGGTCACTACGAGCACAGCTCTCGTCCCGTAAAATACAACTAGGTAAATACAGAGCATATGAGAAGAAATATTTTTGGGCCATGTCAATTTATCATCCATTCATAACTACTTTTGTCTAACATCTATGTTTTGCCCCTTCCTTCCCTCCTCAACAAACATTCCTCTTTCATTTAATGTCCCCTTCACTCCATTCATCCATCTCATTCCTGGTCTTCCCCTCCAGTTTATCATCCACTTCCACTTTCCAGTGTTCATTTACTCAATTCCTTCTATTTCCATAAACCATCCCAGTATTCTTTGGTCAATTCTAACTGCCATCTTTCCATTCCTGCTTTCTGCTTCACCTCATTTATATCCATCCTCATAACCCCCCACCATAATTTCTATAATACTTCATCTCAAATATACTTATGCTTTACCTTTGTCTCTGCTCCATATAGTTATTGCAAGCTCAATCACCTCATATTTCAATGCTTGACATTAACAATCCATAGATGACACCATACTGAGTGACTTGTATTTACCTAATTGTAGTATACATGAAAGGAGCAATTCTTGTTGGGTCCTGTCTCCTATTCTCTAATTTTCTAACATACCTTGACTCAGATTCATGTACAGTTCTGACTTAATCTATATCTTTCACTTCCGATTATCATATTGTTACGAACACGTAAAGTGCCTCTTGTAAATTACCTCGTTCGGGTAGTTTACGATTAGCAGAGGTAGTTAGGCAGGCAGTCAAGGAGGAGGGGGAGGTGGAGAAGAGGCGATGTCGTAACCAAAATACAGTGGGACGGTCAGATTGTGCTTGTAGCCTAAACGAACTGTGTCGTACGACTGAAGACATCGCCTCAAGCCGTGAATTCTTGCGCCCCCCTTTGCCTATTATTGATAATTTAGTTACGTTGCCTGCATACAAACTGGAACAGTCGAACTGTGCTTCTTTTTTTATATTTACATGAATGTGTATATCCTCATTGTATAGACAAAGACCATGTTTGTTTGCCCTGCATTAATATAAGTGACCAAGGAGGATCGTGTGTTTTTGTTCTCTCATACCATCTTTGTCGTCGCTACTGGGCTTGGCGAGTCTTAGAAGTTGTGTTTGAACGACATTGTCCGGAGCCGTTCGAAGGAGCCCGGGGTGTTCGTTTCACTGGTGTCAGAAGTGGGATATACCAAGCCTTAGTAGCTGCCGCAAAGGTGGTTTGAGTGACCACGGAAAAAGGAAGTTGTGTGCTATTCCTTTAGTGAATTTCGAAAATGGCGGAAGGTCCCGGTGATGTTAATCGGTCCATTTGGAGATACTTCAAGCCCTGCAGGAAAATATGCAGGCGGTACAAACTAGCGTACAGAGGGATATGCAGGACAGTTGTGTGCAGGGGTTGCGTAATCAGCTGTTAGGCTGGAAAGACGAGCTGAAACAGTTCACGGTGGCTAGTTGCACTGATGTGAAGAATGAAGTTAACCCCTTCCATACAGTGCCGCACACATAGGCGTCATGAGGAGCAAGTGGATTCGCGACGCTGCCATATCGGTGTCTTGATTATATTTATTGTAGTCGCCCCTGTGTTTTTACATTCTCCCAAATGCGCCCTGAATCCCATTCTCTGTGGTTTTCAAAATTCGTGGGTGAAAGAGAGAACGATCGATATAAGCGGTGACTATATTTTATGATGCGAGTATTATTACGACACGTCATACGGCTGGCATTGGCTGCTGCCTGCGAGATTTAAGTCCCGTACCGAAGTGGTTAAAGAGGAATTGGCTGAGGTGAAGCGGGACATGAAAGGGAAAGTGGCAAAGTTGGAAGAACAGCTGCAAAATATAGAGGTGTCTACAAAGCCGGACAACCCGACTTCGAGGATGGGAACTCCGGTAGAAAACGCAGACGGTGACGTCAGCAGCGAACTGGGCACTAATGTTCGGCGGAGACAACGTGCTTCGGAAGAAAACTGTTGTGCTTCCCCTGATGCCTCTTCCGTTAAACTTGCCCCAGGCCCACTGTCGCCATGCTGTTCCCGGAATAGGCGGAAACCACAGGAGTACGATGGACAGGTACCATGGGACGCCTACCTGGCTCAGTTTGAGCTACTGGCTGGAGCCCAGGGTTGGAGTCGGGACGAACGAGCCATACAACTCGTTTCCTCGTTGAAAGGCCCCGCCGTGGAGGTGCTAAGCCAGTTGAATCCTCAACAACGCACCTCCTACCCCTGTATTGTTGCTGCGCTGGAACGCAGGTATGGCCATCTCCACCAGGCTGAGGCATTTCGTGCTAGTTTTTGGACTAGGATGAGGGCGCATAGGGAACCTCTGCAACAGCTGGCCCAGGACTTAGAACATCTGGTGAGGAGGGCGTACCAAGGAGCCTCGGAGGATGTGACAACCGTGCTGTTAAGAGACCAGTTTCTGAGGCGTTAGCTCGGGCTCTAGAGTTCAAGTCGTTTGTGAGCACGAGTAACCCGAGACGTGACATGGGTACAGGGACACCAATGTTACGTGCCAGAAGGAGCATCACAAGGAAGACGACCATCGGAAATGGTTCCTATAAATTTGCTGGTACGTGTTGGAAGTGTGGCAAAGAGGGACATAAGAAGAGGAAGTGTACCGAGCAGCCCCGCTCCCATTCCTTGGAGAGAGGAAGGTACGTGTACGAGCCATGCTGCTGGGGATGTGGACAGCTGGGCCATTATTCTAATGAGTGCACGCAAATGAGGACCGGCAACAAGACTGCTTGGGCGGAAAACGACGCCAGGCTGGAGATAGGGGCCCGATCCCAGCCGGAATCCTACAGGCCCCACTCCCGCTGAGATGCCGCGAATCTGCTCCCCAGACTGTGCAGGTGGAGGGCACAGTGGATGGTGAGCCCTGTCGACTCACCGTAGATTCAGGATCAGGGAAGACGTTTGTGAGGACCGAGATAATAGGGGGGCGCCATATCCCGATGGCGACAAAACAATTGTGTGGAGTGACTGGTCCACTGCGATAGGATGTGGAAATACCATGGACGAGGGAACTTTTCTTGGGACGAAGAGATGAACCCAGCTATCCCCCCATGGGATGACTCTTCGGAGCAACCGGGGCTACTGCCGGATACCAGCGGGGATGGAGAAGACGTGGCGAATGATGCGAGCAACGACGCGGAGTTGGGCGTGCCTCTAGACCCTCGGGACATCGAGCGAGATGCCAGGCCGACGAGATCCCGACACCCCCCTCGTTATCTGGAAGACTTTGTGATTGAGTGAGTTAGGGATGGAAGGGTCGTCCATATTTGAAAGGAGGGGGCAGTGTTACGAACACGTAAAGTGCCTCTTGTAAATTACCTCGTTCGGGTAGTTTACGATTAGCAGAGGTAGTTAGGCAGGCAGGCAAGGAGGGGGAGGTGGATGAAGGAATTGAATGCTATATAAACTTCTTTGCAGATGATGCGAAACTATTGAAGCGAGTGAGTAATGAAGATTGCAAATCATTTCAGGAAGACCTGGACAAATTCTGCAGTTGGAGTAAAAAGAAAGAAGCGAATTTCAACATTAAAAAAATGTAGTATAATGGAATTTGGAAAAAGTGAAAATAGAATATCTGGTCAATACAAAATTGGAACAAAGGAAGTTACAAAAGTAAACTCAGAAAGAGACCTAGGAGTAATTATCACAAAAACATGACACCAGACAAACATGTAAACAAAATAATTGGAGAAACCTACAATTTAATAAGATCAATGAAAGTGGCCTTGGACTACATGGACAAGGAAATTATAAAAAGAATACTAGTTACAATGATAAGACCAAAATCAGAATATGCAGCGTCACTATGGACACCCATTAAAAAAAAGAAAAAAAAAAAAAAAAAGGAAAGAGAAAAGAAAAAAAAAAAACATAAAAGAAATTAGAAAGAATTCAAAGAGCAATAACAAAATTGGCACCAACACTTAGCAAGTTGACATACAACAATAGGACAAACTAAACTTATTAACTCTGGAGCAAAGAAGAGAAAGAGGCAATTTGATAACCATCTACAGAATTATGAAAGGGATGGAAATCTTTGATAGGGATGATCTACTTAATCTCTTCACTCCGGGGCACATTGCACGTCTGGCAGCATTAGCTGCCCGACGTGCGATGTTGCGTCATAATAATCGCATTATAAATAATAAAGTCAGTGCTCAATCGTTCATTCTCTTTCACCCGTGAATTTTGATAACCATAGAAAATATGATTAAGCCAGTTTAGAGAGAATGGAGGTTATGTAGGTACGACTACAATAAATATAATCAAGATGCCGACGTCGGCATCATCGCATACCCACTTGCTCTTCATGTCGCCTACGTAGGCGTCACCGTATGGAAGTGGTTAAGGGGACCGGCTGGTCAAGAATCGATGAAAATTGGGACAAAAATGAAAAACTGGGAAAAAAATTCTACGTTTGCGTATGGCAATCGACAGTCTGTATATGGAGTATTTCATCAAAATTCGCCTTATTTTCATAGTTATGGCAAATAAACCCCCTCCTCCCCCCAACTCGACCCCATCTCGGCCCTATGATACATATTGGTCAGTACAATATATATATTATTGCAATAAATAATAATAATTTGTAATGATTGAGTGCTATTGCTAGTGACTTCTGGCAACTCTGTCTCTGTACCAGAGGTTATATATAGACCCCAGCAAGCGATAAACAATAGACGGAGATTGAGTGATACGCTCCACTGCAAGCCACCATCACTCGTCCTTTTGTCATTTGACAAGCTGTTATACTAATTTTGAGATGCCACATCCTCACAAGCAAACCAAACACCTTCAGGAAGCTAGGAAGAGGCAAGAATTACGAAGTAAGCAAGCAGAAGATAAATGTGCAGTGCCATCCACAAGCACAATCTCCCGTCCCGGATATCCTTCCTCTACCACGCCTCCCACGCCTTCCTCCTCCACCACGCGTCCCATTTCTCAATCCTCCACTTCTCCAACCTTCTCCACCACTCCAGCTGTTTCTGAAGAAGGTGACACAGCATACAAATCTTGACGTATAAATATACCAAAGGAAATATTGAATGTTTCTGCAGATGCAGGAAGATCAAAGACAGTTGATGAGTCTGAGGAAGAAGAAACCCAAAACTGTGAAAAAAAAAACAAAGAAAAGTGTAAAAGAATATGCTCCTGGAACATTCAACTGAAAACCTGGCAACAATGACACCCTAATGTAATAACCTGCCTAAAATGCAGGTGGGGACCAGGAGCCAGAAGACAGAAGATTATATGACTGGACATCAACATATATGACTGAATATGAATAAATTTTATTTTAAATATTATCAACATTCAAGCCTAAAAAACTAAATAAGGAAATGCCATGATATCCCATATTTATATTAGTATGCAGGGGTTCTTTTTTTCGTTTAGGAATGTCCCCTGTGGGGCTACAAGGAGAAGGATGCCTAGTCCCAATCCCCGTCCCTTTCTTCTTGCCTCTTACGATCCAAGTAGAAATACTTGGTGGCAGTATTCTTTTCCCCCACCAGGGCAGTGGACAAGGTGCAGGGATGACCCATCATCCAGGAGGTGCTAAGATAAGAGGGAGGGTGGATGGGTGTGGAGTGTATTCAGGGATGGAATGGGTGGGAATGATTTTATGCTTTTTCCTTTTTGGCTACCTCCCTTGTAAGGGGGAAAAAGCCTTGGTATATGTATGTATGTATGTAGGGGTTCAAAGTTAGTGAAAACTTTGACAGCCCGTATCTCAAAACCCAAGTTTTATACCTTCAAACTTCTACTCCTCCATAACATCTTAATCAATTTCAATGAAAATTCACACATAATATGTCTAAATCTGCCTGATTTATGAAATAATCATTTTTTTTAATATCTGAAAGGGTTAATTTTTGCCAACAAAAAAAATTCCCTATTTGAAGGGGGACGGGGTGGGAAAAAAAAATTAAAGTTCCACAAACTAATTACTTTAACTAAAATTTCTCTCTATTAGTTTGAAGGTTTGGATGAGGTCCTTCCACCATATTAATTTCATTCATGTAGAGCAATTATTATAGGAGGAGTAGCCATTTCAATATTATCAATCTTTTGGAAAGGGAGGTGGGGGGGCAAAACATGAAAGGGTTGCAGATTAGTTTTTTTGGGTTAGGAAAGATGTTTATGGTATCCCTAACTCCTGGCATAAATTTCTGTGCAATAACCCAACTAATAAAGATTTTCATCTGTTGATCAGCCGGTCCCCTTAAATGGGACAGAAGGAATACATGAGGACACGAGAAGAAACTTAAGAAGGACAGTTACAGAAGAGATCTGAAAAAGAACAGCTTTCCACACAGAGTGATAGATACATGGAATAAATTGAAAGAGAAAATCAGTGAGTGCTAAAACTATACATGACTTTAAGAAAGGACTGGACGTGGAAAGATACAACTGCAGGTCACTACAGGCACAGCTCTTCTCCCACAAAATACAACTAGGTAAATATGGAAAATGTATTTCTTCACATCCTCTCAACATGTGGTCTTTCTTAATTTACTTCCATGACCTCACCCTCCCATCTTTAATCAGGGGATCTCAGGAGATATATCACCCTTCATCCACAAAGAGCCAAGATGAGGGAAACAATGGGTGGTGGATGGAAGTGGGTGTGTACCTTGGCTGGCTACAAGAGAACACATTCTAGATACCCCTAAAGTTTTTGTCACATAAATGGTTCCCACACTTTCAAAAGCTCCCTTAAAAAATTAATTCTTCTCATTCCCTATTAAGAACAAGGTTATCTCACCTGTTCCAAGAACACATTTCTTGTATTCTCTTTTGAATTGTGGAGAGTTTGGGTTGTGTGGTAAGAGGAAAAACACCAGGTACTCCTTCCATAAAGGTTGGGTTCTTTTTGTTCTTCTCTCTTCTCTTTCCACCTCCACCACTCCCATTCATACTATTACCATCATCATCTGTATCATCACTCTCTGAAATCAAAGGCATAAAGAATATGTTATATGCTGCTGAAATGTGTAATTATGGAATCAACATCAATGATGACTTAACACTATTTTGCGATTATTAGAAAGAGTTCAGGGTTGCATTTCCTGGTGGAGCCAGGGATGTTGATTGATTCTGAAGACGGGCTGCACAAAGATCATTCTCTCTGATGTCCATCTAACAGCACTGGCACAAGCAGGTACTCACTGTTGTTTCCAAATGAGATTTAATGTGGGATACTAAAGTTAAAAGTGGATCAGCATTCCTCTATGAATGGAGATCAGTCTCCAAACATAAAAGAATCCAGTGACTTGTGGTCAATACAGATGTCAACAAAGTCATTTAGTACGGACTACAAACAACCTATGTAGTTTATAATCCAGTACTGGGTTAACTAGAGGCAAATACTCAACACACAATGACATACCAGTGTGGTTGCTTCTTCGTTATTACCTATTAGTGGTTTTACAATACAAATATAAATTTCATATCTATATTTGGACTGTAAAACCACTACTAGGCAATAACTTACACATGAAGGGGTGATTGTGTCTACAACATTGTATGGGATAGAGACTTGGAATTTAAGAGAGGCAAAAAGGAGAAATTTAAATGTCTTTGAGATGAAATGTCTGAGAAGTATGGTAAGGATTACAAGGTTAGATAGAGTTAGAAATAAGGTGAGGAGGAGAGGAGGGGTGGAAAGGGAACTGATGAAAGATTATTGTGATGATCTGGACACATGGTAAGAAAGAGTGGAGAAAAATTAGCATAAGAGGTGTGGAAAGCAGTGATGGATGGAGTGAACTTGAGTTGACGACTAAGGATGAGATGGATAGATGGGGTGAAAGAGGCTTTGAGCAAGAGAGGAATGTTCAGCAAGGAAGGGAGAAGGCAGAGGATAGGGGTGAATGGATGATGGTTATGGATACATATTTTGATGCAGCCTGAAGAGATTTCACCCAGTCTTCTCTATTTTCTGCATGAGGGAACAGGGAAGGGGGTTGTTGTATAAGTGAAGTGGCCTGGCTATGATGTGCTGCATCTTGCTGCATTGCTTTTGACCCAGGCAGTGGGCAGGTGACAGGGATGACCCTTCATTCATGAGGAGATAAAATTAAGAGGGAAACAATGGTGGTGGGTGGGAGTGGATGCATGCCTTGACTTAGCTACCTTCCTTATATGGGGAAGAACCCCTTGGTATATAGATGGATGGACAGTACAAGTGCAAACTCTATATATTACCCCATTTTCAATAATTTTCTCTATTTGAAGAGGATGATCATCTATGGTAACCCTCCCTCTTCATTCACTTGAAAACTTACACAACAGACAAAAAGAAATCCCTTTGGATAACATCAATTTCTCATCCATTCAGAACCCCTCACTCATATATTTTGTCCTCTCTCTCCCCTCCTTGACAGGTATTCCTCTTGAATCCCCACTCTGCCTAACTTCCTCATTTCTCACTCTATCCATCTTCATAACCCCTACCACACCTCCCAAACACTTATTTTCTCTGCCTTCCTTACATTCTAAGTCTTTGGCTTATCCAGTGCTGTCAACAAAATCCCTCCTTCATATACCTATTTGCATTCATCCCCAGACACCTATTTCTCATGACATTTTTAAATAATTCCCACGAGTCCACTGCTGAACAAAGACCTTTCTCATACTATTCCATGATTTGCATGACTGTGCCAGCTACTGCCACATCATTCCTACAAAAAGTCTATTTTCTCCCTCCACCTTCTGCCTGGTCTCCCTCTTCCATACTTCCCATCTCTCAGTGTACAGTCAGTAACACACTTGCTCTATCACCCACCATTCTTTTGGAATAATTTCCTAGTCGAACTCCATTTTCTTTTATCATCACTACAATATCTTTCACTCAAGTCAGATCTCTGACCCAACTTGCCCTCTTCCTGTTTTCTAGTGTTATTTCAAGCACTGATATCTTCCTCAGCCCACTCCTCAGCTTTATCCCAACCTCTGTCAATTTCCACACGCACACACAAACACGCTGAACACGAAGGAAACCAGCTGTTATTGTATGGGACGGGTAAGCTGTGGTACTCGGGTGACCGGTAAAAGAAATCCAGTTCTTGAAAAAAGTATAGTTTTGGCAAAATGGAGAATGAAAACGAAGAGAGAAAAATAAACGCACCAACGAAAAGAATACTGGATATAAGCATAGTGGAAAGTCCAAGAGGCGTTATCCCAAAAAGACATTGTTTGATAGATACTCCAAGGAAAAACCAAAGGTGGGAAAATAAGTTTTTCAGGATTTCAAAGAAACCCAGGTGAAATAGACAAAAGCTTAGACATAGAGAAATTAGATATAATAATGCATTAAGAAATCACAAAATAAATGACTTAGTGGAAGAAATCATAAATTTCAAATTGGATTACTGACCTGTACTTAAGGGGGTACGCGACACCTGGAGGTCATTTTCTAAAATATTTAGAGTAAAGAGCTGAAACTTCTCAGGTAAATAGGTATCCATATTGCCTACATTTTAGGTGAAGCAGAATGGTGTATGTACACATGTACACATGTACGTATACCAGTAGCGACATTTAAAAGTGCACAGCACCATTATTCGTGGACCAATTTGTTTTATTTTTTGGCTATGATTAGTCAGTAGGCACACCTAGGGCCGATCATTGAGTAATTGAACAATTTCCTTTATACTTTTGCATACAGGCATTTCAATTTTAATGTCTGGCAAAAATCGTGAAAAATACAATTTTTTTGCTCTTGTTTCCATTATTACTCCAAACTCTTTCATCCTATTCAAAATATTGGAACGATCGGCCCTAGCAGTTACTAAAAGTAATATTCCCTGTAAGTTTCATCTAAATCTAATGTATATTAGATTTTTTATGATTAAAAAAAGTAGAAAAATATCGAACGGAGATGTGGCAACTTGAAATATGAATATATCTGTAACTTGCTTATAGTTTCACCAATTTGACTGATTTTTTCATGGCTTAATTCTTATTATATAATAAGTAAGTACAGTAAAAATTATCAACATATTTTAATTATAAGTACTTTAAATATTGAAAAACTAAAGTATAAGTATGTCACAGTAGTGACGACACACAGACGACAACATCATATAATTTGCTTTTTTCCACCTTTGGCGGTTTCTTCATATGAAACCTCTCTGCTGGGGGTCTTCAGGGTATCTAAATCATTGGAAAGAGGTTTATTTTCCAGTAGTGGGCGCCTTCTCTTTCCTCATCAGATTCCCCTCGCCAATCTATGTTGGTAGGGCACCCCCTCCAGCATCATATGATGTCCCTTCTTCTTTCTTCTTCCTGTATAGCCTTGATCTTTTTCCTCTTGCTTTCTCCTTTGGATTTAATCTTCCTCTTTGAATTGTTTAGTCTAATGTTGTCCTTTACCTCTGTCACCGTCACAGAGGTGCAGGTGAGGGCGGTGGTGGAGTGAGAGGTGGTGAGATCTTTAGTCGTCTTTGACTGCTTGCCATCTTTAACTGCTGTTTTTTGTCATTGTGATGTTCTTTTGTTCTTTTTGCTACCCATGATGACTGTACTAAAGAGTAATATGTACTAGCTAAAGTAATAGATTGCAATGAGAGCTCATGAGACATGCGAATTTCCCTTTTCAGAGCTAGCCGGGAACTAACGCTTAGTTTCGCACAAAGTTGGCGAAATATTCTCCCTCCACCTTCCTTCCTTCCCCTCCACAATCGTATTGGCCGTTGATACACTGGGCGAGTGTAAATTCAATCAAATTTCAACGTTATTCGCTGCGCCTGAAGGTCCTAAGTGGCACGCCTCCCTCTAGTGTGGGTTGCGCCTTTAAATCTGTCCTTTTAAACCTCACCCAGGACCTTTAAATTGCACGCGGCTGGAAAATTATTTGTCGGGATTTATTTCTAAGTGGTATACGAACATTTTGAACACAGTTTTGAAAAATGCCATATCTTGACCAAATTCACCCCCCCCAGGTGTCGTGTACCCCCTTAAGGAACTGATTACTTTGTGTAAGAGTAATGAGCAAACAATTAAAGAATTAAGTGACCTAAAGTGCAAAATTGAAATCCTCAAAAGAGAAAATGAAAGAATGAAGAATGAGGACAAAAATAAAAATGAGGAACTGAAAAAGGAGTTCAAAGAGCAATTACAAGTAGTGACCGGAAAGGAGGAAGAGTCAATCAAAGAAACATACAACACTGAAGTAAAAAATCAATGGAAACAAGAACAGGAAAACAAAAAAATATCTTTTAGAGAAATATTATAAAAGTAGATGGAGGAAAATACAAAAGAAATAGTTATGAAATTAAAGAAAAGGAAAAACATGATATGTATAGATACATACATATACCAAGGATTTTCCCCCCTTACAAGAGAGGTAGCCAAAGGAAAAGGCATAAAGTCATTCCCACCCATTCCATCCCTGAATACACTCCACACCCCTCCACCCTCCCTCTTATCTTAGCACCTCCTGGATGACGGGTCATCCCTGCACCTTGTCCAATGCCCTGGGTAAGAAGCAGTGTCACAAGACACAGCGCATCCACAGCAAGGCTGCTTCATTAAATCGGCGACCCCCCACCCCCGTCCCCCCATGCATAAAAAGAGAAGATGGGGAGAAATCCCTTCGGACTGCGTCAAAATTTGCTCACACATACTACCTCACCCCCCATCCCCCCACCCATTCCACCTCATGCATCACAACATCATCCATATACAACCATTCTCCATTCACCCCTGTCTTCTGTCCTCTCCCATCCTTCCCCAACAGACATTCCCCTCTTCACCATATCCATCCACCTCATCCTAGAACGTCCCTTCATGTTCACTCCCTCCACATCTGCCTTCCATACCTCTTTTACTAGTCTTTCTTCATTCATTCTTTCCATGTGTCCAAACCATCCTAATACTCTTTCATCAACCCTATCTCCCAACTCCCTTTCCACCCCTGTTCTCCTCCTCAACTCCTTTCTCACTCTATCCAGCCTAGTAACCCCCATCATACTTCTCAGACACCTCATCTCAAACACATTCAAACTCCTTCTCTCTTCCTCTCTTATGTTCCATGTTTCTGCCCCCATACAGTGCTGTTGGCACAATCATTCCTTCATACAGTCTCCTTTTAGCATCCATTCCCAAATGTCTATTTCTCATTACACTTTTTAATCCACCAAGGCATTTACTAGCTTCTCTCAATCTACATTCTACCTCCACCTTCACTCCACCTTTTCCTGCCACATTTGCACCCAAGTATCTAAAACTATCCACTTCCTCCAGTCGCTCTCCCTTAATGCTCACTTCCAGACTGCTGCCACTTTCACCCCTTGTACATCTCATCACCTTACTTTTACCCACATTTATCTTCAGCTTTCTTCTATCACACACTCTCCCAAACTCTGACACCAACTTCCTCAATCACTCCTCCGATCCTGCCACAAGCGCAGTGTCGTCAGCAAACAACAGCTGGCTCACCTCCCACTTTTCTCCATTTTCTTTAACTATCTCCAATCCCTGACCCACTACCTTGCATTTACCTCTCGCACTACCCCATCCATGTCTAAGTTGAACAGCCAGGGAGACATAATGCATCCCTGACGAAGTCCCACCTTTACCTCGAACCACTCACTCTCTCCATTTCTAATCCTGACACAAGCTCTACTACTCTCATAAAAACTCTTGACAGCTCCTAGAAGCTTTCCTCCTATCCCGTAGATCTGCAAAACCTCCCACAGTGCCTTTCTGTCTACCCTGTCGTACACCTTTTCCAGGTCCATAAAGGCCCAAAAAACATCCTTCCCCTTTCCTATAGCTTTCTCACATATCTGTCTTACCACAAAAATCAGATCTACACAACCTCTACCTGTCCTAAATCCACACTGTTCCTCACCAATTACTCCATCTGTTCCTCTCCTAATCCTCTCAATCAAGATCCTCCTATAAGCCTTCCCAACTACACTTAACAAGCTAATCCCTCTGAAACTACTACATTCACACTTGCCCCCTTTTCCCTTGTAAAGTGGAACTATACAGGCAGTCCTCCAGCAAACAATAAATAACCTCACCAACCAGTCCATCACTGTACCTCCTATTTTTTTTAGACATTCTGCATGGCATCCATCCAGACCAGGTGCCTTACCTGCTTTCATTATCTTAACAACTGCCTTCACTTCATCCTTCCTTATTTCTCCTCCATTTTCCTCACTCATCACGGTCATTTTCTAAGCATTTCCCACTGCAGCTATCTTTCCCTCCTTATCCTCCTTCATATTTAGCAACTCCCTAAAATATTTTGCCCATCTTCCCCTTACTGCCTTCTCTTCCATTATCATCTTTCCATCTGCACCTTTTACCTTTTCTTCTCTACTTGATTTGCCTCCTCTTCCTCTCTTAATTTCTTTCCAAAACATCTTTTTATTACTTTCAAAATTTTCTGTCATACTCTTACCCCACTTCACATCTGCTCTCCTCTTTGCCTCCTTTACCTTTTGCTTTACTTCTCTTTTCTTTTCTTTGTACCTCTCATATGACTCCCTCGTCCTATTTTGTAACCAATCTGTGAAAACTCGCTTCTTCTCTTCTACAACCTTCTTTGTTTCCTAATCCCACCATTCACTACCCTTCCTTCTATTTCCTCCTGTCATTCTTGTTCCACACAAAATCTTTGCATACTTTGTGACTCCCTCCTTGAACCATCCCCATTCCTCCTCCACACCCAGCTCTACTCTATCCTTCACTCCCTCCCACTCCTCCTTCAGCTTCTTCTTGTACTCCTTCTCCTTTTCCTTTTCATTTAAAGAGTTCACTCTAAGCACCTCCCTACCTTTTGTCCCTTTCCTCTTCCTTCATCTATCCTCCACTCTCAACTTACCTTCCACCAAAAAATGATCTGATATTCCCCCACCCTCTCCCCTTAGCACATGTACATCCTTAATTCTTCCTATCATAATCGTATTTACCACTACATAATCCATCAATGCTCTATCTACCACCCTTCCCTCCACCACCCTCTCCCATGTGTACTTATGCTTGACTTTCTTCCAAAACACTGTATTTGCTATCATCAACTCTCTTTCTAGACACATTTCTACCATCAACTCTCCACTACGTTTCTTTCCTGGAACTCCACATTTCCCAACCACTTCATCAATTAGATCATTTCCCACCCTAGCATTAAGGTCTCCCAGTACTATTACATTGATATTTCTTCCTAAATCCTCTATGCACTCATTTAAATCTTTCCAAAAGGCCTCCCTTTCTTCTACGCTCTTCTCACTGCCAGGCCCATATGCACTTACAAAGACCCACATCTCCTTTCCCAGTTTCACCTTCATCCACATTATCCTTGAGGAAAACTCCTTCCACTCCACTACACGTTTACCTATCTCTTCACTTACTAGAATAGCTACCCCTTCCCTCCCTCGCCCTCTCTTCACTTCTGATAACCTCCCACTTACACTCGCCCTTCCCTTTCAACTTAGTTTCACTCAAAGCCAACACATCCATCTTTCTTCTCACCAACATACTACCTATCTCTTCCCTTTTACTCTCATCTGTACCACATCCATGCACATTAAAAGACCCAAACCTTAGGGTGCTGGTCGGAAAACTCCCAGACCCTCTTATGCCTTTGCTTTTTCTTTTAGGAATGTCCCCTGTGGGGCTACAAGAAGGATGACTAGTCTCAATCCCCGTCCCTTTCTTCTCGCCTCTTACGATCCAAGTGGAAATACTTGGTGGCAGTATTCTTTTCCCCTACCACAGAAAGTGAATACTCAGAGAAATGGTACAGGACAGCAGCAAGGGGTTGGGGGACAGCATAACGGAGGGACAGTCATAGTATAAAAGTGTCATAATTTCTCTATGAACAGAGTTTTCCTCTATCATAGACAAAATGATGTGTGGCTCTGGTCCGTAGGGGCGCCCCATATAGACCCTAGAGTATCAACTGCATGCTACTTTGCCACAATAACCAGCAGCCAATACCCCAGATGGGGGGGAAAGGACCTAGGAGTATTTATTGGCAAAGCATGTCACCAGATAAACATATAAACAAAATAGTCAGAGAAACCTACAATTTACTAAGAACAATAAAGGTTTTAACTACATGGATGAGGAAATGGTAAAGAAAATATTAGTCACAGTAATAAGACCAAAATTGGAGTATGCTGTGACACTATGGACACCTAACACAGAAAAGAATATAAAGAAATTGGAAAGAATCCAATGAGCAACAACAATGATGGCACCAACACTTTCAAAATTGACATGTGCACAAGATTGTCCAAACTGGAACTAACAACCCTGGAACAAAGAAGAGAAAGAGGAGATCTACTGGCCATTTACAGAATCATGAAAGGTATGGAAGTCCTTGATAGAGAAGGTTTATTAAAGCGGGACATAAGAAAAATGAGAGGGCACTAAAAGAAACTCAAAAAGGATAGTTATAGAAGAGATCTGAAAAAGAATAATTTTCCACTCAGTGATAGATGTCTGGAACAAATTGGATGAAAAAAATATTATGTGCTAAAAATATAAAAGATTTAACCTCTTCCCCAGCAGAAATGGGTATACTCATTTTCACCTAATGTTTCTTTTTCAGTCATCGACGAGAATACTTGGCTAAAACTTAACCTTCAAAAACCAGCTAGACATATTTACTCATCAATTCTGAGCCTTTCTAAGCCATTCTACGTGTGAAATGAGTATTCTTGGCAGAGGCGTACAAGGTAGCACTGGGGCAATTCAAGGCCACTTTCTTACTAGACTTGCTATGGCAGCCACTGTGGTTGGGTTCAGTTTTCATCCACATGACCACTTGTTTTTTTATGACCTTTTCAAAGAAATTACACCCCAAATGTCTAATTCTGAGGAAGATAGTAAATATGAACCTTCCCTCAGAAGCTTGAATACTTCTGATGACAGTGCCAGTTCATCAGACGATGACTATTTCTTCACAAGTGATGATGATGAGGAGGGGGAGGTGATGAGAGAGCTTGGATAAGCCTCAAGTTGTCAGAGGACCACATGAATGCAGCACCACCACGTTTTACATTCACAGGAAATCCTGGAATTACGGTTGATGAAGACCCAACAGAAATGAGCTCTTTTGAAATCTTCAGTCTTTTTATCGATAACAGGGTTATTGACTGTGTACTGGTAGAGACTAATTGTTTTGCTGAACAAACTGGACAAGGCAATTCTTTGTGGCACCCTGTAACAGAGGCTGAAATTTTCATATTTTTTGCCATGAAAATGCTTGGGGGTATTGTGAAAATGCCAGAAGAAGAAATGAACTGGTCACAAGAGAAAACTGAAGAAACTATGGTGAAAACATATGGTTTATAGGAAGATGAGTTAACTAATTTTTTACCTACAAAGGTATTTTCAAAATAAAACCTCAACCACAAAAATGGGAATAAAATTAAAAGTTTTTTATAATCAGCATGAAAAATACTATATAAAACCAAAATAAAAAAATTAATCTGAAAAACAAAAATTTTTAACAAAAAATTGTTGGGGAAGAGGTTAAGAAGAAACTAGATGCTGAGAGATAATTAACAGCTTGATGGTATAGGCTAATAGGAAAAAAGGGCCAATGAATGAGGTTTACCTGTACACCAATCAGGAAGTTGAGGAGGAGGAGGTGCATCACTGACATCATCTCCCATTCGTTCAAACAATGCTGTTAAGTAGTCACCTTTGTAGATACCAGGTGGTCTGGAAAAAAAAAAAAAAAAAAAAGTGTTATTATTTTGAGCACAAAAACATGGTATCCAAATACCAATAGTTAGAACTTTACCTTGCACTCAAAAACTTTTTCTTCTCAATTCAGTCATACAGCATCAATCTTTTTGTATTATACGGGAAGGGAGCTATGCTCGTGGTGACCCATCTTTGTATCTTTCAGCATCAAGTTTATTCTTAAAATCTTCAATAGTGTTTGCACACATTGTTTCTTTATCTAAATTATTCCAGGTATCCCGTACTCTGTGTGGGGAAACTATTTTTTTTTTTTTTTTTAGATCTCTTCTATAGTTATCCTTTTTGAGTTTCTTTTCGTGTCCTCTTGTTTTTCCTTTGTCCTATTTTAGTAAATCATTCCTATCTAGGATTTCCATTCCTTTCATGATTCTATAGTCAGCAGATCTCTTTCTCTTCTTTGTTCCAGAGTTGGTAATTCCAATTTGGACAATCTTTGTTTGTATGTTAATTTGGAAACAGTTGGTGCCAACTTTGTCGTTGCTCTTTGTATTCTTTCTAATTTCTTTATATTTTTTTAGTACTGGGTGTCCATAGTGTTGCTGCATACTTCAGTTTTGGTCTTATTACATACATACATATACCAAGGCTTTTTTTCCCTTACAAGGGAGGTAGCCAAAAAGGAAAAGGCATAAAATCATTCCCACCCATTCCATCCCTGAATACACTCCACACCCCTCCATATTCCCTCTTACCTTAGCACCTCCTGGATGACGGGTCATCCCTGCACCTTGTCCACTGCCCTGGGTAAGAAGCAGTGTCGCAAGACACAGCACATCCACAGCAAGGCTGCTTCATTAAATTGGTGACCCCTCCTCTCCGTCCCCCCATGCATAAAAGGAGAAGATGGGGAGAAATCCTTTTGGGCTGCGTCAAAATTTGCTCACACATACTACCTCACCCCCCATCCCCCCCGCCCATTCCACCTCATGCATCACAACATCATCCATATACAACCATTCTCCATTCACCCCTGTCTTCTGTCCTCTCCCGTCCTTCCTCAACAGACATTCCCCTCTTCACCAAAGCCCCCTTCACCACATCCATCCACCTCATCCTAGGATGTCCCTTCATGTTCACTCCCTCCACATCTGCCTTCCATACCTCTTTTACTAGTCTTTCTTCATTCATTCTTTCCATGTGTCCAAACCATCCTAATACTCTTTCATCAACCCTATCTCCCAACTCCCTTTCCACCCCTGTTCTCATCCTCACCTCATTTCTCACTCTAGCCTAGTAACCCCCATCATACTTCTAAGACACCTCATCTCAAACACATTCAAACTCCTTCTCTCTTCCTCTCATATGTTCCATGTTTCTGCTCCATACAGTGCTGTTGGCACAATCACTCCTTCATACAGTCTCCTCTTAGCATCCATTCCCAAATGTCTATTCCTCATTACACTTTTTAATCCACCAAAGCATTTACTCTTTTAATCCACCAAAGCATTTACTCACTTCTCTCAATCTACATTCTACATTCTACCTCCACCTTTTCCTGCCACATTTGCACCTAAGTATCTAAAATTATCCACTTCCTCCAGTCGCTCTCCCTTAATGCTCACTTCCAGTCTACTGCCACTTTCACCCCTTGTACATCTCATCACCTTACTTTTACCCACATTTATCTTTAGCTTTCTTTCACACACTCTCCCAAACTCTGTCACCAACTGCCTCAGTCCCTCCTCCGATCCTGCCACAAACACAGTGTCATCCGCAAACAACACCTGGCTCACCTCCCACTTTACTCCATTTTCTTTAACCATCTCCAATCCCTGACCCACTACCCTTGCATTTACCTCTTGCACTACCCCATCCATGTATAAGTTGAACAGCCAGGGTGACATAACGCATCCTTGACAAAGTCCCACCTTTACCTCGAACCACTCATTCACTCCATTTCCAATCCTGAAACAAGCTCTACTACTCTCATAAAAACTTTTGACAGCTCCTAGAAGCTTTCCTCCTATCCCGTATGTCCGCAAAACCTCCCACAGTTCCTTTCTGTCTACCCTATCGTAAGCCTTTTCCAGATCTATAAAGGCCCAAAAAACATCCTTCCCCTTTCCTATAGCTTTCTCACATATCTGTCTTACCACAAAAATCTGATCTACACAACCTCTACCCATCCTAAATCCATACTGTTCCTCACCAATTACTCCCTCTGTTCCTCTCCTAATCCTCTCAATCAAGATCCTCCTATAAGCCTTCCCAACTACACTTAACAAGCTGATCCCTCTGAAACTACTACATTCACACTTATCCCCCTTTCCCTTGTAAAGTGGAACTATACAGGCCAGTCCTCCGGCACTCTACCCTCTCTCCAGCAAACATTAAATAACCTCACCAGCCAGTCCACCATCACTGTACCTCCATTTTTTAGACATTCTGCATGGCATCCATCCAGACCAGGTGCCTTAGCTGCTTTCATCATCTTAACAACTGCCTTTACTTCATCCTTCCCTACTTCTCCTCCATTTTCCTCACTCGTCACTCTCATTTTCTTAGCATTTCCCATTGCAGCTATCTTTCCCTCCCTATCCTCCTTCATATTTAGCAACTCCCTAAAATATTTTGCCCATCTTCCCCTTACTGCCTTCTCTTCCAGTATCATCTCTCCATCTGCACCTTTTACCTTTTCTTCTCTACTTGATTCACCTCCTCTTCTTCTCATAATTTCTTTCCAAAACATCTTTTTATTACTTTCAAAATTTTCTGTCATACTCTTACCCCATTTCACATCTGCTCTCCTCTTTGCCTCCTTTACCTTTACTTTTCTTTTCTTTGTACCTCTCATATGACTCCCTCGTCCTATTTTGTAACCAATCTGTGAAAACTCGCTTCTTCTCTTCTACAACCTTCTTTGTTTCCTAATCCCATCATTTTTTTTTTATGTGCTTTTTTATGTTAAATGTTTACGTTATGTTAAATGTTGTTAATAGTGAATAAAATTAGTTGATTAAAGACATAGTGTTTTTGTAACCCTTCACTTATTTTAGTAACCCCTTCAGAAAAGTACAGAGAAGGTTAGTGTCTAGTGATGAACTGTATGTTAGCGAGTGAGGTGGTGACGCCGCAATCATGTGATGCTTTGTTTATGTTACGGTATGTCCCTGTGGTGGAGGAAAAGAATACTGCCACCAAGTATTTCCACTTGGATCGTAAGAGGCGAGAAGAAAGGGACAGGGAGTGGGACTAGGCATCCTTCTCCCTGTACCCCCACAGGGGACATTCCTAAATGAAAAAGTAAAGGCATAAGAGGGTCTGGGAGTTTTCAAACCAGCACCAAGGTTTGGGTCTTTTAATGTGTGTGGATGTGGTACAGATGAGAGTAAAAGGGAAGAGATAGGTAGTATGTTTGTGAGAAGAAAGATGGATGTATTGGCTTTGAGTGAAACTAAGTTGAAAGGGAAGGGTGAGTGTAAGTTTGGGAATGTAAGTGGGAGGTTATCAGGAGTGAAGAGAGGGCGAGGGAGGGAAGGGGTAGCTATTCTAGTAAGTGAAGAGATAGGTAAACGTGTAGTGGAGTGGAAGGAGGTTTCCTCAAGGATAATGTGGATGAAGGTGAAACCGGGAAAAGAGATGTGGGTCTTTGTAAGTGCATATGGGCCTGGCAGTGAGAAGAGTGTAGAAGAAAGGGAGGCCTTTTGGATATATTCAACTGAGTGCATAGAGGATTTAGGGAAAAATGTTAATGTAATAGTACTGGGAGACCTTAATGCTAGGGTAATGGTCCAATTGATGGAGTGATTGGGAAATGTGGAGTTCCAGGAAAGAATCGTAGTGGAGAGTTGATGGTGGAAATGTGTCTAGAGAGTTGCTGATAGCAAATACAGTGTTTCGGAAGAAAGTCAAGCATAAGTACACATGGGAGAGGGTGGTGGATGGAAGGGTGGTAGATAGAGCATTGATGGATTATGTAGTGGTAAATAGGATTATGATAGGTAGAGTTAAGGATGTACATGTGCTAAGGGGAGTGGGTGGGGGAATATCAGATCATTTTTTGGTGGAAGGTAAGTTGAGAGTGGAGGATAGATGGAGAAAGAGGAAAGGGACAAAAGGTAGGGAGGTGCTTAGATTGAACTCTTTAAATGAAAAGTAAAAGGAGAAGGAGTACAAGAAGAAGCTGAAGGAGGAGTGGGAGGGAGTGAAGGATAGAGTAGAGCTAGGTGTGGAGGAGGAATGGGGATGGTTCAAGGAGGGAGTCATAAAGTGTGCAAGGATGGTGTGTGGAACAAGAAGGACAGGAGGAAATAGAAGAAAGGGTAGTGAATGGTGGGATGAGGAAACAAAGAAGGTTGTAGAAGAGAAGAAGCGAGCTTTCACAGATTGGTTACAAAATAGGACGAGGGAGTCATATGAGAGGTACAAAGAAAAGAAAAGAGAAGTAAAGCAAAAGGTAAAGGAGGAAAAGAGGAGAGCAGATGTGAAGTGGAGTAAGAGTATGACAGAAAATTTTGAAAGTAATAAAAAGATGTTTTGGAAAGAAAATAAGAGAGGAAGAGGAGGTGAATCAAGTAGAGAAGAAAAGATAAAAGGTGCAGATGGAGAGATGATAATGGAAGGAAGGCAGTAAGGGAATATTTTAGGGAGTTGCTAAATGTGAAGGAGGATAGGGAGGGAAAGATAGTTGCAGTAGGAAATGCTAAGAAAATGACCGTGATGAGTGAGGAAACTGGAGGAGAAATAAGGAAGGATGGAGTGAAGGCAGTTGTTAAGATGATGAAAGCAGGTAAGGCACCTGGTCTGGATGGATGCCATGCAGAATGTCTAAAAAAAGGAGGTACAGTGATGGTGGACTGGCTGGTGAGGTTATTTAATGTTTGTTGGAGAGAGGGTAGAGTGCCAGACGACTGGAGGAGTGCCTGCATAGTTCCTCTTTACAAGGGAAAAGGGGACAAGTGTGAATGTAGTAGTTTCAGGGGGATTAGCTTGTTAAGTGTAGTTGGGAAGGCTTATGGGAGGATCTTGATTGAGAGGATTAGGAGAGGAACGGAGTAATTGGTGAGGAACAGTGTGGTTTTAGGACAGGTAGAGGTTGTGTAGATCAGATCTTTGTGGTAAGACAAATATGTGAGAAAGCTATAGGAAAGGGGAAGGATGTTTTTTGGGCCTTTATAGATCTGGAAAAGGCTTATGATAGGGTAGACAGAAAGGCACTGTGGGAAGTTATGCAGATATATGGAATAGGAGGAAAGCTTCTAGGAGCTGTCAAGAGTTTTTATGTACAGCTTGTGTCAGGATTAGAAATGGAGAGAGTGAGTGGTTTGAGGTAAAGGTGGGACTTCGTCAGTGGTTTGAGGTAAAGGTGGGACTTCGTCAGTGATGCGTTATGTCTCCCTGGCTCTTCAACTTGTACATGGATGGTGTAGTGCGAGAGGTAAATGCAAGGGTAGTGGGGTCAGGGATTGGAGATGGTTAAAGAAAATGGAGAAAAGTGGGAGGTGAACCAGCTGTTGTTTGCGGACGACACTGCGCTTGTGGCAGGATCGGAGGAGGGATTAAGGAAGTTGGTGACAGA
The DNA here is from genome assembly GCF_046742065.1 of Oratosquilla oratoria. NCBI lineage: Eukaryota > Metazoa > Arthropoda > Malacostraca > Stomatopoda > Squillidae > Oratosquilla > Oratosquilla oratoria. The sequence goes on from NC_134819.1 coordinate 14,841,493, forward strand.
GTTTGGGAGACTGTGTGATAGAAGAAAGCTTAAGATAAATGTGGGTAAAAGTAAGGTGATGAGATGTACAAGGGGTGAAAGTGGCAGTAGACTGGATGTGAGCATTAAGGGAGAGCAACTGGAGGAAGTGGATAGTTTTAGATACTTGGGTGCAAATGTGGCAGGAAAAGGTGGAGTGAAGGTGGAGGTAGAATGTAGAGTGAGAGAAGCGAGTAAATGCCTTGGTGGATTAAAGAGTGTAATGAGGAATAGACATTTGGGAATGGATGCTAAGAGGAGACTGTATGAAGGAGTGATTGTGCCAACAGCACTGTATGGGGCAGAAACATGGAACATAAGAGAGGAAGAGAGGAGTTTGAATGTGTTTGAGATGAGGTGTCTGAGAAGTATGATGGGGGTTACTAGGCTAGATAGATTGAGAAATGAGGAGGTGAGGAGGAGAACAGGGGTGGAAAGGGAGTTGGGAAATAGGGATGATGAAAGAGTATTAGAATGGTTTGGACACATGGAAAGAATGAGTGAAGAATGACTAGTAAAAGAGGTATGGAAGGCAGATGTGGAGGGAGTAAACATGAAGGGACGTCCTAGGATGAGGTGGATGGATGGGGTGAAGGGGGCTTTGGGGAAGAGGGGAATGTCTGTTCAGGAAGGACGGGAGAGGACAGAAGACAGGGGTGAATGAATGGAGAATGGTTGTATATGGATGATGTTGTGATGCATGAGGTGGAATGGGTGGGGGGGGTGAGGTACTATGTGTGAGCAAAATTTGACGTAGCCCGAAGGGATTTCTTCCCGTCTTCTCCTTTTATGTATGGGGGGACAGAGAGGGGGGGGTCACCGATTTAATTAAACGGCCTTGCTGTGGATGTGCTATGTCTTGCGACACTGCTTCTGACCCAGGGCAGTGGACAAGGTGCAGGGATGACCCATCATCCGGGAGGTGCTAAGATAAGAGGGAGGGTGGAGGGGGGTGGAGTGTATTCAGGGATGGAATGGGTGGGAATGATTTTATGCCTTTTCCTTTTTGGCTACCTCCCTTGTAAGGGGAAAAAAGCATTGGTATATGTATGTATGTATGTGCTACTATATGTTAACTGACATAAAGGGGGTGATTGTAGACATATTTCTGTACCCCTTCACTTACTTTAGCATCCCCTTCAAGTATCCGGAATTTTCGAGTATCCAGCATGCCTTTGGTCCCAGTGATGCCAGATAAGAGAGCTTTTATTGTACTTGGGTGTGAATGTGGCAGGAAAAGGAGGAGTGGGGGTGGAGGTAGAATGTAGATTGAGAGAAGTGAGTAAATGCCTTGGTGGATTAAAAAGTGTAATGAGAAATAAACATTTGGGAATGGATGCTAAGAGGAGGTTGTATGTAGGATGATTGTGCCGACAGCAATGTATGGGGCAGAAACATGAAACATAAGAGAGGAAGAGAGGTGCTTGAATGTGTTTGAGATGAAATGTCCGAGAAGTATGATAGGGGTTGCTGGGTTAGAGTGAGAAATGAGGAGGTAAGGAGAACAGGGGTGGAAAGGGAGTTGGGAGATGGTTGATGAAAGAGTATTGGGATGGTTTGGACACATGGAAAGAATGAGTGAAGAAAGACTAGTAAAAGAGATGTGGAAGGAGTGAACATGAGGGGTCGACCTAGGATGAGATGGATGGATGGAGTAAAAGGGGCATTGGGGAAGAGGGGAATGTCTGTTGAGGAAGGATGGGAGAGGACAAAAGACAGGGGTGAATGGAGAATGGTGTATGTATGATGCTGTGATGCATGAGGGGGAGTGGGTGAAGGAGTATGTATGAGAAATAAATTGATGCAGCCTGAAGGGATTTCTCCCAGTCTTCTCCTTTTCTGCATGAGGGAACAGACAGGGGGGGGTCGCCAATTTAATGAAGTGGTCTTGCCGTGGATGTGCTGTGTCTTGCGACACTGCTTCTGACCCAGGGCAATGGACAAGATGCAGGGATGACCCATCATCCAGGAGGTGGCAAGATAAGAGGGAGGGAAGAGGTTGGAGGAGAGTGGAGTATGTAGAGGATGGAATGGGTGGGAATGATTTCTATGCCTTTGTTTTTTGGCTACCTCCTATGTAAGGGTGAATAAAGCCTTGGTATATGTATGTATGATCTGGAGGTGGCAGGTGAATCAGATGCTATGTGAACAACAAGTCTTGTAAATGCTCTGTACTCATGCAAGAAAGTGGACAACAATTACAGATCAATATTCCAATGTTGCAAGATATGTTTGGGAGGAAAGAAACATGAAGTTTCCTGGGTGGATGCCTCATGGCAATTGGCTGACTGCTTATCAAAAAGAGGGTTCATCCAATTGACTGTGGTCAGCAGTTAGCAGGGACTAAAAGTTTTCTGCATATGAACCCCATATATCAATATGTGCTTGGCAGTTAGCTACTTGAAAAGTATTAAAAGAGAAGAAAATGAGAGGGTTGGTATTAGTGAACCTATATACAGTGGTGTACATAGATGCTGGTTGTGATGTCACCGACTTTTGGATCTGAACCAATCACAAACTGACATATGAGGATATAGCCACAGAAGGGGGACAACCCACATGCCCCTACTTTTGAGATACTAGCACTTAAAGTTTATCGCTGATTACTACAAGGAAAACAGTCTAAATGTATAACTATTATACATCAAAAGAAAGGTCTAGGGTAGTTCTGTCATGCCATGTGGTTTTTAATAAAAATATTGATTTTATCATTGGTTACAGCCACATTTTATTTACCCCTACTCCATAATCTTTTAGTGTATAAGAGGAAGTATGTTATTATATATATATATATATATATTTTTTTTTTTGTGTTATGGTTGACTCATCCTTTATACTGGCTTGAGACAGTTAAGTTCATTGTCAGGAACAATCCTTTATGTTCCTGACAAAGGCCTTAGCAGATTTCACAACCCATTCCCCATCCTACCACCCATGAACAAAGTTGGTGGTCACAGTAATGATGGAATTTACTGTGACACTTTGGTGACAAATGCTAGTAGTCCAGGATGTCATCTCTCTGATTGGGGTCGTCAGGGTCCTCGTCCCCAGCATCCTGCACTGCCAGCAGCACCTGTGCCGCGAAGAGGTCGGTGAACCACGTTCTGTACCCACGGGGCACAAACCTCAGCAGGTGGTTCAGGTTGTCCAGCTTCTCCGTTTTCAACCTGATGCCTTGGGGAGGGGCAGGTTGACAGCAACAAGGTTGAACTTGTCAGGCTGGTATGCAGCACCCTTTCCCTTCTACAGCTAGACTTGAACAGGAGAACCTATGTCTTCATTGTAGCACTGCCAAATGCCCATCCCTTGCCTGAAGTTCTTCTATTGGGCATGACTCTTGTGGCTTGTCCCTCTTCTGCAGCTGGCTGAGAGAGTTAGTCTGCCTCATGCTTCACACCAAATCATGTGACTATGTGCCTTATTCTAACCATCAGAATGGTTGAATTTCTCTGGCCGACCCTTCCATAAGACTTTTACACCCTCGAACAACAGGTTGGTGCCTCTAACTCAAAACCGACAAATTTGAGGGATGTCCCCCTTCTGCAGCCGTAGCCTCGTATCTAAGGCATGCAGTTAGTAAGGTTAAGTCATGCAAGAAGACAGCACCCAGTGTCAGTTGTTTACATACAGGTATGCAATCCAGGCCTCCATTGTTTTACGTATACCTAACCCCTTCCATACGGTGCCGCATACGTAGGCGGCATGAGGAGCAAGTGGATACGAGAGGCTGCCATATCGGCGTCTTGATTATTTATTGTAGTTGCCCCTGCGTAATGATATACTCTCTAAACTGTCTTCATCACATTTTCTATGGTTATCAAAATTCACGGGTGAAAGAGAGAACGATGGATATAAGCGGTGACTATATTTTATGATGCGTGTATTATTACGACACATTGTACGTCTGGCAGCTAATGCTGCCCGCGAGATTTTGGCCCATACTGAAGAGGTTAAGATCTCCCAACAAACTGATTCCTCTAAAACTCTATTCATATTTTTCCCCTTTTCCTTTGTAAAGTTAAGTATAGAAGCCCTTCTCCAGGCCTCTGCTACATCTCCCTCTCTTAATGTAATGTAAAACTATAAATACATGAATTCATACAAAAAGCCCCCCTGTCCCTTCTAATGGGGATAGCTGATTCAAAATATACACCCATACCAAACACATTCAATACCTATTTGTCACCCCTATCTTAGCACCCTATGGATCAGGGTCATCCCTGTCCCCAACTACACCACTGCAGGACAGTAATAGAACAAATTTCCACTACAAATAGTGTATGCTCTTTGTACAAATTTTTTAGATAAATTTTAATTCACTGTCTAAGGATGGGTAACAAGAGCAATGAAGTAAATACACAGAATCTGTAAACTGACCTGGCTTTGGCAAACTCTGCCACAGCATAATCACAACTCCAATCTTCCTTCATAATGAAATATGATGAAATAAGGAAGCCAGTACGATTAAAACCATGTGTACAATGGACAGCTGTAATAAAGAAAACCTAAATCAGTTCAATATTCCAATAGACTTAAAAAAACACACACACATATATATACATATATGATACAGTGCCTTTTTCACCTTATAAGGTGACCAAATCAAAACATACACCTACCTCACACCCATTCCACTCACATCCAAAAGCTGTTCACTATCCCCTTCATATTATAGTAAAGGTACTTTAACATGAGGCTTTTGGCACAGCTGGGTGCAACCTAAGAGGTCCACAGTGTTGCCACATCACCCCATCACATAAGAGAGGCTTGCTACCTCTCTTGATACATTTACATATATATATACAAGGGAAAGGGGGACAAGTGTGAGTGTAGTAGTTTCAGAGGGATCAGCTTGTTGAGTGTAGTTGGGAAAGCTTATGGGAGGGTCTTGATTGAGAGGATTAGGAGGAACAGAGGGAGTAATTGGTGAGGAACAGTGTGGTTTTAGAACAGGTAGGGGTTGCATAGATCAGATTTTTGTGGTAAGACAGATATGTGAGAAAGCTATAGGAAAAGGTAAGGATGTTTTTGGGGATTTTATGGATCTGGAAAAGGCTTACGACAGGGTTGTTGTTGTTGTCGTTCCCTAGACTGTCTGTCCAAGCAGTCCCGTCTCCCCAAGGAATGCCACAGCCAAAACTGGGTTTTCCCACAAATCCTTTATAGAGTGTATGTTGTGTTGTTTGCGTGCATGATTGTGTATAATGCAGTCTTCCATTATGTGTTGTATGGTATGGGGTGAAGTATTATATCCTGGGCAGCTGTTCACAATGCGGTCATCCAGCCTCTTCTGGTAGCTTAGAAGTGCTGGGTGGTGGCCGCACCGCAGTCTGGCCAGGTGGACTTTGTCCTTTCGTGAGAGAGAGGATTCAGAAGGGTGGATATCAGGGGGTCTGGCATGCAGCAATGTGTTGTCTTTCAGTGTGTTAATGGAGTGGTGAGTGATATGATTATGAATATGTTTCTGGAGGCTGGTATTTGGTGGTTGTGGAGGAAGAGAAGAGAGTATCTGTGTGTGATACAGGTCTTTGGGTGTTGTTTTAATGTTTCTTGGTGTGTGTTGGTGTTCTGCTATGTAGTGTAGCGGGTGTGATGTGTTTGTGGTGGCTGCGGCAAGTGTTTGTGTGCCTCTCATGTCAAGGTGGTCCTTGACTTTGAGGACTTTTGTTTCATGGTGTAAATGGTCTGTAGGTGTTGTATTTGTGCAGCCTGTAATTGTTTTTAGGGCTTTGTTTTGTATGATTTGAAGAGTGTTGTGGTGTGTCTCACTGAGATTAGGAGCCCATGCAGGATTTGCATAATTCATCGCTGAGCATATGCATTGTTTGTATATTGTTGTATTAGTTTCTTTGTTTTGTCCAAATGTTGTTCCAGTGATTGACTTAAGTGCGTTAAGTCTAGGTGTGCATTTGTTTTTTATGTTTGTGATGTGTTGTTTGAAAGACATGGATGTATATTATGTTACACCAAGACGTTTGTGTGTGGTATTAGAGTGTTGTTGATGTAGAGATGAGGTATGTATTTGTGTTCTTTTGTCCAGTTGGTGAGAAGTGTTGCTGTAGATTTGGTTGGAGCTATTTTGAGTCTGTTTGTGATGAACCATGTGTTGAGTGTATCAAGGTATGACCGGATTATTTCTGCAGCTTTGTCTGTGTTACGATGTGCATGTGATTGTTATATCGTCTGCGTAGGAAGAGATTTGTATTTCTGAGTTGTCTGGTGTGGGTAAGTCATACATGTATAGATTAAAGAGTGTGGGGGATAGAACAGAGCCCTGTGGTACTCCATTCTTAATGTTTCTGATGTGCAATGATTGGCCATTATATGACATGTAAGCATTCCTACCTGCCAGATAATTGGCCAGCCATCTTTTGGTGTTATTGTGCATGTCTGTGTTATATATTTTATTTGTTAGATTGTGGCGGGGGATAGCATCAAAAGCTTTACTAATGTCTAATGTTATAAGAAGTGTTCTGTGGTGGGGCCTGAGCTGATACTATCTAAAATTCTTTGTGTGAGGTTTATCAGAAGAGTGTTTGTGGAGTGTAGTGGCCTAAAACTGTGTTGTGAGTCAGCAAGGGGAATATGTGGTGTGACAAGTTGAAGTATTAGGCATTCAATGACTTTAGAGGGGGTGCAGAGAAGTGTGATTGGGCAGTGTGATGTTGGGATTGTTGGGTCTTTGTTCGGTTTTGGAATGGTGATTATTTTACCATGCTTCCAGATGTCGGGTATAGTGTTGTGTGAATAGCTGTAGTTTGCAATGTTTGTGAGTGCATGTATACCTTGTGGTCCAATGTGTTTTAGGTGGATGTTGCTTATGTTATCAGGGCCACAGGCAGATGAGTGCTTGAGGTTAGACAGGAAGGCACTGTGGGAGGTACTGCAGATATATGGGATAGGAGGAAACCTGTTAAGAGCAGTCAAGAGTTTTTAAGAGAGTAGTAGAGCTTGTGTTAGGATTAGAAATGGAGAGAGTGAATGGTTTGAGGTAAAGGTGGGACTTCATCAGGGATGTGTTATGTCACCCTGGCTGTTCAATCTATATATGGATGGGGTGGTGCAAGAGGTGAATGCAAGGGTAGTGGGTCAGGGGTTGGAGATGGTTAAAGAAAATGGAGAAAAGTGGGAATTAAGCCAGTTGTTGTTTGCTGACGACACTGCGCTTGTAGCAGGATCAGAGGAGGGATTGAGGAAGTTAGTGACAGAGTATGAGAAGGTGTGTGAAAGAAGGAAGCCGAAGATAAATGTGGGCAAAAGGTGATGAGATGTACAAGGGGAGAGAGTGACAGCAGGCTGGAAGTGAGCATTATGGGTGAGAGACTGGAGGAAGTGGATAGCTTTAGATACTTGGGTGTGAATATGGCAGGAAAGGGAGGAGTGGGGGTGGAGGTAGAATGTAGATTGAGAGAAGTGAGTAAATGCCTTGGTGGATTAAAAAGTGTAATGAGAAATAGACATCTGGGAATGGATGCTAAGAGGAGGTTATATGAAGGAGTGATTGTGTCAACAGCACTGTACGGGGCAGAAACATGGGACATAAGAGAGCAAGAAAGGAGTTTGAATGTGTTTGAGATGAAATGTCTGAGAAGTGTGATAGGGGTTACTAGGCTAGAGTGAGAAATGAGGAGGTGAGGAGGAGAACAGGGGTGAAAAGGGAGCTGGGAGATAGGGTTGATGAAAGTGTATTGAGATGGTTTGGACACATGGAAAGAATGAGTGAAGAAAGATTAGTAAAAGAGGTGTGGAAGGCAGAGGTGGAAGAAGTGAATATGAGGGGGCATCCTAGGATGAGATGGATGGATGAGGTAAGAGGGGCATTACAAAATAGAGGAATGTCTGTTGAGGAAGGATGGGGGAGGACAGAGGATAGGGGTAAATGGAGAAGGGTTGTGTATGGATGATGCTGTGATGCAATAGGAGGAGTGGGTGGGGGAAGGGGGGTGAGGAAGTATGTATGAGAAAAAATTTGACACAGCCCAAAGGGATTTCTCCCCCATCTTCTCCTTTTCTACATGAGGGGACGGAGAGGGGGGGGGTCGCCAAATTTATGAAGCGGATTTGCTGTGGATGTGCTGTGTCTTGCGACAGTGCTTGACCCAGGGCAGTGGACAGGATGCAGGGATGACCCGTCATCCATGAGGTTCCAAGATAAGAGGGAGGAGGGTGGAAGGGAGTGGAATACAGGTAACTCTCGATTTACGTGAAATATAGGTTCCTAGAGACGTCGCGTATATCAAATTAATTTTTGCCATAAGAAACAATGGAATATGGGGAGTATGTGGGATTTGGTCCATAAAAGTTGCAGTGTTTGTACAAAAAACACATTTTATTTGGCTAATAAACATACAGTACATACTGTAAAATACTAATAATATCTAATTCTAAACCTTCTAATGTATTTATAAAAGAGGAAAACAATTGTACACTTTACTACTTACGTAGTTCTACCACTCATCAGTCACTCACTACCTTCACTGTCCAATTGTTCTGGCACATCCACATCCACCTGCACTTCCACAGCTGCAGGGTCATCCACATCCTCTTCTGTCATGTCTTTTTGCACTGGTGCTTTTTTGAAGAATTGCAACATGGTGGTCTGGCACTGTTTCTTTTGAAATTCTGTGTGTATCTGTGTGTAGCAGAACACTGCATCCATGACTTTTCTTCTAATTGTGCTACTACATTCCACATTGGGGTCCATGTTTTCAAATTTGTCAATAGAGTCCTTAAGTTGTGCCAGCGCTTCACTAAGTCCCTTGGCTGTCAATCCCCGTCCTTGAGTGTCATCTGCTGCTGATATTTCTGCTGCCGCTTCTGCCTCTTCTCTTTCCCGTTTGCTTTCAGCTTCCATTTCCAGCAGGTCTTTGTTGGTTAGTTCTTTTGTGTGTGACTGTAGGAGCTGGTTAACATCCTCTTCTTCCACCTCTGTAAGGCTGAGATCTTTTGCAAAGGTGACGGTGTCTTGCTGGAATTGGCGATGACTTCGTCCACAGTAAAACCTTTGAATGAATGCACAAACTGTGGACACACTTTCTTCCACACACCATTCAAACATTTTGTTGGCACCTCTTCCCAGGCCTACTTTATGAATTTTATGGCATCCTTGACTGTGAAACCCCTCCAGAAATCTCGCAGTGTCACATTGTCTTCATTTATTGCCTTCACTGCTGCAGCCATTGTAGACCTCAGGTAGTAGGACTTGAATGTTTGAATGATTCCTTGGTCACAGGGCTGCACCAGAGAAGTTGTGTTTGGTGGTAGAAAGGCCAGCTTGATGTTGGCGCTCAGATTTTCAAGGCTGGGTGGATGACTGGAAGCACTGTCTACCAGCAGTAGGATGTTGAAAGGGATGCCTTCCTTGTTGCAGTAGGCTTTCAGCTCACTGTGCAGCTTGTTCTTGAAATAATTGCTGAATATGGCCCCCGTGATCCAGCCCTTCTTGTTGGCATACCAGTGCACTGGCAGGAACACCCGGTCATAGCCATGTCTGTTCTTAAAATAAGCAAACCAGCTAGAACTTGCTTGAAAAGATTTATAGGTGCCGTCACTGCCTTCGATATCTTTGATTTTTCCTGGATGGTGGTCATGCTCACAGGAATATTGTCCTTATTTTGGCGTTCGATCCATGTGGCCAGCATTTTTTCCGTTCTTCCCATGGTTGACGAACTGATGTAGGATGTTCTCTGCATTGACCGGCTTGATCCTGATTCAGCACTTTCCCATATTTTAGCAGCGTTGTCTTGGATGGTCCTCAGAGTACTCTCCTTCAGGCCTAAAGCATGGCATATGACTGAAGTTTTCTGTTCCTGGTTATATCAGTCTAGAATTTCTATTTTCTGCTCCAGTGTCAGTGATGTGCACTTTCCCTTCTTCCCCGCAGGGCAGCTGGTGCTTGCACTAGACAATGAAGGACGTTTTGGGGCCATGATGATAGGGTGGTAGTACAGTACAATAGTATGCTGATATGAGGAGGTCTGTTCTCATTGCTAGTAGCAGAGTGAAAGAGGGCTGTAAGCCATTAAACATTGAATGAGGAGCGGGAAGTCCTGCCACCTGTCAGCTGGCCACGGAACTCTCTGGTGGTCAGTTTGAAAATGTGGTTGGGCCAAATCGTGTCTGAGCAAATAAATAGCGTAAATTAAATTAATTATAATATTTTTTTAGGTCGCATTATAACAAATTCGCGCACATCAAAGACGCATAAATTGAGAGTTACCCGTATGTAGGGAATGGAATGGGTGGGAGTGGTTTCTATGACTTTCTTTTTGGCTACCCCCCCGTGTAAGGGGGAAAAAGCCTTTGGTATATGTATGTATGTATGAGTGGATGGGTGGTGAGATAAACACAGGGAACCGTTTAGGGATTTATTCTGACGTTTCGTCCTTACCAGGACTTCTTCAGAGTACATGCACATTCGAACAATTCATCCCCTAAATACCCGCCGAATCTATCCGCGTTCCACCATGATCGACTGTCCCAACTCGCCTGAGTGGCTCGAGTTTGGCACGGAATATTTGTCCGTGCCAAACTCGAGCCACTCAGGCGAGTTGGGACAGTTGCTCACTAGAGCCGGCATCAAGGTTGCGATCAGCACGGGAACAAAAATAGGAGACATTGTTAAGAACCAGAATAAAGTCGTGGCCAACGGGGAAGAAAACAGTGTCGTCTACAAGATACCGTGTGGAAACTGTCCTGTGAGCTACTACGGGGAAACCAGCCGAGGTATTAAGAAGCGGACAGTTGAGCACAGGAATGACGTCAAGGCACACCGAGTATCAAACTCGCCAGTGGTCCATGTAGATACTCACGGCCACTTACCAGACTGGAACAGAGCAGAGGTGCTGCAGAAAGGACTTCCTAAGAAAAGAAGAAAAATAACTGAAGCAGCTTACATCGCTTCCCATCCAAACAACAACCATCGCGATGGGTTTTAATTAACAAAGACGGCCAGCCGCTTGATACTTCGCGAGGCAGAGCGTAGGAGGATGAGAGGTCAGGTCGATCATGGTGGAACGCGGATAGATTCGGCGGGTATTTAGGGGATGAATTGTTCGAATGTGCATGTACTCTGAAGAAGTCCTGGTAAGGACGAAACATCAGAATAAATCCCTAAACGGTTCCCTGTGTTTATCTCACCACCCATCCACTCATCTGTCTTACATATTTCAGTATGTATGTATGTATATATATATATATATACAGTAGACCCTCGTTAAGTCGGACTACATGGGGGGGGGGTTTGACTATGCCGCTTGTCCGACTTAACAGATGGCCTATAGCCCCTAGGCTAGCCTAGCCTAGTAAACAAACAAAACTTAAATAGAATTACCTGTACAGATATCAATTGTTATTACCTTGGCTATTTTGTTTTACCTTACCTTCATAGCATGCAAACACTGTACACTGTAAATCAGATTTATTTGTTTTGTTTTTGTTTTTATGAAAACCAAAACATGACAAAGGCTATCATCAATTTGTAAGACAGAGCGACCATACAGCTGATCGGATAGCATAAACAAACAAGTCATAAATGAAATGAATGGTTATCACTTCATTGATATTTTATTTATGCAAATAATTATCTATTTATGCATTAAGCATTAAATTCTTACATTTACTGTATTTATGCATTAAAGAACAACCGAAGAAATACTTTTGTAAATAGCAAAATTAAAAATAAACATTGCAAATTTATAAAAAAAAAAATTTTGCTAAGTATCATACATTAAAGAATAATTAAGAACAATTAAAAAGAATTAAAGAACAATTCAAAAATAGTTTTTATACAAAAAAAAATTACTCATCAGAAGAGTGAAGTCTACTCATTGATGGTTGAAGCGAGTCAGGAGACTGAAAGCTGGTTGATGCTTGAGGAGTCTGACTGTAGCTGGAACAACTGGCTTAAAAAAAAAAAAAAAAAAAAAAATAATTGCTTTCCTTGTCTGTGTTGCCTCCGAATGATCATATCCCTCAAAGATCTTAAATGTAGGTAATACTGGTTGCTTTCCTTGTCTGCAGTTAAATCAATGTATGCTATCATAGCGTCAAGGGCTCCTCGAACCACTGAAAGCTTGGGAATTCGAACATCCAAATCATTTCCTTCATCATCTTCCTCTTGTACTGTGTCACCTTTAAGAACTTTTGGCTATTTCTTCATCTGTCATAACATGATAGCCAGGGTCACCTGTTTCTTCTAGCCACTCTCTTACATCATCCAAAGAAACTTGTTCCCCTGCTTTTTTTAAGGAGACGATGAAAATAATTTCTCTCAAAACCTTCATCAGTACCATACAAAAGTTTTTTCCATGTGTTGGCCAGTGTTGTTGTTTTGACCTCTTTCCATGTAGTTGCAATATTGAATATGGCCCCTTTTATGTTGTAGTTCAGGATATTTTCTTTGGTTTTTTCACCTCTTCTATCAACCTCAGCATCCTCATCATCAACAACACACAGCACTTCATCAAGATATTTACGTTGGTACAGTCTCTTACAGGAATAAATTACACTCTGGTCCATTGGCTGAATCAGAGAGGTGACATTGGGGGGCAATAAAAGAACTCAAATTTTCCAATCATGACTTACAAGGCTTGATTCACTAGGGTGGGCAGGGGCATTATCTAAAATTAACAAAGCCTTCACATCTTTAGGAGCAATTTCTAGCACTTCTAGGAATTTCTGAACTACTGGTACGTAATGTTTAAAAAACTAATCTTGGAAAATGTCCATACTGAACCAAGCCTTTTGAGAGTTGTAGTAATAAACGGGCAGATGGTTCATACAATCTTTCAAAACTCACGGGCGCTTAGACTTGCCCACCACAGCGAGAGGCAAATGATGCAGGCCATCTGCATTAGCACAAAACAAGAATGAAATCCTTTCTTTACTTATTTTCTCCCCATGAATTTCTTTTTCATCTCTAAATGCCTGCATATTTTTTGGGATACAACGCCAAAAAAGACCACTTTCATCAGCATTGTAAATTTGAGAGGTTAAAAGCCCCTCATCTTTGATCAGCTTATTTAACTTCTGCCTAAAAGGCTCAACATCTTCGACTGGCGCACTGCCTGCTTCCCCATGCAACACTTTATCACAAAGCCCATGCCTATTTCTGAAGTGCCATAACCAACCATCACTAGCAGTAAAATCATTAATTCCCATATGTCTAGCCAACTTTTGAGCAGCATCTTGAATAGCAACCTCACAAACTTTTACACCGCATGATCATTGCAGCACAAACCATGTTGTTACTGCTTCTTCCAAATTTTCATCCTTAGAAACTTGCACCCTTTTTCTATTTCCAAGAGAAGAATTTTCACGGCCTTCAGTCACATTGTACTTTAAAGAATGTCTGACACAGTTTGTTTCTTCACCCCATACTCTTCACAAACACTTTTCACGGTAGCTCCAGCTTCTAATTTACGAATAAGTTCATGTTTCTTGGTCACTGATAGAGTCACAAGCTTTCAAGCATTGGCTGCACCTCTTCCAGGCATTCTGCAAAAAAATATTGAAGAAAAATGGAGATGAGCACTTCAACAACTTGATATAACCACAGTAAGCTTTGGAATACCACCAAAATTTAGAATGACCGCGTGCCATCTATTGTGTAAAAAACAAAATACTGTATCGGCGTAAAAAAAAAATGGCTGCTTGTAAGCCTTTGAAGGCAAACATTTGTATTCTCGGTCCCGTCCGCTTTATCCGATATCAGAGTTATCAGGGTCCAAGTTAACAAGGGCGTACTGTATGTATGTATATATACAGGCCTCTCCTGTTTCTCCTGATGACTTCACCCAAGAACTCCCACTGACTTTTCTTACTTCTTCCAGCAACCTCACCCAAGGACTCCCAATGACCTATCCTACATCTCCTAACCTCACTTTATAAGAAGTACAGTCAGTCCAGACATTATTTTTACCAGATCTTTGCCTACAGCAGCCTTTCAAGATGATTATAGTTCTTCTCACCCTGAAGAAGCCTCTAAGAAAAGGAGGGAATATATATATACACCCACTCCTCGTTTAACGACCTACTCGGTTAACGACAACTCGGAGTAACGACGGGCTTTATGACAGACCAATATTCGTTTAACGTAAATCTCCCGAAGTTACGACGTCGTGTACGATAATTAAGTTGGCTGAGGCAAATTTGTATGATGTTATATATGAACTTGTACAGTGGATATTAGCTGTGAGGTAAAGTGTTCTGAAGCTTAGGTCTACTTTACCATCCTGAAAGCTGGGAAAAACTACCTGGGGTACAATATATACCGGTAGTGGTAATTTTTTAGTTTCGACCAAGGGCGCAATATAGCAATACAAAATTAATTATTAATTTTGTAAATTATAATGTATCAACGTAATATGCAATTTTGTGAGCAGAAATAAAAAAAAAGGTGCTGAAACAAATTTCGTAAGTAACGAAGTCATGTCGGATGAATGGTACACCATGTTTGTTATGATAGATGCCGATGTCGAGGAAATGAAAGGATGATAAATTCGCCTAACCTAAACTAAACTAACCTAACCTGTGTTTGATAAATCATTACCTGCAAATTAAATGTCATCCGGCTCGTCCTCGTTGTCATCGTCGTGAGAGACGTTGGCAGACGACAAGATGGCGTCCCGATCCTATGCTACCGACTTCGTTCATTAGCATATTTTCTTGTAGCATGGTATTTTTTACTTTATTTCCGCCCACAAAATTGCATATTACGTTGATACATTTTAATTTACAAAATTAACCCCTTCCATACGGTGCCGCACACATAAGCGTCATGAGGAGCAAGTGGATTCGCGACGCTGCCATATCGGCGTCTTGATTATATCTATTGTAGTCGCCCCTGTGTTTTTACATTCTCCCTAATCTGCTCTTAATCCCATTCTCTGTGGTTTTCAAAATTCACGGGTGAAAGAGAGAACGATCGATATAAGCCGTGACTATATTTAATGATGCGAGTATTATTACGACGCGTCGTACGGCTGGCATTGGCTGCTGCCCGCGAGATTTAAGTCCCGTAGTGAAGTGGTTAATAATTACTTTTCTATTGCTATATTGCGCCCATGGTCGAAACTAAAAAAATACCCCGGTATTCAATATGGAATGTCAGCATACACGGATTTGGTCATATACGGTAATTTCGGGAACATAACCACCGTAAATAAACAGTAAATAAAGCTTTAATGTACTGTATAAAAGAGGGAAATACACGAAAATAAAGATACATGTATTGCTGGACATTGTACATACAGTACATGTACGTATATGTATACACTTTCGCTTAATGACCAATTCGGATAACGACGCCGCGCTGGTCCCAATTGTCGTCGTTAAACGAGGAGTGGTTGTATATATATATATATATATATGTTGAGGTGTGAAGACAGAATGAGTGGTAGGGTGGTGAGTTTTGATGCCAAGAATCCACTGAAGTTTTATTTCTGACGTTTTGTCCAACTAGTTGGACGAAACGTTAGAAATAAAACTTCAACGGATTCTTGGCGTTTAAACTCACCACCCTACCACTCATATATATATATATATATATATATATATATATATATATATATATATATATATATATATATATATATATATATATAGTGTTTGTGCCAACAGTTTTATAGTACTGTTACAGAGACTGATTATAATCGTTGGCATCAATCAGTGTCTATCACTACCCCCTTTCACGCAATATTGAAATCATGAATATTTATGTTCAAACCTTGAACTATGAGAATAAAAACTAAAGATGTTGAATATCAAAATAGCCAAAGCTATTAGCGCAGTTGACTTCGATCAAAATTGTCTACGAGAGAACCTGTTCTATATATATATATATATATATATATATATATATATATATATATATATATATATATATATATATACACACACACACACACAAAGAATCAGCAAAAAGATGCTTGGAAGAAAGCAGAACAGAGACTCCACTTGGTGTCATTTGAAAGAAGACGTGTCTTCCTCAAACACCAAGGGAGTACCAAAAGTTTGAAAGAGGTATATTTGGGGGGTTTGAAGAAGGAAATATTATGCATAGAGGGTTAGAAATGGATAGAGAGCCCAGGTATAGAAATATAATGAGAAATAGATATATCAATGACACATGTTGGATGAATTGATAAGAGTTCAAAAGTGAGTATAAAATAATGAACAAAGAAGTAGCTCTGCTAAGGAAAGCTAATTAGAAGAATAATGAGGAGATACATGACTTAAAAAAGGAATTAAATAAATTAAAGGGAGAAAATGAAAGGTTGAAAAGTAAAGATATAAATAGGAATGAGGCATTAAAAAAGGAGATAAAAGATCAAATGCAGGCAGTGACTGAAAAGGTGGAAGAAAAAATCAAAGAAAATGACTTACAGGAAATAAAGAAACAGTGGAAAGTTGAACAGGAATGTCAAAAAGTATCCTTTAAAGAAATAGTGGAGCAACAGGTCAAGGAGAATGCCAAGGAAACGGTGATCCAAGTGATTAAAGAGAAAGGCAACTTAGGGACACAGTGGACAAAAAAAAAAAAATGCATTTTAATCTATGGCATTAAAAAAGAAAAAGATTGCTATGGAAATTCTGAAATAATTACAAGTGGAAGAACATGGTTTAGATAAAGAAACTGGGGACACTTATAGAATTGGTAGATACTCTAAAGAAAAACAATAAAGGCCACTGAAAGCAAAGCTTAGATCACAAACAATTGCAGAGGAAGTACTATCCAGAACAACAAAATTAGCAAATAGTGAACAATACAAAAATATATGGAAAAAAAAAAAAGTGAAAAAAAAAAAAAAAAAAAAAAAGAGAACTTAGAAACAAAGCAAATGGAAAAAAAATATATATATTTTTCTTTTCTTTTTTTTGAGAGTGGTGGCCTTGAGGCTGAGAAAATGGTATATAAGGAAAAAGGAAACAAAGCAGGCAGAAAAAGATGAGAAAGGAAATAAAAAATAACTTATACCAATATAGATGGAATAACTTCAGGAATGAATGAATGAAATGGTTATCTGGCCTTAGAAAAACCAGACATAATGGGAATAGTGGAAACTAAATTAAAGTGTACTCTACCACCCAACACTGGGACAAGGTTTATACAATTGTTGGACGAAGAATAAAAAGGATAAACAGGGTGGCAGAGTATTAATTTTAACTAATAAAGATTTAAATGTAACAAAAATAACTGAAGGAGAAAATAATGTAGAATAAATTACAATACAAGTTAAAAGCAAATGTATGAAGAGTAGAAAATTTGTAGTGGTGCATGTGTCCCCCAAAACACAGTCCTGGACAGAAAGTGATCATTCCAAAATATTAGATACAAAATATGAATTAACTAATATACTGAAGGACAGAGGAAATATAGTAATTATGGGTGACTTTAATTCAAAAGAAATATGTTGGGAGGAAATGACAATGAAGGGTGAAGAACTTTGGGCCAATGTCCTGCTCGACATGACCATTGAATACACAATGACTCAGTGGATAAGGGAAAATACCAGATACAGAGGTAGTGAAGAACCATCAAGGATGGATTCAATACTATATGACAGAGCCTGAAATTGTTGACAAAACTGATTACAAAACTCCGGTAGGAAAGAGTGACCATGTACTAATAGAATTTAAGTTGAAAGAGCAAATGGATCAAAGTAGAAATGAAAAACATAGAATAGGAAGACTACTGTACAAAACAAATTTTGAGAAACTCAAAAAATTCTTTCGCAAACTGGGAAAACTTCCTAAATGAAGAAACAGGGATGGAAGAGAAATGGAATATACTAAAATAAATTTATGAGGGAGTGAATAATTACATACAATAAAAAAGGAAAGAACATACATAAAAAGCTGGTTCAACAAAAAATGTAGTGAGGCTATGGATAAGAGAAAGCTAGGAAGAATTGGAAAAAAGACAAGAAAACAAGCAAATGGCTAATGTACATCAAACTAAGAAATTATGTAAAAATACGCAGAGATGAAAAGAGAAACTACAAAAAAACAAAATAAAAATAAAAAATAAAATAGAAAATTGCAAGGAAGAACCCAAACTATTTTACAGGTATGTAAAAGGCAAACTGAAGAATAAACAAGAAATAGAAAAGCTGCGCCAGGGTAAATACGATGCAGAACTGGAAATGGCTGAAATTATGAACAACCATTTATCAGTATTCACGATAGAAAACTCACCTAACTGTGAGGAAATGGAGAGAGAGAAATCTCCCTCAATGAGAGAAATAATTGTAACACAGAAGGAAATCAGTGACCAAAGCAAAACCCTTGATGTAAAAAAATCACATGGTCCAGACAGAATTGCAAATTGGATACTGAAAGAATGCATGGAGGAATTAACAGATAAAATATACAATATAATTAAATTCTCACTTCAAGAAGGAAAGGTGCCACAGGACTGGAAGAATGCAAATATTGTACCGATTAATAAGGGAGGAAACAAGGAAGATCCATCAAATTACAGACCGGTCTCCCTGGCAAGCACAGTAGCAAAAATTTGCGAAAAGGTCATCAAAAATAGATGGGTTAAGCATTTGGAAGAAAAAACTATACTTAATCCAAATCAATTTGGATTCAAACAAGGAAGATCATGTACAACAAACTTGATCTGCTTCTACTCGAGATTAATAGATATAATACAAGAGAGAGATGGTTGGGTAGACTGTGCCTTTCTGGACCTACAAAAGACATTTGATAAGGTACCACACAAGAAACTAATAAGGAAAATACGAGTCAATAGGTGGCATCAGAGGAAAATTATTGGATTGGATGAAAGACTTCCTGACTGGGAGGAAAATGAGAGTAGTAATTAGAGATAAATTCTCAAATTGGGAAGAAATGATAAGCAATGTCCTGCAGGGATCAGTACTGGCCCTGATCATGTTTGCCATATACATAAATGACATGGATGAATTTCTTTGCAGACGCAAAAATACTAAAGAAAGTAAGAACGGAGGAGGATTGCAACTCATCACAACAAAACTTGGACAAGATCTGGAAATGGACTCAAAAGTGGGAAGTGAAATTCATTATCAAGAACTGTAGTATAATGAAATTTGGAAAAAGTACAAACAGAATATTGAGAGATTATAAAATTGGTGAAGAAGAGGTCAAAAAAGTAAACTCTGAAAAAGACCTTGGAGTGATGATCAGCAAAGACAAGACACCGGACAAACATATTAATAAAATGGTCGGAGAAACCTACAATTTATTGAGGTCAATAAAATTGGCATTTGTCTATTTGGATGAGGAAATGATTAAAAAAAAAAATTAACTACAGTGATACAAAAACTTGAGTACGCAGCAACACTATGGACACCCAGTACCAAAAAGAATATAAAAAAATTAGAAAGAATACAAAGAGCAACAACAAAACTGGCACCAACTCTTTCCAAAATGACATATGAACAAAGACTGTCCAAATTAGAATTACCAACTCTGGAACAAAGAAGGGAATGAGGAGACCTACTATCTATAGAATTATGAAAGGAATGGAAATCTTAGATATGAATGATTTATTGAAATGGGACAATGGAAAAAGAAGAGTACACAAAAAGAAACTAAAAAATATATAATTACAGAGGAGATCTGGAGGAAAAAAAAAAAAAAAAAAAAAACAGTGATAGATACCTGGAACAAATTATACAAAGAAACAGTGTGTGCAAACACTATTTCAGATTTTAAGAAAAAACTTGATGCTGAAGGATACAAAGACGGGTCACTACGAGCATAGCTCCCTTCCTGTATAATACAACTTGGTAAATACAGAGTCGGATTGACAGTGAAGATTGGAACTCCAGAAAAAAATGCAATTTTCATGGATTTCAGTGACAAGGGAGTACCTGTATTGTATTAGTAGGGAAGGGGAAAGCTTGTGTGGTGTAGTGGGCAGGTGAAATAAAAAGGAGAAGGGAGGCATTATTGAGGAAAATGGATGATAATGAGGAAGGGGAGGAATGGGTCTTGGATGTCAGAAGGGGTGAAACAAAAGGTGTGCAGATGACACAGACGAGGTCGAACAAGTGAGCAGAGGTATTAAAAGTAGGAATATAGATAATAGCAGCTCAATGGAAAGAGGAGATAATTACTTTTATGGATTTAATGAGGGAGGAGATGACCTCTCCCGACTAGTAAGTCTAGAGGAGAAACTAACAAAAATGAACGAAGCATGGGAGGTTAGGTTTAGCAAACTTGCCCTAGTTACACAGGAAGAACTAAGGAAGGAGAATCAAAATCTAAAGAAATAGAGGAATTAAAAAGACAATTAAGAGAAGTAAAGGATGAGAATGAGGAATTAAAGAGGAATAATAAAGAGAATAAAGAGTCCATAGCAAAAGGGGTAAAGGGCTGGAAAAAAAGTCCAAGAGAATAACAAAATTGAGTTTAGAGATATAATGAAACAACAGATGAAAGAACTAAGGACACACTTATTAAAGTTATGAGAGAGAAGGGGATTATTGTAAGAGACTTAGCAGATAAAAAGAAATGTATAATTATATTAGGAATGGAAGAGAAGCATAATCCAAATAGGACTATAAGAGTAAAGGAGAACAAGAAATAGGGAAAGAAACTGATGAAATATATAGGCAAAACCAGACCAATTAAGTTTAAATTCAGGTCACAAAGGACAGCAGAGAATGTCTTATTAAAAACAGGAAAACTAGCAGAAAGTGATCAGAATAAACATGTATAGCTAAAGAGATAAAGAGGAGAGGAAGGGAAAACAAAAAGAATCGAAGCTAAGAAAAAAAAAAAAAACGAGACCAACAGAGTCAAAGAGAAATTCTTTTGGATAGTGGATATGAAAGTGAGGAAATGGTTCATAGCAGAGAAAAACGGAAGGGAAACAGAAAACAGGATGGAGGTAACAGAAAATTAACAAGTGTCTTTCACAAATATAGATGGCTTAATAACAGGCCTGAATGAATTCAATGATTACCTGAAGGTAAAAGAACCTGACATAATGGGAATTGTAGAGGCAAAATTGAAAGGTCCATTACCACCCAACAATGTGAGACATGGCGCATATAATTATTGGATTAGAAACAGAGAAGTAAAACAAGGGGGTGGCATTATGTTCCTAAGGATATAAATGTGAGGAATTTTACATATGGAAAGAATAGTGCAGATGATTATGATGGAAATAGAGTTCAGGGACAAGAAGAGCAGGAAGTTTATGGCAAATTATGTGCCTCCTAAAACGGCTTTGTGGGAAGAGAGAGAACACAAAAATATGTTAGAAGACACAAGGATAACACTAAATAAGACAATGGATGATGGAGGAAGAAGAGTTAAAATGGGTGACTTTAATTGTAAAGAAATCTGCTGGGAAGAAATGGCAGTGAAAGGGGGAGACAACATATAGGGAAATTTACTACTTGATATGATTATAGAACATACAATGACACAATGGATACAAGAGAATACCAGGTATAAAAATGAGGAAGGACCAAAGAGACTGGACCTAATAATCACATTAGAACCTGAAATAGTGGACAAGATTTAATATAAGACACCATTAAGTAAAAGTGACCACATATTAGTTGAACTGTAACTAAAGGAGGAAAATACATGGAAAAAATATAGAAAGGGAAGATTGATGTATGGAAAAACAAATTTTGATAAAATAAGATTTTTTTCAAAAAGCAGACTGGGAAAGGATACACAAGGAGGAAACAACAGTAGAAGAGAAATGGGAAATTTTGACAAAAATTTATAAGGAGTGGAAAAGTATCCTCGAAGACAAAAACAAGAAAAGGATATTGCAGGATCGTAACCGCATATAATGAATAGAATTAGGAAACATTAACGATAAGTACCAATTACTTACGGTAGGCACAGGTCCCATAGAAGAGGTAGGGGCCGGTAGGAGCAATCGCGGAAGCCGGTACGCAAAGGTGTAAGTCTGTTTAGTCGTAATCGTCAACAATGTCTTACGTACCTGTCTCCGGATTGTCTTACCGGCGTCTTATGTGTCAACGTGTAAGTAGTTAAGTATAAGTTATTTTAGTAGGCGATATACTGCTATCCAACTGGAGTGCTCCTAGCAACTGACTACTCTGCTTGACTGGCTGATCCGTTCTGCTGGTGACTTCAACGCCAAGTCATCGGCCTGGTATGTCGACAACCCTGACACAGAGGGCTTGATATACAGTCTCAGTTTGACTCATTGACTATCATGAACAACACACATAATCTACACTCCCTCCTCTCCTGATATCACCTTTTGCTCCACCTGCCTAACCCCAACAACATCTTGGAGAGTGGTCGGAACCCTTGGTTCTGACCACCTTCCAATCATCATCACCACCAAAACAAGAATACACCAATTACAAGAGAGCTAACTGGGAAGTTTTTACTGAAGAGACAGAACAACATTTTGAAACACTTAACAGTACACCAATCACAAACATAAACTATGCTGTTCAGACAAGAGATACATCCCTAGAGGCAACAGAAAATCACACAACCCCAACTTCACACCAGAAATCCAAGGCCTCATTAGACAATGAGACACGCTTAAACACAATACCCCCACACCTATCCCTCAAAACATAGCAGACCAAATACAAACACTAAACACTGTGATTGCCAATAAAATACACAAACAAAAAACACAAAATTGGCAAAACTTTATCAATACACTTGATCACAAAACAAACACCAGCAAATTGTACAAAACACTCAACAGCATTACACTATCCAACAGTAACACTACACGCTCTCACGCAGCAATAATCACAACAACAGACAATCTACCCTCAAATAGACAACAAGCAAACACACTCATAAATCATTTTGCACAGACAAGCCATCTCACTTCTCACCCTGACGACCGACGCACTATTTGACATAAGAAAGACTTTCCCACAGACTCAGACTATACACCCTTCATAGACAGTCAGACAAAACACATAATACATAATCTCAAGCACTCATCTGCCTGTGGCCCTGATAACATAAGTAACATCTACCTAAAACACATTGGACCACAAGGTATACATGCACTCACAAACATTGCAAACTACAGCTATTCACACAACACTATACCCGACATCTGGAAGCATGGTAAAATAATCACCATTCCAAAACCGAACAAAGACCCAACAATCCCAACATCGCACCGTCCAATCACACTTCTCTGCATCCCCTCTAAAGTCATTGAACGCCTAATACTTAAACTTGTCACACCACATACTCCCCTTGCTGACTCACAACATGGTTTTAGGCCACTACACTCCACAAACACTCTTCTGATAAACCTCACACAAAGAATTTTAGATGGCATCAATTCAGATAGGTCCCACCACAGAACACTTCTTATAACATTAGACATTAGTAAAGCTTTTGATGCTATCCCCCGCCACAACCTAACAAATAAAATATATAACACAGACATGCACAATAACACCAAAAGATGGCTGGCCAATTATCTGGCAGGTAGGAATGCTTATGTGTCATATAATGGCCAATCATCGCACATCAGAAACATTAAGAATGGAGTACCATAGGGCTCTGTTCTATCCCCCACACTCTTTAATCTATACATGCATGACTTACCCACACCAGACAACTCAGAAATACAAATCTCTTCCTACGCAGACGACATAACAATCACATGCACACATCGTAACACAGACAAAGCTGCAGAAATAATCCAGCCATACCTTGATACACTCAACACATGGTTCATCACAAACAGACTCAAAATAGCTCCAACCAAATCTACAGCAACACTTCTCACCAACTGGACAAAAGAACACAAATACATACCTCATCTCTACATCAACAACACTCTAATACCACACACAAACGTCTTGGTGTAACATACGATACATCCATGTCTTTCAAACAACACATCACAAACATAAAAAACAAATGCACACCTAGACTTAACGCACTTAAGTCAATCACTGGAACAACATTTGGACAAAACAAAGAAACTAATACAACAATATACAAACAATGCATATGCTCAGCGATGAATTATGCAAATCCTGCATGGGCTCCTAATCTCAGTGAGACACACCACAACACTCTTCAAATCATACAAAACAAAGCCCTAAAAACAATTACAGGCTGCACAAATACAACACCTACAGACCATTTACACCATGAAACAAAAGTCCTCAAAGTCAAGGACCACCTTGACATGAGAGGCACACAAACACTTGCCGCAGCCACCACAAACACATCACACCCGCTACACTACATAGCAGAACACCCACACACACCAAGAAACATTAAAACAACACCCAAAGACCTGTATCACACACAGATACTCTCTTCTCTTCCTCCACAACCACCAAATACCAGCCTCCAGAAACATATTCATAATCATATCACTCACCACTCCATTAACACACTGAAAGACAACACATTGCTGCATGCCAGACCCCCTGATATCCACCCTTCTGAATCCTCTCTCTCACGAAAGGACAAAGTCCACCTGGCCAGACTGCGGTGCGGCCACCACCCAGCACTTCTAAGCTACCAGAAGAGGCTGGATGACCGCATTGTGAACAGCTGCCTAGGATATAATACTTCACCCCATACCATACAACACATAATGGAAGACTGCATTATACACAATCATGCACGCAAACAACACAACATACACTCTATAAAGGATTTGTGGGAAAACCCAGTTTTGGCTGTGGCATTCCTTGGGGAGACGGGACTGCTCGGACAGACAGTCTAGGGAATGACGACAACAACAACTCTTTTTCCACCCATGCTCTCTGACTCACATATTTTTTTACTCTATCCATCCATCCCAAGTCTTTGCTCCATACATTCGCAATCACTCCTTCATAAGACCTACTATTTGAGTTCATCCCCAGATACCCACTTCTCATAACACTTTTCAATCACCCTTGACATTTGTTTTCTTTACTCAATAGTTCACTTATACCTCCACTCCTTCATTCACTTTCACTTGTGACCCCAAATACTTAGAATTCTCTACTTCTCCAGCCTCTAACCTAAAAATTCACATACAATCCACTATCATCACACTTTATACCATCACCTTTTGCTCACATTCACTTTTAGGTTACTCCTCTCATATATCCTTTCAGTCTCAACCACCAGCTGCTTCAGTCTATCCTCAGACTCAGCCAATGTCATCCACAAACAAT
Organism: Oratosquilla oratoria; assembly: GCF_046742065.1. Lineage (NCBI taxonomy): Eukaryota > Metazoa > Arthropoda > Malacostraca > Stomatopoda > Squillidae > Oratosquilla > Oratosquilla oratoria. The sequence continues at coordinate 14,866,671 of NC_134819.1, forward strand.
AACTGGCTTTCCTCTCATTTCCCTTCACTCTCACCCACCAACTCCAAACACCTGTTCGGCATTCACACATTTATTTTCCTTACCAATCAAGGCAACATAACCCTGGTGCAACCTCACTTTCACTTCAGACCATTCACACTCCATTCCTGACCCAAACACAAACTCTAAAAATGTATATATATATATATATTTTTTTTTTACTATTTTTAAGACTTCCACCTGTCCCATATATCTACAAATACATTCCAGAATGCCTCTACCTCAATTCTGTCATATTCCTTGAAATCCATGAAAGCCCAAAGACAAGTCCTTAGGCCCTCCCATGGATCTCTCTAGGAAAAAAAATTGGACTGATGTCTGCAATGTATTAGTGTGGGACTGCTTGTCACTAGATAAAAATAGTATTAGAAAGGAAGCAGTCACTGGTTGTCAGTGTGCCATATGTGAAAAGGTGGAAGAATTACAGTTGAAGCTGCTAGAAAGATATTTTGGACCCAGTCTGGAGACTGTCAGCTCTTGGGGGCTGCACCTCCAGATAGAGGTGAGGGAGTTCATGGGTTTTGAAAATAGGTAGCAGGAGGAGGATTCTGCCGTCCATCTTGCAGAACCACCACAAGCAGGTACCCCTTACAGGTCCCAGAATTGAAAACATTAGCCAAAAGAAATACATGCAAGTACAACCATATTCCTCACCAACTATCTCTAAGGGGTTTTTCCGGATGAACTTATCACATATGTCTACGAAAGTGTTGACTTGATCTACAGAGGGGCATTCTCCATGGCCTCGACAGTGAAGCTTAACATAGCGTGTGTCTTCTTGTTCAACCTCTGAACGATCATAGAAACGACTGGTATTTGTCAAGTCTATCCAAAGACCAATTTTGACCTGTAAATGAAGAAACTATTTTTAGCAAGTCCTATATGATAAACTGATTAAATGAAAAAGAAAACGAGCATGAGTACCAGAAGCTGAGAGAAGTGTGCAAGGTGGTGAAAGATGGAGTAGAGGTAGGAGTGGAAGAGGATTGGGGATATTTCAAGGAGAGATTGATAGGTGTGCAAAGATGGTACGTGAAACAAGGAGGATGGGAAGGAATGGAAGAGAAAGGGTAGTGAGTGGTAGAATGATGAAGTGAAGAAGGTTGCAGAAGAGAAGAAGCAAACATTCAGGGACTGGTTGCAAAGTAGGACAAGAAAACCACATGAGAAGTATGTATGTATATATATATATAAAGGAAAGCAGATATATAATAAGGGAGGAGTATGACAGAAAATTTTGAAAGTAATAATAAGATGTTTTGGAGGGAAGTTAAGAGAGGAAGGGGAGGTGAGTCAAGTAGAGAAGAAAAGGTAATAGGCACAGATGAACAGACATTAACAGAAAAGGAAGCAGTATGGGGAAGATGGGCAGGGTATTTTTGAGTGTTATTAAATGTGGAGGATACGGAGGGATTGGTGGTTGCAGTGGAATAAATATAATAAATAGATAATAATAATAAGAATAAACACATAAATGATGATCATGGGAGAGGAAAATGGAGGAGAAATAAGAAATATAAGGTGTAAGTAGTCTTGAAAATTATGAGAGCAGGTAAGGCACTCGGGTTTGATGGGTGTCATGTGGAGTATCTGAAGAAGGGAGGTACAGTAATAGTGAGGTTATTGTGTATCAAAGGGATGGTAGAGTGCCAAAGGACTGGGGGAATGCCTGTATAGTTCTGTTTACATACATACATATATTAAAGGCTTTCCCCCCAAAAAAATAAAGGCATAGAAACCACTCCCACCCACTCCATCCCCTACATACTCCACTCCCCTCTACCCTCTTCCCTCCTTCTTATCTTGCCACCTCCTGGATGACAAGTCATCCCTGCATCTTGTCAACTGCCCTGGGTTAGAAGCAGTGTTGCAAGACACAAAACATCCACAGCAAGGCTGCTTCATTAAATTGGTGACCCTCCCCATGCAGGAAAGGAGAAAATGGGGAGAAATCCCTTAGGGCTGCATAATTCTATTTCTCATACAAACTCCCTTACTCCCCATCCCCCACCCACTCCCCCTCATGCATCACAGCATCATCCATACACAATACTTCTCCATTCACCCCTATCTTCTGTCTTATCCCATCCTTCCTCAACAGACATTCTCCTCTTTCCCAATGCCCCCTTTACTCCATCCATCCATCTCATCCTAGGTTGCCCCCTCATGTTCACTCCTTCCATCTCTGCCTTCCACACCTCTTTTACTAGTCTTTCTTCACTCATTCTTTCCATGTGTCCAAACCATCCCAATACTCTTTCATCAACCCTATCTCCCAACTCCCTTTCAATCCCATTCTCCTCCTCACCTCCTCTTTTTTCACTCTATCCAGCCTATCTTACTTCTAGGCATTTCATCTTAAACACATTCAAATTCCTTCTCTCTTCCTTTCTTATGTTCCATGTTTCTGCCCCATACAGTGCTGTTGGTACAATCACTCTTTCATACAATCTCCTCTTAGCATCCATTCCCAGATTCTCTCAATCTACATTCTACCTCCATCCACACTCCTCCATTTCCTGCCACATTCGCAACCAAGTATCTAAAACTATCCACTTCCTCCAGTCTCTCTTCCTTAATACTCACTTCCAATCTGCTGCCACTTTCTCCCCTTGTACATCTCATCACCTTACTTTTACCCACATTTATCTTCAGCTTCCTTCTTTTGCACACCTTCCCAAACTCTGTCACTAACTTCCTCAATCCCTCTTCTGATCCTGCTACAAGTGCAGTGTCGTCAGCAAACAACAACTGACCTACTACCTTTGGATTCACCTCTTACACCACCCCATCCATGTATAAATTGAACAGCCAGGGTGACATAACACATCCCCCAATGCTATACCTCAAACCACTCACTCTCTCCATTTCTAATCCTAAAACAAGCTCTACTACTCTCGTAAAAACTCTTGATTGCTTTTAACAGTTTTCCTCCTATCCCTTATATCTGCAATGCCTCCCACATTGCCTTTCCGTCTACCATGTCAGCCTTTTCCAGATCCATAAAAGCCCAAAAAACATCTTTACCTTTTCCTTTAGCTTTTTTGAATATCTGCCTTGCCACAAAAATCTGATCTACACTGTTCCTCACCAATTACTCCCGCTGTTCCTCTCCTAATCTTCTCAATCAAGACCTTCCCGTAAGCCTTCCCAACTACACTTAGCAAGCTAATCCCTCTGAAACTATTACATTCACACTTGTCCCCTTTTCCCTTGTAAAGTGGAACTATCCAGGCACTCCTCCAGTCCCCTGGCATTTTACCCTCTCTTAAACAAACATTAAATAACCTCACCAGCCAGTCCACCATCACTGTACCTCCTTTTTTCAGACATTCTGCAAGGCATCCATCCAGATGAGGTGCCTTACCTGCTCTCATCATCTTAACAGCTGCCTTCACATTTTTCCTTAATTCTCCTCCATTTTTATCACTCATGGTCATTTTCTTAGTGCTTCCCACTGCAACTACCTTTCCCTCCCTATCCTCCTTCACATTTAGCAACTCCCTAAAATACTCTGCCCACCTTCCTCTCACTGCCTTCTCTTCCATTATCATCTATCTTCCTCTCTTAATTTCTTTCAATTTTTTTTTCATTACTTTCAAAATTTTGTCATACTCTTATCCCATTTCACATCTGCTCTCATCTTTGCCTCCTTCATCTTATGCTTTACTTCTCTTGTCTTTACTTTGTACCCCTCATATGATTCCTCATCCTAATTTGTAGCCAATCTATGAAAGCCTGCTTCTTCTATTCAACACTCTTCTTTGCTTCCTCATCCCGCCATTCACTACCCTTCCTTCTATTTTCCTCCTGTCCTCCTTGTTCCACACACCATCTCTGCACACCTTATGAGTCCCTCCTTGAACCATCCCCATTCCTCCTCCACTCCTAGTTCTACTCTATCCTTCACTCCCTCCCACTCCTCTCTCGGCTTCTTCTTATACTCCTTTTCCTCTTCTTTCTCATTTAAGCAGTTCTGTTTAACAATGGAAAAGGGGACAAATGTGAGTGTAGTAGTTTCAGTGGGATAAGTGTGTTAAGAGTAGTTCAGAAGGCATATGAGAGGATTAGGAGAGGAACAGAGTAATTGGTGAGGTATAGTGTAGGTTTTGGGAAGGTTGGCAGTTGCATGGATCAGATTTTGTGGTAAGGCAGATATGTGAGAAAGCTATAGCAAATAATAAGGATGTTTTTTGGGCCTTTATGGATTTGGAAAAGGCTTATGACAGTGTAGACAAAAGGGTACTGTGGGAGGTTCTGAAGATATATGGGATTGAAGGAAAAGCTGTTAAGGATAGTCAAGAGTTTTTACAAGAGTAGTAGAGCCTGTGTTAGTACTGGAAATGGAGAGAGCAAGTGGTTTGAGATAAAGGTGGGACTGTGACAGAAATGTTGCCAAGGCTGTTCAATGTGTATGTGGATGGGGTGATGTGGGAGGTAACTGTAAGGATAATGCACAGGGGACTGGAGAGGTTAAAGGAAATGGTGAAAAGTAGGAGTTGAACCAGTTATTTTTCTGACAACATTGCACCTATGGGAGGGTCAGAGGAGGGATTAAGGGAATTAGTCTTGGGGTTTGGGAGGGTATGTGAAAGGAGAAAGTTCAGGAGATGTACAAGGAGTGAGGATGGCAGCAAGTTGGAAGTAATTCTTAAAGGAGAGAGGCTGGAGGAAGTGGACAGTTTTTGGTATTTGGGGTCACATGTGGCAGGAATGGGGGGAGTGGCAGTGGAAGTAAATTGTAGACAGTGAGAAGCAAGTAAATGCCTTAGGGGATTAAAGTGTCATGAGACATATGCATTTGGGAATGGGTGCAAAGAGGAGACTATATGAAGGGCTGATTGTGCTGATAGCATTGTATGGGGTAGTCTTGAAATTTAAGAGAGGCAGAAAGGAAAAGATGAAATGTCTAGTATGGTAGGGGTTACAAGGTTGAATAAAGTGAGAAATGAGGTGAGGCGGCAAGTGAGGTGGAGATGGCAGATAGGGTTGATAAAAAGAGTATTGGGATGGTTTGGACATGGAAAGAATGAGTGAAGAAAGATTGGTGAAAAAGATGTGGAAGGCAGAGGTGGAGGCAATGAACTGAAGGGGATGACAGAGGATGAGATGGATGGATGTGGTGATTGGGGCATTGAGCAAAAAGGGAATGTCTCTTCAGCAAGGAAGGGAAAAGGCAGGAGATAGGGATGAGTGGAGAATGATACTGTGATGCAAGGGAGTGGTTAGGTATGATATTTTGACACAGCCTGAAGGGATTTCTCCCCATCTTCTCTTTTTCTGCATGAGGGGAAGGAGTAGGGGGGTTGCCAATTAAGTGAAATATCCTTGCTGCATTGCTTCTGACTCAGAGCAGTGGGCAGGATACAGGGATGACCCACTGTCCATGAGGAGCTAAGATGAGAGGGAGGAAAAGGTGGTGGATGGGAGTGAAATAGGTGGGAGTGAGGTGGGTGCTTGCCTTTTGACTTGGCTACCCCCCTTATTAAGAAGAAGATGAAGAAGAGGAAGAAGAAGAAGAGAAAAAAAAAGAGCCCTTGATATATATATCACTAAATCTAATGCAATTTTTAGAATCATGACCTAATAACAGAAAAACAATCACTGACAACATGAGGAACATAAAAAAAAAGGGCGGAGGGGGTAAGGTTTCAATACAAGTTACAATCAATCAATCAACTGCCTCAGGTCTCTTACAGATGACCCATTACTTCCAGGTATCCAGGTAATGCAAGTCACCAGAATGGCTCACAAGTTACTCATGGAAGAGATTATGTATTGATGTCTGGGCCAAGCTAGAGTAGAGCAGTGTAAGATGTGTTTGGTATTTACCTAGTTGTATTTTATGTGAAGGGGAGCTATGCTCGTGGTGTCCCGTCTTTATATCTCATTTTATCTAGACTGTTTTTAAATTCGTGTATCATTTTTGCAAACACCACATTTTCATCTAATCTGTTCCAAACATCTATTCTCCTGTGGGGAAAGCTGTTCTTTTTCAGGTCTCTTCTATAATTGTCTTTCTTGATTTTCTTTCCATGTCCTCTTGTATCTCTATTATCCCATTTTATTAGATCCTCTCTATCAATAATTTCTATGCCTTTCATGATTCTATAGTTATCAAATCTCCTCTCTCTCTTCTTTGCTCTAATGTCTGGAGCTCAAGTTTTGCCAGTCTCTCTTCATATGATTGTTCTGAGAGCATTGGTGCCAATTCCGTAATTGCTCTTTGTATTCTTTCAAGTTTTGTTAAAAAAAAATTGTACTTGGTGACCACGTCATCACTGCATACTCCAATTTTGGTCTTATTAAAGTGACTAGTATTTTCTTCACCATTTCTTCGTCCAGGTATGTAAATGCCACTTTGATTGATCTTATTAAGTTATGTTTCTCCAAAATTTTGTTTATATGTTTCTCAGTGGACATATCAATCATAATAATGACTCCTAGGTCCTTCTCTTTTTCCACTTTTTTAATTTCCTCCCCCAATTTTTATGATCCCACTATTCTTTTTTTTTTTGCTTCTTCCAAATTCCATTATACTACACTTCTTAATGTTGAATTCCATCTCCACTTCCTACTCCATTCCCATACTTTATTGAGATCGCTTTGCAGTGATTCACAATCTTCTTCGGTGTTCACTTTTTTTCACCATTTTTGCATCATCTGCGAAGAAGCTCATATAACTTTCAATCCCTTCATCCTTATCATTAATATATATATATATAGCAAACATTATTGGGGCCAGTACTGTTCCTTGTGGAACTCCACTAATCACCTCATCCCAATTGGAATGTTTGTCTCTGATCACCACTCATTTTCCTTTCATGCAAGAAGTCTTCCATCCACTTAAGTAATTTGCCCAGTATTCCTCCTACAGTTTCTAATTTCTTTAGCAATTTCTTATGTGGCACCTTATCAAAAGCTTTTTTCAGGTCTAGAAAGGCACAATCAGCCCATCCATCTCTTTCCTGTATTATATCTATTAGTCTTGGATAGAAACACATCAGGTTTGTGACACATGACCTTCCTTGTCTAAATCCAAACTACCTTGGATTCAGTACATTGTATTTTTCCAAATGCTTTACCCATCCAATTTTGACCATTCTTTCACAAATTTTTGCTACCATACTTGTAAGGGAGACCAGTCTATAGTCTGTAGGGTCTTCTTTGTTTCTTATATATTGGTACTATATTTGCTCTTTTCCAATCTTCTGGAACTTTTCCTTCCTTCAATGAACTGCTTATTAGGCTATGTAGTTTGCCATTTCATCTGGACCATGCGATTTTCTGATATTGAGATTACTCAAGTGATTATTTCATACTTTGTTACTTCTATTTCTTTCATAGGGGGGACTTTCCCCTCCCACTCATCACCTTTCAGTTGTATATTCTCACTTGTAAACACGGATTTAAAATGCTTGTTCATAATTTCTGCCATTTCTATTACCTCTGTGTATTCTATTCCTCCTTGTCATAGTTTCACTAATTCTTGTTTTGTTTTTCAGTTTGTTTACAAATCTATAAAATAGTTTTGGTTGATCTTAACATTTTTCTATGATATCCTTTTCGTGTTTTTTCTTCTCTGCGCACTTGTACATATTCATTTCTAGAATCAGTATAGATTTTCCTTTTTTTTTTTCTTTCCTCCATTTTAACCAAGCTTTATCCCTTTTGTCTTTTAACTCTACATCTTTTGTTGTACCAATATTTTACATACTCTTTTTCTTGTTTTTGTCTTGGAACATACTTTTCCACTCCTTCCTTATAAATTGTCAAAAAATTTCATTTCTCTTCTACTGTTGTTTCCTCTTTGTATATTCTTTCCCAGTCTGCTTTTTTTGGGGGGAAGAAAAAAAAACAAAAAAAAAAACTCGTTTTATCAAAATTTGCTTTTCCATACATTATTCTTCCCTTTCTATATGGTTCGTTTTTTCTCATGTACTTTTGTTCATTTCGTTCCAGTTCTACTAATATGAGGTCACTTTTAATTACTGGTGTCTTATATTAAATCTTGTCCAATATTTCAGGTTCTGATGTGATTATTAGGTCTAGTCTCGATGGTTCATTTCTATACCTAGTATTCTCTTGTATCCCTTGTGTAATTGTATGTTCTATAATCATATAAAGTAGTACATTTCCCCATAGGTCATCTCCACCCTTCACTGTCACTTCTTCCCAGCAGATTTCTTTACAATTAAAATCACCCATTATAACTCTTCTTCCTCCATCATCCATTATCTTATTTAGTGTTATCCTTGTGTCTTCTAACATATTTTTGTGTTCTCTATCTTCCCATGACGCCATTTTAGGAGGCACATAATTTACCACAAACTTCCTGCTCTTCTTGTCCCTGTACTCTATATCCATCATGATCATTTCCACTCTATTCTTTCCATATGTAACATTCCTCACATTTATATCTCAGTCAGGAACATAACTCCACCACCTTGTTTTATTTCTCTGTTTCTAATCCAATAATTATATGCACCATGTCCTACGCTGTTGGGTGGTAATGGACCTTTTAATTTTGTCTCCACGATTCCCATTATGTCAGGTTCCTTTTCCATCAGGTAATCATTCAGTTCATTCAAGCCTGTTATTAATCCATCTATATTTGTGAAGGACACTTTTAATTTTCTGCTCCCTCAATCCTGTTTGCTGTTTCCCTTCTCTTCTCTCCTATGAACCATTTCCTCACTTTCATATCCACTACTCTCCAATAGAATTTCTCTTTGTCTGACTCTGTTCTGTTCTCGTTTTTTCCCCTAGCTTCGATTCTTTTTGTTTTCTCTTCCTCTCTTTCCTCTTTATTCATCTCTCTTTTTATCCATACCTATTTGTACTGATCGCTTTCTGCTAGTTTTCCTGTTTTTGGTAAGACATTCTCTGCTGTAGTTTGTGACCTGAATTTAACCGTAATTGGTCTGGTCTTGTCTACACTGTATTTCCCATGTCTATATATTTCTTCAATTTCTTTCCCTATTTCCTGTTCACCTTCTTGAAATATTCTTAGTATCCTGTTCACTCTTTCTTTCTCCTCTCTTACTCTTGTAGTCCTATTTGGATTATGTTACTCTTCCATTCCTAACTTGATTATACATTTCTTTTTATCAGCTAATTCTCTCACTATATTCTCCTTCTCTCTCATCACTTTAACTGTGTCCTTAGTGTGTTCCTACATCTGTTGTTTCATTATATCTCTAAATTCTATTTTGTATTTTCCTGAACCTTTTTCCAACCACTTACCTCTTTTTCTATGGACTCTTTATTCTCTTTATTATTATTCTTTAATTCATCATTCTCCTCCTTTACTTCTTTTAACTGTCTTTTTAATTCTACTATTTCTTTATTTAGATTTTGGTTCTCTCTCTTCAGTTCTTCCAATTTATCAACTCTTTGTGTAATCGGCGCAAGTTGACTGAACCTAACCTCCCAATGTTTATTCATTTTTGTTAGTTTTTCCTCTAGACTTGTTAATCGGGGGAGGTTGTCATCCCTCATTAAATCCATAGAAATAATTATAACCACCTTCCATTGCGCTGCTCTTATCTTTATTTCTAATTTTTACATTTTTACTAATTTCTTCAATTTCACCTGTCGTCTGCGCATCTTTTGTTGACATTCCTTCTGACATCTGGGGCCCATTTGTCCCCTTCCTCATTTTCTTCCATTTTCCTCAGTAATCTCTCCCCTTCTCCCACTGGCAGATCGGGGGGGGGGGGGTTATGGGGGGGCTGAAGCAAAAAAAAAAAAACTCCCATTCTCTCTCTCTCTCTCTCTCTTTTTTTTAACTGACCCTCCTTTTAATATACATCTAACATATTTCAGATTTAATTGACATCTGTCCAAAGGCCAAAACCGGACCTGTAAGTATTCATGTGACAGCGTCATGGTGGTATTGGAGTGCAATTGGCTTTCGTTGGTTTCAGTTAGATAGAGCATCGTACAATGGCAATGAATGCTGATTGGTCGAGGTGATCTCATACGATGCAGTAGCGCAATGCTGGGAAAGAGAGATGGAAAAACTTGAAGTGGCAGTTTTATTTTCTGCCATACTTGTATTCTACTTTTCAGGAAGAGCCATGTATGTGCATGTGTATAAAAAAAATTGACCATTGCAATCTAATATTGACCATTTCCTCAATATACCTTTGCAAATAGCTTCAACATGCTTCTAAAATTGTTCACATTTCAAATCCCCCAGCTGATTCGGGTCACTTCATTCGCTATCGCTCGCATCCCACTCACTCATACATAGTTCAGCCACCCCCCCCCCCAAATTATTTTCTGGATCCTCCACTGCCTTCTCCTTTTTCTTCACCTTCCCACTACACCATGATCTTTCCCCTTCCCTACTAATACAACACAGGTACTCCCTCGTCATTGAGATCCACGAAATTTATTTTTTCCTGAGTTCCAATCTTTGCTATCACTTCAACTTACCTACCTTTGTATTTACCTAGTTGTGTGTGTCTGTGTGTATTTACCTAGTTGTATCTTATGGGAAGGGGAGCTATGCTCGTGGTGTCCCGTCTTTATATCTCATTTTATCTAAACTGTTTTTAAATTCATGTATTGTTTTTGCACACACTACTTTCTCATCTAACTTGTTCCAAATGTCTATTACTCTGTGGGGAAAGCTGTTCTTTTTTAGATCTCTTCTATAACTGTCTTTCTTGATTTTCTTTCCGTGTCCTCTTGTATTTCTATCATCCCATTTTATTAGATCCTCTCTATCAATAGTTTCTATGCCTTTCATGATTCTATAAAGAGTTATTAAATCTCCTCTCTTCTTTGCTCTAATGTCTGTAGCTCAAGTTTTGCTAGTCTCTCTTCATATGATACTTTTGAGAGTGTTGGTGCCAATTTTGTAATTGCTCTTTGTATTCTTTCAAGTTTTGTTATACATTTTTTCTGTACTTGGTGGCCACATCGTTGCTGCATATTCCAATCTTGGTCTTATCAAAGTGATTAGTATTTTCTTCATCCAGGTATGTAAATGCCACTTTTATTGTTCTTATTAAATTATAGGTTTCTCCAAAAATCTTGTTTATACGTTTCTCAGGTGATATATTATTCATAATGACTCCCAGGTCCTTCTCATTTTCTACTTTTTTTATTCCTTCTTCTCCAAATTTATATGATCCTACTATTCTTTTTTTGCTTCTTCCAAATTCCATTATACTACACTTCTTAGTATTGAACTCCATCTCCCACTTCCAGCTCCATTCCCATACTTTATTGAGATCACTCTGTAGTGACTCACAATCTTCCTCAGTGTTCACTTTTTTCAACAGTTTTGCATCATCCGCAAAGAAGCTCATACAACTTTCAATTCCTTCATCCATATCATTAATATATATAGCAAACATTATTGGGGCCAGAACTGTTCCTTCTGGAACACCACTTATCATGTCATCCCAATTAGATTGTTTGTCTCTTATCACCACTCTCATTTTTCTTTCTAGCAAAAAGTCTTCCATCCATTTCAGCAGTTTGTCCTGTATTCCTCCTTCAGTTTCTAATTTCTTAAGCAACATCTTATGTGGCACCTTGTCAAAAGCTTTTTTCAGGTCTAGAAATGCACAATCAGCCCATCCATCTCTTTCTTGTATTATATCTATTAGCCTTGAATAGAAACATATTAAGTTTGTGACGCATGATCGTCCTTGTCTGAATCCAAATTGCCTTGGATTAAGTATGTTGTTTTTTTCTAAATGCCTTACCCACCTACTTTTGATAATTCTTTCAAATTTTTGCTATCGTGCTTGTTAGAGAGACTGGTCTATAGTTTGTAGGGTCTTCTTTGTTTCCCCCTTTATATATAGTTACTATATTTGCTCTTCTCCAATCTTTTGGAACCTTTCCTTCTTTCAATGAACTGTTTATTAGGCTATGTATTTTGCCTGCCAGTTCATTCCTGCATTCTCTCAAAATCCAGTTTGCTATTTCATCTGGTCCATGCGATTTTCTGACATCAAGATTACTCGTGTTTCATTATTTCATTCCTTGTTACTTCTATTTCTTTCATAGGGGGACTTTCTCCTCCCATTTGATATCACTAAGTTGTATGTTCTCCCTTGTAAACACTGATTTAAAATGCTTGTTCATAATTTCTGCTATTTCTATTTCCTCTGTGTATTCAACTCGTCCTCGTCATAGTTTCTCTAAATCTTGTTTGATTTTCACTTTGTTATTTAAAAATCTGTAAAATAGTTTTGGTTGATCTTTACATTTTTCTATGACATCTTTTTCATATTTTCTTTTTTATTCTCTGCACACTTATACATATTCATTTATATATAACACTTTAATAATACGGGTGTCCCTCCGTTATGCTGTCCCCCAACCCCTTGTTACTGTCCTGTACCATTTCTCTGAATATTCATTTCCTTTTTTCACCTACCTACCCTGTGGTGGGGGAAAAGAATACTGCCACCAAGTCATTCCACTTGTCGTAAAAGGTGACAAAAAAGGGACGGGGGATGGGATTAGGAGTCCTACTACCTGTAGCCCCAAAAGGGGACATTCCTAAAAAAGAAAGAAAAGGCATAAGAGGGTCTGGGAGCTTTCCAACCAGTACCCTAAGGTTTGGGCCTTTCAATGTGTGTGGATGTGGTACAGATGAGAGTAAAAGTGAAGAGATGGGCAATATGTTTGTGAGAAGAAAGATGGATGTACTGGCTTTGAGTGAAAATAAAATGAAAGGAAATGGCAACTGTGAGTTTGGCAGTGTAGCTGTGAAGTACTCAGGAGTGAAGAGGGGACAAGGGAGAGAAGGGGTGGCTATACTAGTAAGTGAAGAGATAAGTAAGCAGGTAGTGGAGTGGAAGGAGGTGTCATCAAGGTTGATGTGGATGAGGGTGAAGCTGGGAAAGGAGATGTGGATTTTTGTAAGTGCGTATGGGCCTGGTAGTGAGAAGAATGTAGAGGCATTCTGGGTAGATATAAATGAGTGCATAGAGGGATTAGGGAGAAATGTCAATGTAGTTGTATTGGGAGACCTAAATGCTAGGGTAGGAAATGAACCAATTGACAGAGTGATTTGAAAGTATGGAGTTCGAGGCAAAAATTGTAGTGCAGAATTGATGATGGAGATGTGTCTTGAAAGAGAGTTGATGATACCAAATACAGTGTTTAAGAAGAAAGTCAAGCATAAATACACATGGGAGAGGGTGGTGGATGGAAGGGTGGCAGCTAGAGCATTAATGGACTATAAAGTGGTGACCAGGAGTATGGTAGGAAGAGTTAGGGATGTACATGTTCAAAGGGGAGAGAGTGGGGGAATATCAGATCATTTCCTGGTGGAAGGTAAATTGAGAGTGGAGAATAGGTGGAGAAAGAGGAAAAGGGCAGAAGGTAGGGAGGTACTTAGAGTGAACTGCTTAAATGAAGAAAAAAAAGGAGAATGAGTATAAGAAGTTGAGAGAGGAGTGGGAGAGAGTAAAGGATAGAGTAGAACTAGGAGTGGAGGAGGAATGGGGATGGTTCAAGGAGGGAGTCATGAAGTGTGCAAAGATGGTATGTGGAACATGGAAGGAGGGAGGAAATAGAAAGAAGGGTAGTGAGTGGAGGGATGAGGAAGCAAAGATGGGTGTAGAAGAGAAAACACAGGCATTCATAGATTGGCTACAAATTAGGACGAGGGAATCATATGAGAGGTACAAAGTAAAGAGAAAGGAAGTTAAGCATTAGATAAAGGAAGGAAAGAGGAGAGCAGATGTGAAATGGGGAAAGAGTATGACAGAAAATTTTGAAACTAATAAAAAGATGTTTTGGAAGGAAGTTAAAAGAGGAAGGAGGCAAATCAAGTAGAGAAGAAAAGGTAAAAGGTGCAGATGGAGAGATGATAATGGAAGAGAAGGCAGTGAGAGGAAGGTGGGCAGAGTATTTTAGGGAGTTGCTAAATGAGAAGGAGGATAGGGAGGGAAAGGTAATTGTAGTGGGAAGTGCTAAGAAAATAAGAGTGATGAGTGAGGAAAATGGAGGAGAAATAGGGAAGGATGAAGTGAAAGCAGCTGTTAAGATGATGACAGCAGGTAAGGCACCTGGGTTGGATGGATGCCATGCAGAATGTCTGAAAAAAGGAGGTACAGTTATGGTGGCTTGGCTGGTGAGGTTATTTAATGTTTGTTTAAGAGAGGGTAGAGTGCCAAAAGACTGGAGGAGTGCCTGTATAGTTCTGCTTTACAAAGGAAAGGGGGACAAGTGTGAGTGTAGTAGTTACAGAGGGATCAGCTTGTTGAGTGTAGTTGGGAAGGCTTATGGGAGGGTCTTGATTGAAAGGATTAGGAGAGGAACAGAGGGAGTAATTGGTGAGGAACAGTGTGGTTTTAGGACAGGTAAGGATGATTTTTTGGGCTTTTATGGATCTGGAAAAGGCTTATGACAGGGTAGACAGGAAGGCACTGTGGGAGGTACTGCAGATATATGGGATAGGAGGAAACCTGTTAAGAGCAGTCAAGAGTTTTTATGAGAGTGGTAGAACTTGCATTAGGATTTGAAATGGAGAGAGTGAATGGTTTGAGGTAAAGGTGGGACTTCGTCTGGGTTGTGTTATGTCGCCCTGGCTGTTCAATCTTTACATGGATGGGGTGGTGCGAGAGGTGAATGCAAGGGTAGTGGGTCAGGGGTTGGAGATGATTAAAGAAAATGGAGAAAAGTGGGAGGTGAGCCAGTTGTTGTTTGCTGACGACACTGCGCTTGTAGCAGGATCAGAAGAGGGATTGAGGAAGTTAGTGACAGAGTTTGAAAAGGTGTGTGAAAGAAGGAAGCTGAAGATAAATGTGGGCAGAAGTAAGGTGATGAGATTTACAAGGGGAGAGAGTGACAGCAGGCTGGATGAGAAATTGGAGGAAGTGGATAGTTTCAGATACTTGGGTGCGAATGTGACAGGAAAGGGAGGAGTGGGGGTGGAGGTAGAATGTAGATTGAGAGAAGCGAGTAAATGCCTTGGTGGATTAAAAGGTGTGATGAGAAATAGACATCTGGGAATGGATGCTAAGAGGAGGTTATATGAAGGAGTGATTGTGCCAACAGCAATGTATGGGGCAGAAACATGGAACATGGAACATGAGAGAGGAAGAGAGAAGGAGTTTGAATATGTTTGAGATGAAATGTCTGAGAAGTATGATAGGGGTTACTAGGCTAGAGTGAGAAATGAGGTGAGGAGGAGAATAGGGGTGGAAATGGAGCTGTGAGATAGGGTTGATGAAAGAGTATTAGGATGGTTTGGACACATGGAAAGAATGAGTGAAGAAATATTAGTAAAAGAAGTGTGGAAGGCAGAGGTGGAAGGAGTGAATATGAGGGGGCTTCCTAGGATGAGATGGGGTGAAAGGGGCTTTACAAAAGAGAGGAATGTCTGTAGAGGAAGGTCGGGAGAGGACAGAAGATGGGGTGAATGGAGAAGGGTTGGTGTATAGATGAGGGTGTGATGCATGAGGGGGAGTGGGTGGGGGATGTGGGGTGAGGAAGTATGAGAAAAAATTTGACGCAGTCCAAAGGGATTTCTCCCCGTCTTCTCCTTTCCTGCATGAGGGGATGGAGAGGGGGGGTCGCCGAATTTATGAAGTGGCCTTGCTGTGGATGTGCTGTGTCTTGCGACACTGCTTCTGACCCAGGGCAGTGGACAGGATGCAGGGATGACCCATCATCCAGGAGGTGCCAAGATAGGAGGGAGGGAGGAGGGAGGGGAGTGGAATATATGGGAAATAAAATGGGTGGGAGTGATTTCTATGCCTTTTTCTTTTTGGCTAGCCCCCGTGTAAGGGGGAAAAAGCCTTTGGTATATGTATGTATAACTAGTATATATTTTCCATTTTTCAGGTCTTTTGTCCTTTTTCCATTTTGTCTAAACTTTATCTCGTCTTTTAACTCCCTACAACTTTTGTTGTACTAGCACTTTACATATTCTTTTTCTTGCTTTTGTCTTGTGACATACTTTTCCACTCCTTTATAAATTTGTCAAAATATTCCATTTTTCTTCCACTGTTGTTTCCTCTTTGTATATTCTTTCCCAGTCCTCTTTTTGAAAGAATTCTCTTATTTTATCAAAATTTATTTTTCATACATCACTCTTCCTTTTCTATATTGTTCATTTCTTTTTATGAATTTTTCCTCATCTAGTTCCATTTCAACCAATATGTGGTCACTTTTACTTATTGGTGTCTTATATTCAATCTTTTCCACTATTTCAGGTTCTGAGGTGACTATTAGGTCCAGTCTCGGTGGTTCTTTATTTCTATACCTAGTGTTCTCTTGAATCCATTGCATCATTGTATGGGCAATATTCATATCAAGTAGTACATTTCCCCATGAGTCGTCTCCACCCTTTACTGTCATCTCTTCCCAGCAGACTTCTTTACAATTAAAGTCACCCAATATAACTATTCTTCCTCAATCTTCCATTACCTTATTTAATGTTATCATTGTGTCTACTAGCATACTTTTATGTTCTCTCTCTTCCCACGAGGCTGTTTTAGGAGGCACATAATTTATTACAAACATTCTGCTCTTCCTATCTTTGTCTTCCACTTCCATCATACTCATCTCTATTCTTTCCATATGTGACATTCCTCCGTTTATATTCTTCTTAGTCAGGAACATAACTCCGCCCCCTTGTTTTGCCTCTCTGTTTCTAATCCAATAATTATATGCACCATGTCCTACGCTGTTGGGTGGTAGTGGACCTTTCAATTTTGTCTCTACAATTCCTATTATGTCCGTTTTTTTTTCCTTCAGATAACCATTCAGTTCATTCAATCCTGTTATTAATCCATCTATATTTGTGTAAGACACTCTTAATTTTCTGCTACTTCCATTATATTTTCTGTTTCCCTTTTGTTTTTCTTTGTTATGTGCCATTTCCTCACTTTCATATTCACTACTCGCCAATAGAATTCCTCTTTTTCTGCCTCTGTTCTCATCTCGTTTTTTCCTTAGTTTCTTGTCTTTTTGTTTTCTCATCCTCTCTTTCCTCTTTATTCCTTTCTCTTTTTATCCATACCTTTTTATATTGTTCACTGTCTGCTAGTTTCCCTGTTTTTGCTAAGATATTCTCTGCTGTCATTTGTGACCTGAATTTAACCTTAATTGGTCTGGTCTTATCTGTACTATATCATTTCTTTAATGTTTCCCTATTTCAGGTTCATCTTCCTGAACTAATTCTAATATATTATTTACTTTTTCTTTTTCCTTCTCAATTCTTGTAGTCCTATTTATACTTCTCTTCCATCCCTAATATAATTATACATTTCTTTTTATCTGCTAAGTCTCTTCCTATATTCTCCTTCTGTCTCATCATTTTAATAACTGTCTTCAGTTTGTTCTTTCATCTGCTGTTTCACCATATCATTAAATGCAATTATGTTGTTCTCTTGGATTTTTTCCAACCCTGTGCTTCTTTTGCTATGGACTCTTTATTCTCTTTATCATTCCTCTTTAATTCCTCATTCTCATCTTTTACTTCTTTTAACTGTCTTTTTAAAACTTCTATTTCTTTAGTTAGTTTTTGGTTTACCTTCTCTAATTCTTCCAATTTTTCAACTCTCTGCGTGATCTGCTTAACCTCTTCACTACGGGGCACATCGCATGTCTGGCAGCATTAGCTGCCCGACGTGCGATGTTGCGTCATAATAATCGCATTATAAAAAATAAAGTCAGTGCTCAATCGTTCATTCTCTTTCACCCGTGTATTTTGATAACCATAGAAAACTGATGAAGCCAGTTTAGAGAGAATGAAAATTACGTAGGTACGACTACAATAAATATAATCAAGATGGCGACGTTGGCAACAACGAGTACCCACTTCCTCCTCATGCCGCCTATGTAGGCGTCACCGTATGGAAGTGGTTAATTTGACCGACCCTATCCTCCCAATTTTTGACAATTTTCTCAATTTTTTCTTCTAGGCTTCCCCCTCCGTCATTAAATCCATGGAAATTATCATCTTCACCTTCCATTGTGCTGCTCTTACCTATATTTCTAATCTCTTACATTTTTGTTAATCCCTTCTTCATCTCCAAAATCCTCCGGGCCAGGTTTGTTGACATGGTGTCTGCCTGCCTAGACCAAGTCCTCCCCTTCCTCATTTCCTTTCATTTCCCTCAGTAATCCCCCCCGTTCTCCTTTTTCATCACCTTCCCACTACACCATGAGGTTTCCCCTTCCCTATAAATACAAAAAGGTACTTCCTCGACGTTGAAATCCACGAAAATTTCCCTTCTTTTTCGGAGCTCCAATCTTCGCTGTGAATCCGTCTAAGTGTGTGTGTGTGTGTGGTATGAGGATGTTGATAAAGAGGCATTGTATGCATGTGGTATGAGGATGTTGTTGATAAAGAGGCATGGTATGTATTTGCATTCTGCTGTTTTGGTGATGCCCTGTGTTGCACACACTTCATGGGTGGGATGGAGGTAGCAATTTAATTCTGAGTTGCATTTTGCCATTAAAAAAAAATTCCACCATATTTTTTTTTCATTTTCTTTCTGCTTGTTGTTTATCAGGTTTGTGGTGTTTTTAATCAATTGTTGTACGTGTTCTTTTTCTTTTTAAATTTCTAGACAATGGCACAATGTATCTTCCCTGAATTACTTGTTGTACTGTCCAGAGACCATTATCAATTACCTGAAAGCTGTAGGTCTTCTGCAAGAGACTGAGGGCAATGTACTAACTGACTGAAACTAACTTTCTAAATACATCTCCAACATCATTTCTCCACTATAATTCTTACACAACACCTCAAACCTCCCTATGCCTCCATCTGTTGGCTCATCTCCTACTCCAGCATTGAGATCCCATAACACCATTACATTTACATTCCTTCTGAACCTCTATACATACATTTAATTCAATCCATAAACTCTCCCTTTCCTTTTCTCATTTCTCACTGCCAGGCCTATATACACTTACAAAAAAAACACATTTACATACAATCTAATTTTGCCCACTTGAAGACACTTCCCATTACTCTATAATAAACATTCCTATCTCATCACTTATCAGCACTCTTTCCCTCCCTCACCCCCCCCCATCACTCTTAATACCCTCCTATCACTCTCAAACTCATCCCTCATCCTTCAATGTAGTTTCACTTAAGTCTAACACATCTATTTCCATTTCTTAAAAAAAAAAAAAATAATAATAATAATAAAAAAAAAAATAATAATAATAACAATAATAATAATAATAATAAAAAAAATAAAACAAATCTCACCTATCACACAGTCCTGCACATTTAATGACCACATTATTTGGGTTCTGGTTGGAGTCCTCCCAGACCCTCTTATACTTTGATTTTTTGTAAGAGAAATATAGAGAGAGCAGATCTTTATACATACATACATACATATACCAAGGCTTTTTCCCCCTTACAAGGGGGGTAGCCAAAAAGAAAAAGGCATAAAATCATTCCCACCCATTCCATCCCTGAATACACTCCACACCCCTCCACCCTCCCTCTCATCTTAGCACCTCCTGAATGACGGGTCATCCATGCACCTTGTCCACTGCCCTGGGTCAGAAGCAGTGTCGCAAGACACAGCACATTCACAGCAAGGCCGCTTCATTAAATCGGCGACCCTCCTCTCCGTCCCCCCATTGCATAAAATGAGAGGACGGGGAGAAATCCCTTCGGGCTGCGTCAAATTTTGCTCACAAATACTACCTCACCCCCCATCCACCCGCCCATTCCACCTCATGCTATCACAACATCATCCATATACAACCATTCTCCATTCACCCCTGTCTTCTGTCCTTCCCCGTCCTTCCTCAACAGACATTCCCCTCTTCCCCAAAGCCCCCTTCACCCCATCCATCCACCTCATCCTAGGACGTCCCTTCATGTTCACTCCCTCCACATCTGCCTTCCATACCTCTTTTACTAGTCTTTCTTCACTCATTCTTTCCATGTGTCCAAACCATCCTAATATTCTTTCATCAACCCTATCTCCCAGCTCCCTTTCCACCCCCGTTTTCCTCCTCACCTCCTCATTTCTCACTCTATCTAGCCTAGTAACCCCCATCATACTTCTCAGACACCTCATCTCAAACACATTCAAACTCCTTCTCTCTTCCTCTCTTATGTTCCATGTTTCTGCCCCATACAGTGCTGTTGGCACAATCACTCCCTCATACAGTCTCCTCTTAGCATCCATTCCCAAATGTCTATTCCTCATTACACTTTTTAATCCACCAAGGCATTTACTCGCTTCTCTCACTCTACATTCTACCTCCACCTTCACTCCACCTTTTCCTGCCACATTTGCACCCAAGTATCTAAAACTATCCACTTCCTCCAGTCGCTCTCCCTTAATGCTCACTTCCAGTCTACTTCCACTTTCACCCCTTGTACATCTCATCACCTTACTTTTACCCACATTTATCTTTAGCTTTCTTCTATCACACACTCTCCCAAACTCTGCCACCAACTTCCTCAATCCCTCCTCCGATCCTGCCACAAGCGCAGTGTCGTCCGCAAACAACAGCTGGCTCACCTCCCACTTTTCTCCATTTTCTTTAACCATCTCCAATCCCTTGCCCACTACCCTTGCATTCACCTCTCGCACTACCCCATCCATGTATAAGTTGAACAGCCAGGGTAACATAACGCATCCTTGATGAAGTCCCACCTTTACCTCGAACCACTCACTCTCTCCATTTCCAATCCTGACACAAGCTCTACTATTCTCATAAAACTCTTGAGAGCTCCCAGAAGCTTTCCTCCTATCCCTTATATCTTCATAACCTCCCACAGTGCCTTTCTGTCTACCCTATCATAAGCCTTTTCCAGATCCATAAAAACCCAAAAAACATCCTTTCCCTTTCCTATAGCTTTCTCACATATCTGTCTTACCACAAAGATCTGATTTACACAACCTCTACCTGTCCTAAATCCACACTGTTCTTCACCAATTACTCCTTCTGTTCCTCTCCTAATCCTCTCAACCAAGATCCTCCCATAAACCTTCCCAACTACACTCAACAAGCTAATCCCTCTGAAACTACTACATTCACACTTGTCCCCTTTTCCCTTGTAAAGAGGAACTATACAGGCACTCCTCCAGTCCTCCGGCACTCTACCCTCTCTCCAACAAACATTAAATAACCTCACCAACCAGTCCACCATCACTGTACCTCCCTTTTTCAGACATTCCGCATGGCATCCATCCAGACCAGGTGCCTTACCTGCTTTCATCATCTTAACAACTGCCTTCACCTCATCCTTCCTTATTTCTCCTCCATTCTCCACATTCATCACTCTCATTTTCTTCGCACTTCCCACTGCAGCAATCTTTCCTTCCCTATCCTCCTTCACATTAAGCAACTCTCTAAAATATTCTGCCCATCTTCCCCTTACTGCCTTCTCTTCCATTATCATCTCTCCATCTGGACCTTTTACCTTTTCTTCTCTACTTGATTCGCCTCCTCTTCCTCTCTTAATTTCTTTCCAAAACATCTTTTTATTACTTTCAAAATTTTCTGTCATACTCATACCCCATTTCACATCTGCTCTCCTCTTTGCAACCTTTACCTTTTGCTTTACTTCTCTTTTCTTTTCTTTGTACCTCTCATATGACTCCCTCGTCCTATTTTGTAACCAATCTGTGAAAGCTCGCTTCTTCTCTTCTACAACCTTTTTTGTTTCCTCATCCCACCATTCACTACCCTTTCTTCTATTTCCCCCTGTCCTTCTTGTTCCACACACCATTCTTGCACACTTTATGACTCCCTCCTTGATCTTTATACTACACAAAAAACATGGTGGCAGAATTCTTTCCCCCAATACCAGAGGGGGAATCTAACAAATATATTAATCCAAAATAATAGTTGAATATGTTATCAAAATTAATTTCCTTTTGTACAGTGTCATTCTCTTACCTTGTAGCTTTTCATGGATGCAAAAAGCATTGCAGGAGTAAACCTAAATTCTGGTGCAACATCTCCATCAAATTTTGAGCTTAGTGGTGTTTTGAAGGCAAGAAACTTGTCCCCAATAAGGGTAATACTCTTACGAGGGCAGTGAAGCCATCGTGGAGGAATGGGTCCAGGACCCTTACCACTGCCTCCTGACATTTCTCTGAAAAATATATAAATAACTTATTGGATTTGTTTTTTTTAATGTGGACTGGAGAAGTGCATGTACAGTTCAGTTTTATAAAGGAAAAGGGGACAAATGTGATTGTATTTGTTTTAGATACATCAGTTTGTTGAATGTAATTCGGAAGGCTTATGGGTTTTCATTGAGAGAATTAGGAAAGGAACAAAAGGAAGTGGTGGGGAGCAGCATGGGATAAAGGTAAAGGAGGATGTGTGGCTAAGATTTTTGAGGTAAGGCAGGATTTTTTTGGGCCTTTATGGATTTGGAGAAGGCTTATGACAGGGTAGACAGGAAGGTACTATGGGAGGTATTGTAGATATATGGGATCAGGGGAAAGCTGTTAAGGGCAGTCATGATAATTTACAAGAATAGTCAAGCCTGTGTTAGAATGGGAAATGGAGAAAGCAAGTGTTTTCAGGTAAAGCTGGGGCTGCATCAGGGAAGTGTCAAGTTGTCATGGCTGTTCAATGTGTACATGGATAGCTATGGGAAGTATATGTATGGGTAATAGGCAAGGGATTATAGCGATGATTAAAGATAATAGAGAGAAATGGGAAGTGTACCAGTTGTTTTTGGATGACAATGTGTGTGGCTGGGTCAAAGGGGGAATTAAGGCAGTTAGTGACAGAGTTTGGGAAAGGTATGTGATAAAAGAAAGTTGAAGATAAATGTGGAGAAAAGTAAGGTGATGCAATGTACAAAGGGAGTGGATAGCTGCAAGTCTTATAGGTGAGAGGATGAAGTAGACCATTTTAAGTACTTGGAGTCACATGTGGCAAGATAAGAGGGGAGAGGGTGCAGGTAAATTATAGAAGTAAATGTTGAAATATGTATGACAGAATGAGTGGAAAGGGTGATGAGGTAAACGCCAAAAAACTGTAGTAGTTTTATTACTAAGGTTTCATCCTTAAAGGACTTCCTCAGAGTATACACTAAGAAAATATTTACGGCTTATATACTTCTCTTTCCTTACCCCACTCCTCCCCTATCTCTGTCCTTCCTTCATTCTGCTTCACCTCGAACAAAGTCACTAGTCAACTTTGATAATTTAATAAATCCTTCTCTATGATTATTGCAAGGTTTTGAAGCGATGTATGCTGCTTTGATTATTTTTCCTTCTTGCTTTCTTAATCCTTTGTGGAATACCTCTATATTTTCCCAGTCTGGAAGGTGGCCAAAATTGTCTATGTGAACCATTAGAGAATTTGATGTCCGGTGGGCTTTTATGTCATTCTTGTGTTCATATAGTCGTTTTTTTTATTCCTCTACCAGTTTTCACCAAAATAATTGATGGGACAGCCCGTACCAATGTATCCAGTGAAGGGGCATTCAAAGCAGCCAAAGAGGTGGTCAACGACATGAATGACGAAGACCTTCCTCTTGGCAAGGGGGACTATTTAAAGTTAATATCCTATGTGTTAAATTTGGTTCCTTCATATCCAATAATGAAAAATATTTTCAGAGTCGTGGCCTCGTGATGGAGTCTGCTCAGTTGTGTTCTGGCCTCTTTATACGGGGAGGTTCTAGAAAGGGACCATTTTACCACATTAACCTCTTCAGTACAGGCCTTAAATCTCGCGGGCAGCAGCCGATGCCAGCCGTACAACGTGTTGTAATAATACTCGCATCATAAAATATAGTCACCGCTTATATCAATCGTTCTCTCTTTCACCCGTGAATTTTGATAACCATAGAAAATGTGATTACAGACAGTTTAGAGAGTATGTCATTACGGAGGGGCAACTACAATAAATATAATCAAGACGCCGATATGGCAGCCTCGCGTATCCACTTGCTCCTCATGACGCCTACGTATGCGGCACCGTATGAAAGGGGTTAATGGGCCAAGATACAACACGGTTGCAGTACGTGGATGACGTACTTGCTATCACCCCCAGGGAGACGGACCTCAGGGATAAATTAAACATGCTCAATGGGATAAAACAGAACATACAATTCACTATGGAACAAGAGGAGAATGACAAATTAGCCTTCCTAGACACAGTAATATGGAGAAAAGGGAAGTACACAGAAAAAACACAAATAAAAATGACATCAACCACTATTATTTTGCTCACCACCCAAAAATAAAAAGCGGGGTAGTAATAGGTTTCTTTATTAGAGCATACCGAGTGTGCAGTGAGGAATTTCTCCAAGGAGAAATTGAATGAATTTTTTACATTTTTAGGAAACTGTGTTACCCACAAGGACTATTACATAGACTAAAAGAATTTTTTTTTTTTTAAATAACAAAAAGAGCCAGAGAAAGCCAAATATGTGAGAACAAAGGGGACAGCCGGCTGTTTTTGTCTGTCCCCAATTCCAAACACGCAGATGAAATCGGACAGTTGCTCACCAAGGCAGCGTTAAGAGTTGCATACGGCACAGGGACCAAAATATATAACACCATAAAAAACAAAAAAAAAGTACCATATGGGTGCTGAGGACAGCCTGATCTATAGAATTCCTTGTAAAAGCTGTCCCTTCATTTATTTTAGTGAAAATTGGCAGAGGAATAAAAAAACGACTACATGAACACAAGAATGACGTAAAACCCCACAAGACATCAAATTCTCTAGTGGTTCATATAGACAGTTTTGACCACTTTACTTTTGCCCACATTAATCTTCAGCTTCCTTCTTTCACACACCTTCTCAAACTCTGTCACTAACTTCCTCAATCCTTCCTCTGATCCTGCCACAAGCGCAGTGTCATCAGCAAACAACAACTGGGTTATTTCCCACTTTTCTCCATTTTCTTTAACCATCTCCAACCCGACCCACTACCCTTGCATTCACCTCTTGCACCACCACATCCATGTATAGATTGAACAGCCAGGGTGACATAGCACATCCCTGACAAAGTCCCACCTTTACCTTAAAGTGTATACATATACGTATATGTACTGTATGTACAATGTCCAGCAATACATGTATCTTTATTTTTGTGTATTTTCCCTCTTTTATACAGTACATTAATGCTTTATTTACTGTTTATTTACAGTGGTTAGGTTCCTAAAATTACCATATATGACCAAATCCGCGTATGCTGACATTCCATATTGAATACCGGGGTATTTTTTTAGTTTCGACCATGGGCACAATATAGCAATAGAAAATTAATTATTAATTTTGTAAATTAAAATGTATCAATGTAATATGCAATTTTGTGGGCGGAAATGAAAGTAAAAAATACCTTGCTACAAGAAAATATGCTAATGAACGAAGTCGGTAGCATAGGCTCAGGACGCCATCTTGTCGTCTACCAACGTCTCTCACGACGACGAGCCGGATGACATTTAATTTGCAGGTAATGATTTATTAAACACAGGTTAGGTTAGTTTAGTTTAGGTTAGACGAATTAATTTATCATCCTTTCATTTCTTCGACATCGGCATCTATCATAACAAACATGGTGTACCATTCGTCCGACATGACTTCATTACTTACGAAATCTGTTTTAGCATTTTTTTTTTCATTTCTGTTCACAAAATTGCATATTACGTTGATACATTATAATTTACAAAATTAATAATTAATTTTCTATTGTTATATTGCGCCCATGGTCGAAACTAAAAATTTACCACTACCGGTATACACTGTACCCCAGGTAGTTTTTGCAGCTTGCAGGATGGTAATGTAGACCTAAGCTTCAGAACACTTTACCTCACAGCTAATATCCACCGTACAAGTTCATTTATAACATCATACAAATTTGCCTCAGCCAACTTAATTATCGTACACGACGTCGTAACTTCGGGAGATTTACGTTAAACGACGTCATAAAGCCCGTCGTTACTCTGAGTTGTCGTTAAACAAGGAGTACCTGTATTTCCTCCTGTCCTTCTTGTTCCACACACCATCTTTGCACACGTTGTGACTCCCTCCTTGAATCATCCCCATTCCTCTTCCACTCCTAGCTCTACTCTATCCTTCACTCCCTCCCACTCCTCTCTCAGCTTCTTCTTATACTCCTTCTTTTCCTTTAAAGAGTTCACTCTAAGCACCTCCCTACTTTTTGTCCTTTTCCTCATTCTCCATCTATCCTTCACTCTCAATTTACCTTCCACCAACAAATGATCTGACATTCCCCCACTCTCCCCCCTTAGCACATGTACATCCTTAACTCTTCCTATTATACTCCTATCTACCACTACATAGTCCATTAATGCCCTATCTACCACCCTTCCATCCACCACCCTCTCCCATGTGCATTTGCTATCATCAACTCTCTAGACACATCTCCGCCATCAACTCTCCACTACAATTCTTTCCTGGAACTCCACGTTTCCCAACCACTCTGTCAATTGGTTCATTTCCTACCCTAGCATTAAGGTCTCCCAATACTACTACACTGACATTCCTCCCTAATCCCTCTATACTCTTTTAAATCAATCCAAAGTCTCCCTTTCTACTACACTCTTCTCACTACCAGGCCCATGTGCACTTACAAAAACCCACATCTCCTTTCCCAGTTTCACCTTTATCCACATTATCCTTGAAGAAACCTCCTTCCACTCCAATACACGTTTACCTATCTCTCCACTTATTAGTATAGCCACCCCATCTCTCCCTCGCCCTCTCTTCACTCCTGAGAACCCCCAATTACACTCCCTAACTCACACTCGCCCTTCCCTCTCAACTTAGTTTCACTCAATGCCAACACATCCCCCTTTCTTCTCAAACATACTACCTATCTCTTCCCTTATACTCTCATTTGTACCACACCCATGCACATCAAAAGACCCAAACCTTAGGGTGCTGGTTTGAAAACTCCTAGACCCTCTTATGCCTTTACTTTTTTTTTAGGAATGTCCCCTGTGGGGCTACAGGGAGAAGGATGCCTGGTCCCAATCCCCGTCCCGTTTTTCTCACCTCTTACGATCCAAGTGGAAATACTTGGTGGCAGTATTCTTTTCCCCCTACCACAGGGTAGGCAAAAGAAGGAAATGAAATTTAGAGAAATGGTACAGGACAGCAACAAGGGGTTGGGGGAGCATTACAGAGGGACAGTAGCAGTAATAAAAGTTTCGTCATTTCTCTGTGAGCAGAGTCCTCCTCTATCACAGACAAAATTATGTGTAGCTCTGATCCATAGGGGCGCCCCATATAGACCCAAGTATCAACTGCATGCTATTTTGCCATAACAACATGCAGCCAATACCCACTCTACCCACCTTCCTCTCACTGCCTTCTCTTCCATTATCATCTCACCATCTGCACCTTTTACCTTTTCTTCTCTACTTCATTTGCCTCCTCTTCCTCTTTTAATTTCTTTCCAAAAAATCTTTTTATTACTTTCAAAATTTTCTGTCATACTCTTACCCCAATATCAGAAAATATCACTAAAAGCTATGCAGAAACAAATCAAGTTGCACCGACTCCTTTAGACACCCTCTTTGTTTTAATAGGTTCAGAGGTCGGAGACGATGACAGTGACCTGATGACCTCTAGAATTATAGGTACCACTTTACTAAATGCAGGTTAAGTTAGGCAGATAGGTTAGGTAGGTTAGATTAGAATTGACAAATTTATCATACTTTAATTTCTTTGACTTTCGCCTTTACTAAAACAAAGATGGCATCTTAAGATGTCAAAGTGGCTATGTTTGTTCATTTATAGCTTTTACCAACTTTTTCTATTTTCTATTTATGCCAAAAATAATGTATATTACATTGATGTATTATAATTTACAAAATTACTTAATTTTCTATTGCTTTATCACATAGGTGTCCACTTTTAATATTTAATTTTCTGCTATATCATGTAGGTGTGCATTTCTAAAAATCTACCTATTAATTTATATAGTGCTTGTCAGTCATTTTGATTTACTTGTCAGTTTTTAGTATAACCACTTGGATAGAATTTTTTCAGTGTGTGTGTATTTACCTAGTTGTATTTTACGGGAAGGGGAGCTATGCTCATGGTGTCCCATCTTCATATCTCATTTTATCTAAACTATCTTTAAATTCATGTATTGGTTTTGCACACACTACTTTCTCATCTAACTTGTTCCAAATGTCTATTACTCTGTGAGGAAAGCTGTTCTTTTTCATATCTCTTCTATAGCTGTCTTTCTTGATTTTCTTTCTGTGTCCTCTTGTATTTCTATCATCCCATTTTATTAGATCCTCTCTATCAATAATTTCTATGCCTTTCATGATTCTGTAAATAGTTATTAAATCTCCTCTCTCTCTTCTATACTCTAGTGTCTGTAGCTCAAGTTTTGCTAGTCTTTCTTCATATGATAGTTTTGAGAGTGTTGGTGCCAATTTTGTAATTGCTCTTTGTATTCTTTCAAGTTTTGTTATACATTTTTTTGTACTTGGTGACCACATCGTTGCTGCATATTCCAATCTTGGTTTTATCAAAGTGATTAGTATTTTCTTCACCATTTCTTCATCCAGGTATGTAAACGCCACTTTGATTGTTCTTATTAAATTATAAGTTTCTCCAAAAATCTTATTTATATGTTTCTCAGGTGACATACTATTCATAATAATGACTCCCAGGTCCTTCTCATTTTCAACTTTTTTTATTCCTTCTTCATCCAATTTATATATATACATATACCAAGGCTTTTTCCCCCTTACAAGGGAGGTAGCCAAAAAGGGAAAGGCATAAAATCATTTCCACCCATTCCATCCCTGAATACACTCCACCCTCCCTCTTATCTGAGCACCTCCTGGATGACGGGTTATCCCTGCACCTTGTCCACTGCCCTCGGTCAGAAGCAGTGTCACAAGACACAGCACATCCACAGCAAGTCCACTTCATTAAATCGGCGACCCCCCCCCCTCTCCGTCTCCCCATTGCATAAAAGGAGAAGACGGGGAGAAATCCCTTCGGGCTGCGTCAACTTTTGCTCACACATACTACCTCACCCCTCACCCCCCCCGCCCATTCCACCTCATGCAATCACATCATCCATATACAACCATTCTCCATTCACCCCTGTCTTCTGTCCTCTCCCATCCTTCCTCGACAGACATTCTCCTCTTCCCCAAAGCCCCCTTCATCCCATCCATCCACCTCATCCTAGGACGTCCCTTCATGTTCACTCCCTCCACATCTGCCTTCCATACCTCTTTTACTAGTCATTCTTCACTCATTCTTTCCATGTGTCCAAACCATCCTAATATTCTTTCATCAACCCTATCTCCCAGCTCCTTTTCCACCCCTCACCTCCTCATTTCTCACTCTATCTAGCCTAGTAACCCCCATCATACTTCTCAGACACCTCATCTCAAACACATTCAAACTCCTTCTCTCTTCCTCTCTTATGTTCCATGTTTCTGTCCCATACAGTGCTGTTGGCACAATCACTCCTTCATACAGTCTCCTCTTAGCATCCATTCCCAAATGTCTATTCCTCATTACGCTCTTTAATCCACCAAGGCATTTACTCGCTTTTCTCAATCTACATTCTACCTCCACCTTCACTCCACCTTTTCCTGCCACATTTGCACCCAAGTATCTAAAACTATCCACTTCCTCCAGTCGCTCTCCCTTAATGCTCCCTTCCAGTCTACTGCCATTTTTACCCCTTGTACATCCCATCACCTTACATTTACCCACATTTATCTTTAGCTTTCTTCTATCACATACTCTCCCAAACTCTGCCACCAACTTCCTCAATCCCTCCTCTGATCCAGCAACAAGCGCAGTGTCGTTCACAAACAACAGCTGGGTCACCTCCCACTTTTCTCCATTTTCTTTAACCATCTCCAATCCCTTGCCCAATACCCTTGCATTTACCTCTCGCACTACTCCATCCATGTTTAAGTTGAAAAGCCAGGTTGACATAACGCATCCTTGATGAAGTCCCACCTATACCTCAAACCACTCACTCTCTCCATTTCCAATCATGACACAAGCTCTACTACTCTCATAAAAACTCTTGAGAGCTCCCAGAAGCTTTCCTCCTATCCCATATATCTGCATAACCTCCCACACTGCCTTTCTGTCTACCCTATCATAAGCCTTTTCCAGATCCATAAAGGCCCAAAAAACATCCCTCCCCTTTCCTATAGCTTTCCCACTTATCTGTCTTACCACAAAGATCTGATCTACACAACCTCTACCTGTCCTAAATCCACACTGTTCCTCACCAATTACTCCTGTTCCTCTCCTAATCCTCTCAATCAAGATCCTCCTATAAGCCTTCCCAACTACACTTAACAAACTAATCCCTCTGAAACTACTACATTCACACTTGTCCCCTTTTCCCTTGTAAAGAGGAACTATACAGGCACTCCTCCAGTCCTCCGGCACTCTACCCTCTCTCCAGCAAACATTAAATAACTTCACCAACCAGTCCACCATCACTGTACCTCCCTTTTTCAGACATTCTGCATGGCATCCATCCAGACCAGGTGCCTTACCTGCTTTCATCATCTTAACAACTGCCTTCACCTCATCCTTCCTTATTTCTCCTCCATTTTCCTCACTCATCACTCTCATTTTCTTAGCATTTCCCACTGCAACTATCTTTCCCTCCCTATCCTCCTTCACATTTAGCAACTCCCTAAAAAATTCTGCCCATCTTCCCCTTACTGCCTTCTCTTCCATTATCATCTCTCCATCTGCACCTTTTACCTTTTCTTCTCTACTTGATTCGCCTCCTCTTCCTCTCTCAATTTCTTTCCAAAACATCTTTTTATTACTTTCAAAATTTTCTGTCATACTCTTACCCCACTTCACATCTGCTCTCCTCTTTGCAACCTTTACCTTTTGCTTTACTTCTCTTTTCTTTTCTTTGTACCTCTCATATGACTCCCTCATCCTATTTTGTAACCAATCTGTGAAAGCTCGCTTCTTCTCTTCTACAACCTTCTTTGTTTCCTCATCCCACCATTCACTACCCTTCCTTCTATTTCCTCCTGTCCTTCTTGTTCCACACACCATCTTTGCACACTTTGTGACTCCCTCCTTGAACCATCCCCATTCGTCCTCCACACCTAGCTCTACTCTATCCTTCACTCCCTCCCATTCCTCCTTCAGCTTCTTCTTGTACTCCTCCTTTTCATTAATATATATAGCAAACATTATTGGGGCCAGAACTGTTCCTTGTGGAACACCACTTATTACTTCATCCCAATTTGAGTGTTTGTCTCTTATCACTACTCTCATTTTTCTTTCTTGCAAAAAGTCTTCCATCCATTTAAGCAGTTTGTGTGTGTGTGTGTCGGGGGGGGAGGGAGCGTAATATCTGGAGGGGTCTAACCCACACATCACCAGGGCAAATGTTGTATATACAGGGGGTCACTGCAATTCGACCGTTCACATTTCAAATTATCGCAAATTAGACAATAGCTAATTTATACCCAACCCTCAAGGTTCGACAGCAAGACTCGACAATTCGACATTCAAATCTCGCGTGCCACCCACCCAGTTGAATTTGCCGCCACTCCTGATACACCACTCTGTCTCACTCTCACCCCAGCCATCGTCAAGGCAAGCCACACTCCACTGTTCCACCTCCACCATGCCACACAAATCCACCTCTGGCCCCACCCCTAAGAAACACACTTTCCTGCCTTTCAAAGATAAGCTTGAGCTTATAAGAAAGTGTGAGGCAGGTATGGCTCATTCTGCCATTGCAGCAGAAATGGGTGTCCCGAGATCAACAGTATCAACGATTTGGAAGAACAGGGACAAGTACCGACAGGCCACTCCATCAACATCTTCCACGACTTTCCTTGTTCTCCGTGGCTCACAGGACTCCCGTTTAGACACGATGGAGGACATGTTGATCAAGTGGATAGAGGACAGGACACAACGCAAGATGCCAATCAGCATGGGGCTTGTGCAGGAGCGTGCTTTGTCACTGTGGGAGGACTTGCGGGCCACAACATCCACCACCAGCAGGACACTAGAAACATTCACGGTGAGCAGGGGCTGGTTCCAGCAATTCAGGGAGCGAGCTGGTGGAGTTCACCGATGACACGCTTCAGGGGATTTAAGGGGGAGGACGAGGAGGTGGAGGAGCTAGGTAAAATGCTCTTTTTTTACATATATTTTGGTAAGAGTTTGTACTATGTGTATGTGGGAGATGGGTTTATCTTAAAATAAAAGTTAGCTTTTTGTTGCAAGTATTTTTATTTCCAAAAATGTACTGTACAGCAGCTTACATACATATACCAAGGCTTTTTTCCCCTTACAAGGGAGGTAGCCAAAAGGGAAAAGGCATAAAATCATTCCCACCCATTCCATCCCTGAATACACTCCACACCCCTCCACCTTTTCTCTCATCTTAGCACCTCCTGGATGATGGGTCATCCCTGCACCTTGTCCACTGCTCTGGGTCAGAAGCAGTGTTACAAGACACAGCACATTCACAGCATGGCCGCTTCATTAAATGGGTGACCCCCCCTCTCTGTCCCCCATGAATAAAGGAGAAGACTGGGAGAAATCCCTTTGTGCTGGGTCAAAATTTGCTCACATATACTACCTCACCCCCCATTCCACCTCATGCATCACAACATCATCCATATACAACCATTCTCCATTCACCCCTGTCTTCTGTTCTCTCCCATCCTTCCTCGACAGACATTTTCCTCTTCCCCAAAGCCCCCCTTCACCCCATCCATCCACCTCATCCTAGGACGTCCCTTCATGTTCACTCCCTCCACATCTGCCTTCCATACCTCTTTTACTAGTCTTTCTTCACTCATTCTTTCCATGTGTCCAAACCATCCTAATATTCTTTCATCAACCCTATCTCCCAACCCCCTTTCCACCCCTGTTCTCCTCCTCACCTCCTCATTTCTCACTCTATCTAGCCTAGTAACCCCCATCATACTTCTCAGACATTTCATCTCAAACACATTCAAACTCCTTCTCTCTTCCTCTCTTATGTTCCATGTTTCTGCCCCATACAGTGCTGTTGGCACAATCACTCCTTCATATAGTCTCCTCTTAGCATCCATTCCCAAATGTCTATTCCTCATTACACTTTTTAATCCACCAAGGCATTTACTCGCTTCTCTCACTCTACATTCTACCTCCACCTTCACTCCACCTTTTCCTGCCACATTTGCACCCAAGTATCTAAAACTATCCACTTCCTCCAGTCGCTCTCCCTTAATGCTCACATCCAGACTACTGCCACTTTCACCCCTTGTACATCTCATCACCTTACTTTTACCCACATTTATCTTCAGCTTTCTTCTATCACACACTCTCCCAAACTCTGTCACTAACTTCCTCAATCCCTCCTCCGATCCTGCCACAAGCGCAGTGTCGTCTGCAAACAACAGCTGGCTCACCTCTCATATTTCTCCATTTTCTTTAACCATCTCCAATCCCTGACCCACTACCCTTGCATTTACCTCACGCAGTACTCCATCCATGTATAAGTTGAACAGCCAGGGTGACATAACACATCCTTGACGAAGTCCCACCTTTACCTCGAACCACTCACTCTCTCCATTTCTAATCCTGACACAAGCTCTACTACTCTCATAAAAACTCTTGACAGCTCCTAGAAGCTTTCCTCCTATCCCGTATATCCTCAAAACCTTCCACAGCGCCTTTCTGTCTACCCTGTCGTAAGCCTTTTCCAGGTCCATAAAGGCCCAAAAAACATCCTTCCCCTTTCCTATAGCTTTCTCACATATCTGTCTTACCACAAAAATCTGATCTACACAACCTCTACCCGTCCTAAATCCACACTGTTCCTCACCAATTACTCCCTCTGTTCCTCTCCTAATCCTTTCAATCAAGATCCTCCCATAAGCCTTCCCAACTACACTTAACAAACTAATCCCTCTGAAACTACTACAGTATTTTTCGGACCATAAGGCGCTTCGTACCATAAGGCGCACCCGTAGTTTGCTATTCCTTGTCCTTACATAAGGCGCACCTGGTCTCGTCATCGGATAATCATGCATATGTGAGTGCATTCAGAACAACATTTTCGTTGTTGAATGAGAAAAATCGGTTGGGATTTAGCAAAATTACAAAAATAAATTATATATATTTTTATTTTGGTCAGTGAAATCAGACCACCTCCATGGACGGTCTGCCCTGCCAATACTCCTAAAAAACAACAAACACGTTACGGGAATTGTGGGGAATAAAACCAACATTAGCAGTTTTATTCCCGAAATTCTCTATTCACTTAAAAACACATGATTACAAATGAAGGTAAATTTTTAGTTTCGACCATGGGGGCAACATAGCAATAAAAAATTAATTATTAATTTTGTAAATTATAATGTATCAACGTAATATGCAATTTTGTGAGCGGAAATAAAAAACAAAAAATGTGCTGAAACAGATTTCGTAAGTAACGAAGTCGTGTCGGACGAATGGTACGCCATGTTTGTTATGATAGATGCCGACGTCGAAGATACGAAAGGGTGATAAATTCGTCTAACCTAACCTAACCTGTGTTTAATAAATCATTACCTGCAAATTAAATGTCATCCGGCTCATCCTCATTGTCGTCGTCGTGAGAGACATTGGCGTCCCGATCCTATGCTACCGACTTCGTTCATTAGCATATTTGCTTGTAGCAAGGTATCTTTTATTTTCATTTCCGCCCACAGAATTGCATATTACATTAATATATTTTAATTTACAAAATTAATAATTAATTTCATATTGCTATATTGTGCCCATGAATGAATGCTGTGGCATGGACCCGAAAACTGTCGAAGTTTTCACAATTTTCTTGTCAAGATACATGCATCTTGGTTATAACTTGGTTGTAACTTTTGCTAGGCCTATCATGCACTGTCGCCGTTGGCAGGCTAGCTACGAAACGTGTCAAAATAGTACGTCACTATCCGAGGCATTTTTTTTGCACTGAAGCCACACATAAGGTGCACCGCACGATAAGGCGCACTACCCGATTTTAAGGATTTTTCCCGCGCCTTATGGTCCGAAAAATACGGTACATTCACACTTGTCCCCTTTTCCCTTGTAAAGTGGAACTATACAGGCACTCCTCTAGTTCTCCGGCACTATACCCTCTCTCCAGCAAACATTAAATAACCTCACCAACCAGTCCACCATCACTGTACCTCCTTTTTTTTAGACATTCTGCATGGCATCCATCCAGACCAGGTGCCTTACCTGCTTTCATCATCTTAACAACTGCCTTCACTTCATTCTTCCTTATTTCTCCTCCATTTTCCTCACTCATCACTCTCATTTTCTTAGCATTTCCCACTGCAACTATCTTTCCCTCCCTATCCTCCTTCACATTTTGCAACTTCCTAAAATATTCTGCCCATTTTCCCCTTACTGCCTTCTCTTCCATTATCATCTCTCCATCTGCACCTTTTACCTTTTCTTCTCTACTTGATTCGCCTCCTCTTCCTCTCTTAATTTCTTTCCAAAACATCTTTTTATTACTTTCAAAATTTTCTGTCATACTCTTACCCCATTTCACATCTGCTCTCCTCTTTTCCTCCTTTACCTTTTGCTTTACTTCTCTTTTCTTTTCTTTGTACCTCTCATATGACTCCCTCATCCTATTTTATAACCAATCTGTGAAAGCTCGCTTCTTCTCCTCTACAACCTTCTTTGTTTCCTCATCCCACCATTCACTACCCTTTCTTCTATTTCCTCCTGTCCTTCTTGTTCCACACACAATCTTTGCACACTTTGTGACTCCCTCCTTGAACCATCCCCATTCCTCCTCCACACCTAGCTCTACTCTATCCTTCACTCCCTCCCACTACTCCTTCAGCTTCTTCTTGTACTCCTTCTCCTTTTCCTTTAAAGAGTTCACTAAGCACCTCCCTACCTTTTGTTCCTTCCTCATCCTCCATCTATCCTCCACTCTCAACTTACCTTACACCAAAAAATTATGATATTCCCCCACCTTCTCCCCTTAGCACATGTACATCCTTAACTCTTCCTAACATGATCCTATTTACCACTACATAGTCCATTAACGCTCTATCTACCACCCTCTCCCATGTGTACTTATGCTTGACTTTCTTCCGAAACACTGTATTTGCTATCATCAACTCTCTTTCTAGACACATTTCTACCATCAACTCTCCACTACGATTCTTTCCTGGAACTCCACATTTCACAACCACTCCATCAACTGGATCATTTCCTACCCTAGCATTAAGGTCTCCAAGTACTATTACATTGATATTTCTCCCTAAATCCTCTATGCACTCATTTAAATCTATCCAAAAAGCCTCCCTTTCTTCTACGCTCTTCTCATTGCCAGGCCCATGTGCACTTACAAAAATGCACTATTCCTTTCCCAGTTTCACCTTCATCCACACTATCCTTGAGGAAACCTTCCACTCCACTACACATTTACCTATCTCTTCACTTACTAATATAGCCACCCCTTCCCTCCCTCACCCTCTCTTCACTCCTGATAACCTCCCATTTACACTCGCCCTTCCCTTTCAACTTTGTTTCACACAAAGCTAACACATCCATCTTTCTTCTCACAAACATACTACCTATCTCTTCCCTTTTACTCTCATCTGTACCACATCCACGCACGTTAAGAGACCCAAATCTTAGGGTGCTGGTCGGAAAAGTCCCAGACCCTCTTATGCCTTTGCTTTTTCTTTTAGTAATGTCCCCTGTGGGGCTACAAGGAGAAGGATGCCTAGTCCCAATCCCCGTCCCTTTCTTCTCCCCTCTTACGATCCAAGTGGAATTACTTTGTGGCAGTATTCTTTTCCCCCACCACAGGGATACAGCAGCTTAATGTGTTTAATAAACAAAATTAGATATAAATGAAGCCTTTAATATTACTGATTTAGTCTAAGTTGGTGTTTTTTAGAGGTCATAGTGATATTTTGGGGGGTCTGGGCTGGAGGTTGGTCCCTGTCCCCCCTAATTACAATGTATTCCTATGGGAAAAACTGCATCATGATTCGACAAAACCCAGGTTCAACCGATGATAGACCGCCCCATCCCTGTCGAATTGTGGTGACCCCCTGTACTCCCCCCAGCATTGGAGCCAAAGAAGATTTTTTATTGCTTAAATCAACTCAAAATTGTGTAAAACCAAAAAATCTTGCTTATTTTGATTCATCTTAGCCTAGAAGTGGGTCGATTTTGTCAAGATATATGTGCGAAAGTTTGGTAGAAAGTCTGTAGACTTTCTTTCACTCCTCATGCAGGTTGAACAAGGTTGTATTTTTTCGGGGAAGCTTTGTTAGAATTTCAGAGTGAAAGTATTTGACATTTATAATTATTCATGCCAATGTACAGTCACCCATAATAGTCTGACACTTATGGAAAACATATTTACAAATAGTTTTTGTGGATTTTTTTTGGCAAATATATATCACTTTATTATGTGGTAAACTGATTTTTTGGTACAGTGGTACCCCTATTTATGCGATTAATCCATTCTGTATGCCTCCACATAAATAGAAATTCACATAAATGCAAACACTATTTCCCAATGAAATCAATGTTAATTCAATTAATCTGTTCCAGACCTTGAAAAAGTCTACTTTTTCCCTGATATGATGAAACCTGTCACCAAATGGACATAAATGTGTATGATTATGATGTCCCTGCAACATTAATGCCAAAATATCAATGTTAAAGACCACTTACAGGTAAAAAATAAAATGAAAAAAGCAATCTTTTGTACCTTCCGATGGTAAGGCTTGCAGCTGTGTAGGGGGATGGGAGTGAGGAGGTGGGAGTGGTGGGGGCTTACTGACCCCCCTCTGAAGGAGGAGGTACTCCTTCAGCTGGAGTGGCACCCTCATCAGGGCACTGTCATTTGCCACAAGGCTGGAAGAACTCTGTGATGGTTGCTTGCCGGCACCATGTGTGCAGGATTTGGCGGTAGTGAGGCATGACCAGTTCATTGAACTGGCCTGCAACACGGCTCACTAGTGTCTGGTCTGGGTGTGTGACCTCCACGAAATCATAGAGCTTCCTCCACATTACACAGGCCTCCTTCACCTCCTCCGTGGTGGGGCCCTGAACATAATCGTCATCTCCCTCAACCTCTTGCTGTTCCTGGGCCAGTTCGGCAACCTGCTCATGATGCAGCTCCTTCAGCTCCTCGGTGGTCACTTCATCCTTGTGTTCCCCTACTAACTCCTCAACATCAGTCACTGCTCACATCTCCAGGCCCAGGTCCCTCCCTAGCACAATGATGTCCAAGATGACCGATGGACCAGCAGGCTCAAAGCCCTCGAAGTCCTGCTCCCTGTCAAATGATGGCCAAAGCTTTTTCCACACTGCCTGTAGAGGCCTGATAGTAACCTGCTCGCAGCTCTTGCTAATCATCTTGACACAGTGCAAAATGTTGAAGTGGGACTTCCAAAATTCTGGCAGGGTTAGGTCTGTGTCTGTGGTAGCACTGAAGCAGCATTCAAACAGAGCACGCATGTACAGCTTCTTGAAATTAGAAATGACCTGCTGGTCCATTGGTTGCAGAATGGAAGTGGTGTTTGGAGGCAGAAATTTTATTGTGATGAAATCCAGGTCTTGGGGAAGATGTGCCTGCATGTCAAGGGGATGTGCTGGGGTGTTATCCAGCTGCAGGAGGCACTTCAGTGGCAGTCCATTTCCCTGCAAAAACTTCTCGATCTCAGGGCTGCATCCTTTGAACCACTTCTGGCACAGCTGTTAGGTTGCCCATGCCTTCGGGTTGGAACGCCACATTACTGGAAGTCTGCTCTTCAGGATGTTGCCCCTCTTGAATGCTCATAGCATCTCTGAATGATACACTATGAGCGGTGTGATCTTGCAGTCACTGCTCACATTAGCACACAACATCATTGTAAGCCTGTCTTTCATAGGCTTATGCCCCGGCAAAGCTTTCTCCTCAGCAGTAATGTAGGTGCTGTTAGCTATCCTCTTCCAAAAGAGCCCTGTTTCATCACAATTAAATACCTGCTGTGGCAGGTAACCCTCATGACACACCAGTTCCTCAAACTCCTTGACGAACACCTCAGCTGCATCCGTGTCCACGCTTGCTGCCTTACCATGCTGTGTCACTCTGTGGATGCCTGTACATTGCCAAAACTTCACAAACCACCCCTTACTGGCTATAAAGGGCACTGAAGGTGCTGTAAGCTGGCCACTGGTACCAGCCTGTTGCCGCTGCAGGTCGGCATACACTTGAACAGATAATTTCCTCACTCAAGCTGTCACTCTTATGCTGCTTCTCCTGTATCCACACAAGCAATAACCTTTCCACCTCATCCAAAAATTCTGGCCTCTTATGTGTGCTCACATACCTTATATCCTTAGACACATTAGCTGACAGAATTTTATCTTTATTTAAAAAATGGTTCTTATTGTTCACTCAGGCATACCAAACTCTCTCACCAGCT
Organism: Oratosquilla oratoria; assembly: GCF_046742065.1. NCBI lineage: Eukaryota > Metazoa > Arthropoda > Malacostraca > Stomatopoda > Squillidae > Oratosquilla > Oratosquilla oratoria. The sequence goes on from NC_134819.1 coordinate 14,906,108, forward strand.
TGCACACGCGTAAACCTTGAGCAGCTTTAGCAATCACTTCCCTATTTTTCTCAATTGTAAAGCTAGTTTTCTTATGAGCACCAGCTTCAGTAGGACTTCTCATCTGTTTTGGAGGCATTTTAAAGGCACAAACAGTACAATACCAAGGGGTAAGTGCCAAAAGAAGAACCAGCTGTGCACACAACAAAGATAGTGGGAGGAGACACAACACAGCGCGTGAACGGTGATGTCAGCAAGATGGCAGCACAGGATTTGATTTTCCACACAATAATGGACACCAATGTGGCCGCATAAATATATGTTTTCCGTGTAAATGGCAACAAGATTTCCCCCATTATTTGACCGCATAAATAGAATTTCACATACATAAGCGCACGTATAGAGGTACCACTGTATATATTTTTTTTTATAATTTCATAGAGGATATGTGGTTGTGGTGTTTCTTATTGTTTGTTAAATGTTTTAGCAAGCATTCATCACACCATTATTGCCTGGCCACATTTTGTATTGTGCAGTTATTACAAAAATTGGCAGTGTGAAATTCTCAGTTCTATACAAATGAATACGTACTAAATAGCACCTGCCTAACTGTCGAAGTACTTCACCTATTTTGTTTCATACACCAGAATCGCCTAAATTACATCCTAAGGCCAATTTTATATCCGAAATTACCCTTGAAAAATTGCTGCCATGGTTGCCAGTTTTGTCAATAAAAAAATTTGGATGCCTTTTATACATACATATACCAAGGCTTTTCCCCCCTTACAAGGGAGGTAGCCAAAAAGGAAAAGGCATAAAATCATTCCCACCCATTCCATCCCTGAATACACTCCACACCCCTCCACCCTCCCTCTCATCTTAGCACCTCCCAAATGATGGGTCACCCCTGCACCTTGTCCACTGCCCTGGGTCAGAAGCAGTGTCGCAAGACACAGCACATCTATAGCAAGGCCACTTCATAGCCAATGGATAAGGCTACTTGGTCATTACCACAGATTTGACCCTCAACATAATGCCTATTTTTGGTGAATTTTTTTAAATTGCAGCATACAACATATGCAGCTGATGCTCAATCCATAAAACAATTGCAGCATACAACATATGTCACTGATGCTGCAGGGGTTAACAGAAGAATATGTGGTGGTTGGTCTTAGAGTGCTTGTTTTGTGATCTCGGTGTGAATGTATTTTTGTGTATTGCCAAGATTTCATTAGGTTATGTATATTTGTTAGGTTCATGTAACATATGTTATCAGTTTGATTGTAGTTCCAATTAGACATATGCTATGAGGCATCTCTCCTCCCATCCTTTCTCCCCACCTGCCTATGTGACTTTCTTCTCCTTAGCAACAAGACCACCTTTTCCGTCCCTACAACACCTTCTATGTTTTGGCGAGGAAGGAAATATACCCATGTCAAGGTATCAACTCATCCAAGTCTGTGAAGACAGAACTTTGAGTTGGTTTATAGACAAACATTATGCATTGCAAGGAAAAAATGGGAGAGTGTGGGTAGTCCCATAACACTGGAAATATAGGTCACTAGAAACACCCAATTTGAGTAACTCGATTAGGATAAGTATATACATAAAAGAAGTTAGGTGGATGGAGCTGTTATCAATGGTGAGGAATAGGATGCAGAGGATGATGTCCCCACAGAAGCCGGGCATTGTTCTAACGAAAACACTTCAGTCGACAGGTTGGTTATTTCTTTTCCTCCTCCTCCCTTATAATGATGCATATATATATATATATATATATATATATATATATATATATATATATATATATATATATATATATATATATATATATATATATATATATATATCCCATGGGTTTTTTCCCCCTTACAAGGGAAGTAGCCAAAGTCAAAGACATAAATCCACTCCCACCCATGATATATGTTGATAGTGTAATATTGTAGCTATTTTGTTATATGGTAGTTTTAGTAATATTGTTGTTGAAGTGTTTGGGTGCATACTAGCATAAGCAACTCATTCTCTGTATGCAATGTTAATGGGAATTTATACTATGTACCTTATTTCTCAGTCCATTGATACCACAGAATATTCATTAAAGAAAATTCATGTGCCTTGCTTTTTGTTCGTTGTGGGTATGCATGAATCCGTGGGCGGCGCCACCATTGTGGATGTGTTTACACAGTCATCTTTTGCGGCCCATTGGAATGGGTATGCCTCAGTTTGAATGCTTGTAGTGTTCAGTGTATGTGCAGGATATTCAAATTGTCTTGTTGTTCTGCAAGTTTTCACTGATTTAAATGCAAATTTAGTTATTAACCTTGGCAAAGTAGTTTTCCAAGTAAAAATCTAAAGGTAAGGCACCCATAAAAAATATTTTAATGTAATAATCATGTTTTTGAACCTATTTTCTCCCAGAAATGAGTAAGTTAAGATTGTTGGCAATGCAACAGCTGAGCCTTAATGGAGAACATGTACCGTATTTTCCGGCGTATAGTGCGCGACTTTTTTCCGTTGGAAGGGCCTAAAAATGGGGGGTGCGCGTTATCCGGTGGTGCGCATTATCTACGGCCTACGATAAAAATTCTGCGGCTGTGTGTGTAATTTTTTTCACAACAACGTGACGATGTTGGCCGTCACAAAGTCGGGACGGCACACTTCTCCGTGACGTTCCGTGAGAACAAGAGGAACAGCCATGGTGACATGAAAGAATACGCCAGCATGGGCTACCGTATATAAATATTTGGTATAGGTAGGTATCTATCGAATCTTATTTTTCATGTTTAAATAGACCTAAACACCATGAAACATGATCAATATTCATTATATTTGCCCATGTTCACAGCATCTTAGTTTGAATTTTTATGTTGGCTTTGTTGCTTCACTTTAGGTATGGTACAAATTCCGTTGCGGCCGTTCATAAACTCGTGTCAAACACTTGACTACAACACCCTCTTTCGGGAGTTATATTAACTAAACGTCACCTCGATGAGAGACTGTCCTATTTCACCACTGTCATTGCAGGTTCAAAGCTAAAACGAAACATTCGTAGTTTCAGTATTAAATAAAAAATGGTAAAGACGAATTATTTCCTCAAGATATAAAATGAACATTTTCTGTAAAAATCCCGAAATTGTTATGTATATTTTACTTACAATAAACTTTTTTTATATCATATTTCCTACAAACTATTTAAGCTACAAAGTAATAAGGGACCAACGCACAACATGAGTCATATACCGGTACATGTAGTTCCGACTTTTTCTTAGTTGTGTCCTGATTGATGCCTAAACTGATACTTAATTTAGTGACAAATCAACAGATTTCCCAGCGGTGGCTCTAGCCAATGAAAAATACTTCTCCATCTAACCTCGTTCACATGATATAAATACAGAGGTAAAACTGCGTTATAGACAAATGCGATCGGGCATGCGCGTTATACGTCGGGGCGCGCTATTTGTGTACTGAGATAACGAAGTGCATGGGTGCGCATTATAACCCGATGCGCATTTTAAGCCGGAAAATACGGTAGGTAGCTACGCGAATACGAGGGCGACGCCACCATCGCAGATGTACTATTTACATCGCCATCAAGCAGTGCATGTATAGTATTTTCAAATTGTCTTGCTGTTCTGCAAATGTAAGCCCAGTAAAAAAAAAATAATAATAAAAAAATAAATAAATAAATAAATGAATAAACTGATTCAAACACAAATTTGGCTATTAGCCATGGCAAATTAGTTTTTTGAGTAGAAATCTAAAGATAATGCACCTACATATGAATATTTTAATGTGATATTCGTGCTTTTGCCCTATTTTCTCCCAGAAATGAGCAACTTTAAGATTGTTGGCAATTTGTTCGCTGTGTCTTAACGTGGAACATGTATATTCTCTGATACTTAGTCGTGTTTGTTTACACGACATTTGGAGATATTACTAGTAGTAGTCATAGTGGGTGTTGTTCACAAATAGTACTTACATTGTTATGGTAGGAATTTTAACCCCTTCCATACGGTGCCATCTACGTAGGGGGCATGAGGAGCAAGTGGATAAGCGAGGCTGCCATATCAGTGTCTTGATTATATTTATTGTAGTTGTCCCTGCATAATGACATACTCTCTAAACTGTCTTCATCACATTTTCTATGGTTATCAAAATTCACGGGTGAAAGAGAGAACGATCGATATAAGCGGTGACTATTTTTTATGATGCGAGTATTATGACGAAACATCGTACGTCTGGCAGCTAATGCTGCCTGCGACATTTTGGCCCGTAGTGAAATGGTTAAGATGTTGGACAGCCTATGCTATGCCTATTACATAGCCAGCTAAGACTAGGATAGCAAGTATATGAAATAACTATTAATAATATGGTCAGTATTCCATGTCATGGACTATGTCCATGACCATAAGCAGTCTCAAGACTATTAGAGGTCTAGAGACAAGCCTTAAATTTTCTTCTGGGTTTCATGATGATATATAATAAGACATAAGCTGTTGAAATAAGGATGTTTATTCAGATTATCATGATAGAGATAACATTATTAAACAGAATTCCTTTGAAAGTAAAAATACTTTATACTTCTATTTCAGTAAATTGGTGTAAAAAATAATTCACCGATATCAATGTAAATTTAAGTTAGGTCTTAGGATAGTTGCAGTACTGACTGGTTAGTGTGCTGAGAGGCAATCTAAGGGAAAGGGCTAAGGCATCTATATATGCACTTTTTAATGTAATAGTAGAGTTCTTTTAGCTGCGCATACATTACACTAATGGAACATGTTACATGATAGGTGTTAGTAAGAATACTATAAAAGGAAGACCCTACATTGTTTTTTTACATGCTCAGGTGATTTGTTGACCCATAAAACCTTTCCATGCCAGGTTGCATGTCAACTGGGACAGGGGTTTGGATTTTATGGATGATTATCTCTAAATTGACAATAGATGCCATGGCAAAATGATAGGTGTTAGTAAGAATACTATAAAAGGAAGGTCCTACATTGTTTTTGACATGCTCAGGTGATTTGTTGACCCATAAAACTTTCATATGCCATGTTGCATGTCAATTGGGCCAGGGATTTGGAATTTATGGATGATTATCTCTAAATTGACAATAGTTGCCAAAGCAACATGATAGGTGTTAGTAAGAATACTATAAAAGGAAGGTCGTACATTTTTTTCTGACATGCTCAGGTGATTTGTTCACCCATAAAACCATCAAAGCCAAGTTGCATGTCAATTGGGCCAGAGGTTTGGATTTTAAGATTATATTTAAATTGACAATAGTAGCCATGACAACATGATGGGTGTTAGTAAGAATAGTATAAAAGGAAGGTCTACATTGTTTTTGACATGCTCGGGTGATTTGTTAACCCATAAAACCTTCTTATGCCAAGTTGCATATCAATTGGGCCAGAGGTTTGGATTTTATGGATCTCTAAATTGACAATAGTTGCCATGGCAACATGATTGGTGTTAGTAAGAATAGTACAAAAGGAAGGTCCTGCATTGTTTTTGACATGCTCAGATTTGTTGATCATAAAACCTTTACATGCCAAGTTGCATGTCAATTGGGCGTGGGGTTTGGATTTTACTAATGATCATCTCTAAATTAACAACTTGATAGTTGCCATGAAAAGGAAATTTGATATGATGGAGATGTACCACATTGTTTTTGACATGCTCGGGTAATTTGTTGACCCATAAAATGCAAATATTCCAAATTTCAATAAAATTGGACCAGTGGTTTAGAGTTTTGTGTGTATTTCTTTACCAAAATCTTTACATATTACCACCCTTAATTCTAACCTTTTGTTATAGTAAAGTCTAGCCAAAATTTTGGGATTAAAAAAAAAATAATAATAATAATAATAATAATAATAATAATAATAATAATTGTATCTCCCTTATTTTTCAAGGATGAAGTGAAGGCAGTTGTTAAGATGATGAAAGCAGGTAAGGCACCTGGTCTGGATAGATTTCATGCAGAGTGTCTAAAAAAAGGAGGTACAGTGACTGGCTGGTGAGGTTATTTAATGTTTGCTGGAGAGAGGGTAGTGCCGGAGGACTGGAGGAGTGCCTGTATAGTTCCACTTTACAAGGAAAAAGGGGACAAGTGTGAACGTAGTAGTTTCAGAGGGATTAGCTTGTTAAGTGTAGTTGGGAAGGCTTATGGGAGGATCTTGATTGAGAGGATTAGGAGAGGAACAGAGGGAGTAATTGGTGAGGAGCAGTGTGGATTTAGGACGGGTAGAGGTTGTGTAGATCAGATCTTTGTGGTAAGACAGATATGTGAGAAAGCAATAGGAAAGGGGAAGGATATTTTTTGGGCCTTTATGGACCTGGAAAAGGCTTACAACAAGGTAGACAGAAAGGCACTGTGGGAGGTTTTGTGGATATACGGGATAGGAGGAAAGCTTCTAGGAGCTGTCAAGAGTTATTACATGAGTAGTAGAACTTGTGTTAGGATTAGAAATGGAGAGAGTGGTTCGAGGTAAAGGTGGGATTTCATCAAGGATGCGTTATGTCGCCCTGGCTGTTCAACTTATACATGGATGGGGTAGTGCGAGAGGTAAATGCAAGGGTAGTGGGTCAGGGATTGGAGATGGTTAAAGAAAATGGAGAAAAGTGGGAGGTGAGCCAGCTGTTGTTTGCAGACAACACTGCGCTTGTGGCAGGATCGGAGGAGAGATTGAGGAAGTTGGTGACAGAGTTTGGGAGAGTGTGTGATAGAAGAAAGCTGAAGATAAATGTGGGTAAAAGTAAGGTGATGAGATGTACAAGGGGTGAAAGTGGCAGTAGTCTGGAAGTGAGTATTAAGGGAGAGCGATTGGAGGAAGTGGATAATTTTAGATACTTGGGTGCAAATGTGGCAGGAAAAGGTGGAGTGAAGGTGGAGGTAGAATGTAGAGTGAGAGAAGCGAGTAAATGCCTTGGTGGATTAAAGAGTGTAATGAGGAATAGACATTTGGGAATGGATGCTAAGAGGAGACTATATGAAGGAGTGATTGTGCCAACAGCACTGTATGGGGCAGAAACATGGAACATAAGAGAGGAAGAGAGGAGTTTGAATGTGTTAGAGATGAGGTGTCTGAAAAGTATGATGGGGGTTACTAGGTTGGATAGAGTGAGAAATGAGGAGGTGAGGAGGAGAACAGGGGTGGAAAGGGGGTTGGGAGATAGGGTTGATGAAAGAATATTAGGATGGTTTGGACACATGGAAAGAATGAGTGAAGAAAGACTAGTAAAAAAGGTATGGAAGGCAGATGTGGAGGAAGTGAACATGAAGGGACGTCCTAGGATGAGGTGGATGGATGGGGTGAAGGGGGCTTTGGGGAAGAGGGGAATGTCTGTTGAGGAAGGACGGGAGAGAACAGAAGACGAGTGAATGGAGAATGGTTGTATATGGATGATGTTGTGATGCATGAGGTGGAATAGGGGTGAGGTAGTATGTGTGAGCAAATTTTGACGCAGCCCAAAGGGATTTCTCCCCGTCTTCTCCTTTACGCATGGGGGGACGGAGAGGGGGGGTCGCCAATTTAATGAAGCGGCCTTGCTGTGGATGTGCTGTGTCTTGCGATACTGCTTTCTGACCCAGGGCAGAGGACAAGGTACAGGGATGACCCGTCATCCAGGAGGTGCTAAGGAACACAAAGGAAGAACAAACAACAGCAGGCCTACTGGCCCTAACGAGGCTGTTTGTGTTAACTAAACTACACTACAGTTAAGGAAACAGGGCAACTAGGCGATAGAAGATGAACTAACACTACTCCTATCACTATCCTATCCAATTAATCCAATTGTGATTAAATGTCTGGTTGTCATATCTTTTATTACAAAGGATAATATTTTATCTGCGGATTAGATTCCAAGTATTTGTCTAAGCGAATTTTAAATGTTGTTATCGTGTTACTTTCGACGACAGTGGGAGGTAACAAATTCCACACGTTAACAACCCGGTTAACCCCTTCCATACGGTGCCGCACACGTAGGCGTCATGAGGAGCAAGTGGATTCGTGACGCTGCCATATCGGCGTCTTGATTATATTTATTGTAGTCGCCCCTGTGTTTTTACATTCTCCCTAATCTGCTCTTAATCCCATTCTCTGTGGTTTTCAAAATTCACGGGTGAAAGAGAGAACGATCGATATAAGCCGTGACTATATTTTATAATAGTATTATTACGACACGTCGTACTGCTGGCATTGGCTGCTGCCCGCGAGATTTAAGTCCCGTAGTGAAGTGGTTAAAGAAGAAATGCTTACTTTCGTTCGTAGAGAATCTTTTGCCAATTACTTTGAAATCGTGGCACCTTCTTGTATTTGATTGGTCTAATAAGAAGTAATCTTTGACATTAATGTTGTCAAAGCCTTTCAACATTTTAAAAACCTCAATCAAATCTCCTCGCATTCTTCTTTTTGAGAGGGAAAATGAGTTTAGATTTTTTAGTCTTTCTTTTCTCAGCCTTGGTATCATTTTGGTCACTCTCCGTTGTACTCTTTCTAGTTTGTTAATATCTTTCTGGTAGTATGGGGACCAAAATTGTACACAGTATTCTAGATGGAGACGAACCAAGGAGTTATAGAGGTTTAGCAATATTTTTTCTGATTTATTTTTGAAGATTCTTCCGATGAAGCCAACTAATTTGTTTGCTGTTTTAATAACTTCTGAGCAATGTTGACTTGGTTTCAAATCATTTGATATTAAAACTCCTAGATCTTTTTCTTTAGTTACTGAATCCAGTATTTCGCCATTCATTTGGTATTGGATGTGATCATTGTTACCTCCAATGTGCATAACTTTACATTTGTTAACGTTAAATTTCATTTGCCACTTGCTAGCCCATCTTGATAATTTATCTAGATCGGATTATAGAGTTTCTTTCTCTTTGGTGGTTGTTACTTTACCGGCAATTTTTGTGTCATCAGCAAATTTTGATACTTTGCAGAGGAGGCCGTCATCTAGATCATTTATATATATTAAGAACAAGACGGGTCCCAAAACTGATCCTTGCAGTATGCCACTTTTAACGTCGAGCCAGCTAGATGATGCCCCGTTAATTATGACCCTCTGTTTCCGCTCTGAGAGCCAATCTTTAATCCAGTTGTGGATATTACCAGAAATGCTGTGCATTTTTAATTTGTCGAGCCAGCTAGATGATGCCCCGTTAATTACGACCCTCTGTTTCCGCTCTGAGAGCCAATCTTTAATCCAGTTGTGGATATTACCAGAAATGCTGTGCATTTTTAATTTGTCGAGCAATCGTTTGTGGGGGACTTTATCGAATGCCTTCTGAAAATCTAGATAGATTATATCAACAGATCTACATTCTTCGTATTTGTTAAAGACGTCATGAAAGAAGTCAAGGAGATTAGTTAGACATGAGCGTTTGCTACGGAAGCCATGTTGTGAATCTTTCATAATCTTATTTTCTTCTAAAAAATTTACTACGCTGTCACGGATAATTGTCTCTAGCAGTTTGCACACAATCAAAGTTAGGCTAATCGGTCTATAGTTTCCTGGTTGTGATTTGTCCCCTTTTTTGAATATTGGTGTTACGTTAGCACATTTCCAATCTGATGGGACTTTACCGAGTGCTAATGATCTGTTGAAGAGGATGCTCAAGGGTTTACCGATTTGATTTTTGACTTCTTGCAGAATTTTAGGTGAAATTTTGTCAGGTCCCGGGGCTTTATTCATTTTGAGCTTATCAATCACTTGTACGACATCCCTTTCTGTAATTATGAGTTGATTTAAAACGTTTTGGCACATTTTATGTTCTGGTGGCTGATACACTGAGCAATCTTCGTCTGTGAAGACGGATGCAAAAAAATTATTAAGGATTGAGGCCATCTCATTTTCATCATCCGTATGTTTTCCTTCATCGTCATTTAATGGTCCAATGCTGCAGGTAAGTGTTTTCTTCTTATTCGCATAACTATAGAATTCTTTAGGGTTCGACTTGCTTGCCTTAGCAATATACTCTTCAAGATCTTTCTTACTACGCTTTATCAGTGTTTTTGTTTCGCGGCGAATTCTGTCTAGTGTTAGTTTATCGTCTTGGCTTTTAGTTGACAAATACTTTTTGTACACACTCTTTTTACGAGAGAGGTTGTTACTAATTTCCCTATTCCACCACTTTGGTTTATTTGTTGCCGGACGTCTCTCACGATAGGGAACACAGAGATTTACAGCATTGTTTAGGTCCTTGATGAAGTTTTCCCACGCTTTATCAATATCAGTCTCGTTCGAAGTTGTACTCCAGTCTAAGTTTTCTAGTAATGATCGAAGTCTATTGAAATTAGCTCTACGGAAGTCGGGTACTTTTTCTTTGCTGGTCTTAGATAAATTGGCTTCCATTTTAATTTTGAATGTGATGGTACGATGATCACTAGTGCTGAATAATGGGCCTACATTTACTTCGTTTACAAGATTTTCTGTTGTAGAGAATATTAGGTCAAGGATGTTATCTCCTCGGGTAGGGCTGTTTACGCTTTGGTGGAGGCCACTTTCCAGTAAGTTACTATACAAGTCTCGTCCTGTATGCGAACTCAAATCTTCACTCCATCTCTTCACCGGTAAGTTAAAGTCTCCCATGATGACTGTCTCGCAGCGTTGGTTAGTTTCTACGATTAGATCGAATAATTTTTCGTCATTTACTAGTAGCTGACCCGGTGGTCTATAAACAAGTCCAATTATTACTTTAGATTTACTGCAATTGGTTCTTATTTCAACAAACAATATATCAACATTTGTCACTGTGCTAAGATGAGAGGGAGGGTGGAGGGGTGTGGAGTGTATTCAGGGATGGAATGGGTGGGAATGATTTTATGCATTTTCCTTTTTGGCTACCTCCCTTGTAAGGGGGAAAAAGCCTTGGTATATGTATGTATTTAAATTTTTTAAAAAGTATTTTGTTTCTAATGAAATTGTCTTTCATGTGCGACAAGAATTTAAGGAATAATTTTTTTTTTTTTGTGCCCATACCTACCCACTGCTACCATAGGAATTCTTAAGTACCATATTTTATGGCTTGCAAGATGCTGCATCTTGGATGATGCACCCTAATATTTGAAAGAAATTTCTAAGGGAAAAAAAAAAAAAAAAGTCATTCTCATACAAGAACACATTCACCATATACTCAACCACTGAACACAAAAACATAAGCAAGGACGACACGTATTGGACGTATTGTTTACATTACAAAATCACTTGTCCGATTTTGTTTGTATGGCGATGATACTGGTTGGTGATTAGTAAATATACTATACATTTTTCATTGTCCAAGGGTGGTTTTATTTTCATAAAAATAAGATAAAAATTTAAAAAATATGGATGTAGATATATAAAACTCCACTGCCGAATCATTTTTTCGGTAGGCGGTGGTCCAAAGTGTCTTTCTGCTGCTCTTTTACAGTGTTCTTTGGCATATCGTACAACTTGTAGCTTGTATGCAATAGTATAACTAAACCGTTTTGATGAACTAGCCATGGGTGATAATTTCCAGGACAAAAAATCTTATGACATGTGTGATAGCCTGGTGGTAACTGATAAAGGCACCTGGCATTTGCATGCAATCGTGTGTATATGTGTATTGCTATGAGATGAGGGAACGGCCCGTTTTCTCCACACGCTGAGTAGGCTCCAGGGAGGATTATGGTATTGGAAATACTTGTAACAGCTAAATACTGAGTTTACATAATATAAAAGGTTGAATAAAATAGTACTTAAGCTAACATCATAGTGTAATGACTCAACATACAAATCCAGATTGTTATCGGCCAAGTGTCCAAGCTTACATGAGCCTGGGTGTTGCCTTGCAATACAACATTCGTCTTGGAAGACGCATTAGCATTTTTCAGGGTATTTTTTAGGAAAAAAAGTGCGTCTTGTAAGCCGTAAAATACGGTAGGTACACGTGAATCCGCAAGTGGCCCCACCATCGCGGATGTACTGTTTACATTACCATCTTTTGTGGCCCGTTGGAATTTGTTTAGCTTAATTTGAATGTTGAAGCCTTCAACGCATGCACATGATATTCAATTTTGTCTTATTGTTCTGCAAGTGTAAGCCCAATTCCTCAAAAGCATACAAATTTTCACCGATTTAAACATAAATTTGGTCATTAACCTTGGCAAATTAGTTTTCCAAGTAAAAATCTAAAGGGCAACTATATATAAATATTTTAATGTTATATTCATGTTTGTTAACCTTTATTGTCTCAGAAATGAGCAACTTAAGATTGTTGGAAATTTGCACAGCTGAGCATAAATGGGCAACATGTAGGCAGGTACACGTGAATCTGCGGTCAGCGCCACAATTGCAGATGTAATGATTACACTGCCATCTTTTTGTGACCCATTGGAATGGGTATGCATCAACTTGAATGCTTGTAGCATTCAGTGCATGTGCAGAATATCAAATTGTGTATGGCCATTAAAAAAAGATAATAATAATAAATAAAATAAATAAATAAACGCAAATTTGGCTATTAGCCTTTGCATATTAGTTTTTTGAGTAAAAGTTTAAAGATAAGGCACCTATATATGAATATTTTAATGTGACATTTGTATTTTTTAGCCTATTTCCTCCCGGCAACACAATTTTTTAAGATAGTTGGTAATGAGACAGCTGTGCCTAAATCATCAACATGTTCTCCAATACTTAGTCGTGTTTGGTAACACATGACATGTCATGAGATACTATGCGTAGCAGACATAAAGGGTGTTCTTCACAAATATTATTTACATTGTTATGGTAGGAATTTTAAGATGGACTGGTTATGCTATACCTATTACATAGCCAGCTATGGTTATGATTGCAAGTATATGAAATAACTATTAATAATATGGTCAGTATTCCATGTCATGGACCATGTCCATGACCATGAGAAGTCTCAAGACTAGTAGAAGTCTAGAGGCTAGATTTAAAATTTCCTCTTGGTTTCATGATGATAGCAGATATGAGCTGTTGAAATAAGGCTGTTTATTCACATTGCCATGATTATAGATAACATGATTAAATAAAATAACTCCTTTGAAAGTAAAAAGACTTTATTAATTTTTCTATTTCAGTAAATTGGAGTAAAAAATAATTCACCCATTTCAATGTAAATTTAAGTTAGGTCTTAGGATAGTTGCAGTACTGACTGGTTAGTGTACCGAGAGGCAATCTAAGGGTATGGGCTAAGGCACCTATATATGCACTTTTTAATGTGATGGTAGAGTTCTTCTGGCTGTGGATACATTACATTGCTAGAATATGTTACGTGATAGGTGTTAGTAAGAATAGTATAAAAGGAAGGTCCTACATTGTTTTTGACATGCTCAGGTGATTTGTTGACCCATAAAACCTTCACATGCCAAGTTGTATGTCAATTGGGCCAGGGATTTGGATTTTATGGATGATTATCTCTAAATTGACAATAGTTGCCATGGCAATATGATAAGTGTTAGTAAGAATAGTATAAAAGAAAGGTTATGCATTGTTTTTTAAATGCTCAGGTGATTTTTTGGCCCATAAAACCTTCACATGCTAAGTTGCGTGTCAATTGGGGCAGTGGTTTGAATTTCAATGATGATCATCTCTAAATTGACAACTTAATTGTTGCCATGAAAATGCAAATTTGGTATGATGCAGATGTCTCACTATGTTTTTACATGCTCAGGTGATTTTTTGACCCATAAAACTTTACCATGCCAAATTGCATGTCAATTGGGGCAGCGGTTTGGATTTTATGGATGATTATTTCTAAATTGACAATAGTTGCATTGCAGGCATTCATAGATTGGCTACAAATTAGGACAAGGGAATTGTATGAGAGGTACAAAGTAAAGAGAAAGGAAGTTAAGCATAAGATAAAGGAAGCAAAGAGGAGAGCATGACAGAAAAATTTGAAAGTAATAAAAAGATGTTTTGGAAGGAAATTAAAAGAGGTAGAGGAGGCGAATCAAGTAGAGATGAAAAGGTAAAAGGTGCAGATGGAGAGATGATAATGGAAGAGAAGGCAGTGAGAGGAAGATGGGCAGAGTATCTTAGGGAGTTGCTAAATGTGAAGGAGGATAGGGAGGGAAAGGTAGTTGCAGTGGGAAGCGCTAAGAAAATGAGAATGATGAGTGAGGAAAATGGAGGAGAAATAGGGAAGGATGAAGTGAAAGCAGCTGTTAAGATGATGACAGCAGGTAAGGCACCTGGGTTGGATGGATGCCATGCAGAATGTCTGAAGAAAGGAGGTACAGTGATGGTGGACTGGCTGGTGAGGTTATTTAATGTTTGTTTAAGAGAGGGTAGAGTGCCAGAGGACTGGAGTAGTGCCTGTATAGTTCCGCTTTACAAAGGAAAGGGGGACAAGTGTGAATGTAGTAGTTACAGAGGGATCAGCTTGTTGAGTGTAGTTGGGAAGGCTTATGGGAGGGTCTTGATTGAGAGGATTAGTAGAGGAACAGATTGTTGTTGTTGTTGTTGTTGTTGTCGTTCCCTAGACTGTCTGTCCGAGCAGTCCCGTCTCCCCAAGGAAGGCCACAGCCGAAACTGGGTTTTCCCACAAATCCTTTATAGAGTGTATGTTGTGTTGTTTGCGTGCATGATTGTGTATAATGCAGTCTTCCATTATGTGTTGTATGGTATGGGGTGAAGTGTTACATCCTGGGCAGCTGTTCACAACACGGTCGTCCAGCCTCTTCTGGTAGCTTAGAAGTGCTGGGTGGTGACCGCATCGCAGTCTGGCCAAGTGGACTCTGTCCTTACGTGGGAGAGAGGATTCAGAAGGGTGGATATCAGGGGGTCTGGCATGTAGCAGTGTGTTGTCTTTCAGTGTGTTAATGGAGCGGTGAGTGATATGATTATGAATATGTTTCCGGAGGCTGGTATTTGGTGGTTGTGGAGGAAGAGAAGAGAGTATCTGTGTGTAATAAAGGTCTATGGGTGTAGTTTTAATGTTTCTTGGTGTGTGTGGGTGTTCTGCTATGTAGTGTAGTGGGTGTGATGTGTTTGTGGTGGCTGCAGCAAGTGTTTGTGTGCCTCTCATGTCGAGGTGGTCCTTGACTTTGAGGACTTTTGTTTCATGGTGTAAATGGTCTGTAGGTGATGTATTTGTGCAGCCTGTAATTGTTTTTAGGGCTTTGTTTTGTATGATTTGAAGGGTGTTGTGGTGTGTCTCACTGAGATTAGGAGCCCATGCAGGACTCGCATAATTCATCACTGAGCGTATGCATTGTTTGTATATTGTTATATTAGTTTCTTTGTTTTGTCCAAATGTTGTTCCAGTGATTGACTTGAGTGCGTTAAGTCTAGGTGTGCATTTGTTTTTTATGTTTGTGAGGTGTTGTTTGAAAGACATGGATGTATCGTATGTTACACCAAGAATTTTCGGTGTGTTTGTGTGTGGTATTAGAGTGTTGTTGATGTAGAGATGAGGTATGTATTTGTGTTCTTTTGTCCAGTTGGTGAGAAGTGTTGCTGTAGATTTGGTTGGAGCTATTTTGAGTCTGTTTGTGATGAACCATGTGTTGAGTGTGTCAAGGTAAGGCTGGATTATTTCTGCAGCTTTGTCTGTGTTACGATGTGTGCATGTGATTGTTATGTCGTCTGCGTAGGAAGAGATTTGTATTTCTGAGGTGTCTGGCGTGGGTAAGTCATGCATGTATAGATTAAATAATGTGGGGGATAGAACTGAGCCCTGTGGTACTCCGTTCTTAATGTTTCTGATGTGCGATGATTGGCCATTATATGACACATGAGCATTCCTGCCTGCCAGATAATTGGCCAGCCATCTTTTGGTGTTATTGTGCATGTCTGTGTTATATATTTTATTTGTTAGGTTGTGGCGGGGGATAGCATCAAAAGCTTTACTAATGTCCAATGTTATAAGAAGTGTTCTGTGGTGGGGCCTATCTGAATTGATGCCATCTAAAATTCTTTGTGTGAGGTTTGTCAGAAGTGTTTGTGGAGTGTAGTGGCCTAAAACCGTGTTGTGAGTCAGCAAGGGGAATATATGGTGTGACAAGTTTAAGTATTAGGCGTTCAATGACTTTAGAGGGGGTGCAGAGAAGTGTGATTGGGCGGTGCGATGTTGGGATTGTTGGGTCTTTGTTCGGTTTTGGAATGGTGATTATTTTACCATGCTTCCAGATGTCGGGTATAGTGTTGTGTGAATAGCTGTAGTTTGCAATGTTTGTGAGTGCGTGTATACCTTGTGGTCCAATGTGTTTTAGGTGGATGTTGCTTATGTTATCAGGGCCACAGGCAGATGAGTGCTTGAGACTATGCATTATGAGTTTTGTCTGACTGTCTATGAAGAGTGTATAGTCTGAGTCTGTGGGAAAGTCTTTCTTACGTCGAATGGTGCGTCGGTCGTCAGGGTGAGATGTAAGATGGCTCGTCTGTGCGAAATGACGTATGAGTGCGTTTGCTTGTTGTCTGTTTGAGGGTAGATTATCTGTTGTTGTGATTATTGCTGCGTGAGAGCGTGTAGTGTTAGTGTTGGATAGTGTAATGCTGTTGAGTGTTTTGTACAATTTGCTGGTGTTTGTTTTGTGATCAAGTGTATTGATAAAGTTTTGCCAATTTTGTGTTTTTTGTTCATGTATTTTATTGGCAATCACAGTGTTTAGTGTTTGTATTTGGTCTGCTATGTTTTGAGGGATAGGTGTGGGGGTATCGTGTTTAAGTGTGTCACGTTGTCTGATGAGGCCTTGGATTTCTGGTGTGAAGTTGGGGTTGTGTGATTTTCTGTTGCCTCTAGGGATGTATCTCTTGTCTGCGTTTTGTATGATTGTATTAAAAGCGTGCACAGCATTGTTTATGTTTGTGATTGGTGTACTGTTATGTGTTTCAAAATGTTGTTCTGTCTCTTCATTAAAGGCTTCCCAGTTAGCTCTCTTGTAATTGGTGTAAGTGTGTCTGTGGCCAGCTGGGGTGCATCTTGTTTTGGTGGTGATGATGATTGGAAGGTGGTCAGAACCAAGGGCTCCGACCACTCTCCATGATGTTGTTGGGGTTAGGCAGGGGGAGCAAAAGGTGATATCAGGTGAGGAGGGAGTGTAGAGGGCTTGGTATGGGATATGTGTATGATTATGCATGTTGTTCATGATAGTCAATGAGTCGAATTGAGTCTGTATATCAAGCCCTCTGTCTGTGTCAGGGTTGTCGACAAACCAGGCAGACGACTTGGCGTTGAAGTCACCACCCATGATCAGGTTGGGGATTGAGGTTAGTTGGCTGAGTTGAGGTCTGAAGGTGTTTGGAACTGTGGGGGATGATTGGGGGGAATGTACATGTTAACTATTGTTAGTGTTGAATTGTTGCCTGTGCGGATACGAATGGATTGGGTTTCAGTTGTGTTATCTGTGGTAGGGAGGAGAATTTTGGTTGTGGCACTTGTGTCCACAAAACAGATGGAATGGTGGATCAGGGTGATGAGTCCACCGCCATTGCCGTCAGTCCGGTCTTGTCTGATGGTGGTGTAATTATGAAATGATGGTGTTTTGTGTGAGTGTCTTAATTTTGTTTCTTGTAGAATTGCAATGTGTATGTTGTGTTGTTTGAGAAAGTGTTCAAGTTCATGTTTTTTAGTGTTAATACCGTCAATGTTGTGTTGTAATATGTTGATGTTGTGTGTTTTGTATGTGTTGTATGTTGCCGTTTGGGGTTGAGGTTGGGGTGGTAGTGGGGAAGGTGTAGGATCTGGGTCAGAGGGGGGGAAAGGAGAGATCGGGGACAAAGGAAGGGGAGTACTAATCGGGGGTAAGGGCAAAGGGAAATTGGGAGTGGGTAAGGGTGTTGGCTGTGGTTGGGGAGGTGGGATTGGGGTTACTGGAGGGCAGGTAGAACATGTCCAAGTGTTTGTGTATTGGTTTGTGTCAGCAAGTGTTGTACAAGTGAGGTGGGCCCAGTTTTTGCACATATTGCACTGAACTGAGCCCTTTGTCTGTCTGCTCGAAGTAATGGGTTTAGAGCATGTTGGGCATGTGTATTTTGTGGTGGGCCCAGGATTGCTCTCTACATCTCCGGCTAAAAGTAGAAGAGGGGTGATCGCCGGAAAATGACCCCTCAGTGCAGAAAAAACGTAACATTGTGTGTTGGAAAAAAAAGGATTGTGGTACTCCCCCAGGTAGGCGTAGCTCCTCCTTGGGGATCGGTGCCATCTGCGTAGAGCTGATGGCCAGGGGTAGTTGCTGCTGATTGGCCCCCAACTCTTGGGGTTGGGGGGTGGTCCCACGACGTAGACGTTGCAGCTCCAGGAACAGAGGGAGTAATTGGTGAGGAACAGTGTGGTTTTAGGACAGGTAGGGGATGTGTAGAAAAGATTTTTGTGGTAAGACAGATATGTGAGAAAGCTATAGGAAAAGGTAAGGATATTTTTGGGGCTTTTATGGATCTAGAAAAGGCTTATGACAGGGTAGACAGGAAGGCACTGTGGGAGGTACTGCAGATATATGGGATAGGAGGAAAGCTGTTAAGAGCAGTCAAGAGTTTTTATGAGAGTAGTAGAGCTTGTGTTAGGATTAGAAATGGAGAGAGTGAATGGTTTGAGGTAAAGGTGGGACTTCGTCAGGGGGGTGTTATGTCGCCCTGGCTGTTCAATCTTTACATGGATGGGGTGGTGCGAGAGGTGAATGCAAGGGTAGTGGGTCGGGGGTTGGAGATGATTAAAGAAAATGGAGAAAAGTGGGAGGTGAGCCAGGTGTTGTTTGCTGACGACACTGTGCTTGTAGCAGGATCAGAGGAGGGATTGAGGAAGTTAGTGACAGAGTTTGAGAAGGTGTGTGAAAGATGGAAGCTGAAGATAAATGTGGGCAAAAGTAAGGTGATGAGATGTACAAGGGGAGAGAGTGACAGCAGGCTTGAAGTGAGCATTAAGGGTGAGAAATTGGAGGAAGTGGATAGTTTCAGATACTTGGGTGCGAATGTGACAGGAAAGGGAGGAGTGGGGGTGGAGGTAGAATGTAGATTGAGAGAAGCGAGTAAATGCCTTGGTGGGTTAAAAAGTGTAATGAGAAATAGACATCTGGGAATGGATGCTAAGAAGAGATTGTATGAAGGAGTGATTGTGCCAACAGCAATGTACGGGGCAGAAACATGGAACATGGGAGAGGAAGAGAGGAGTTTGAATGTGTTTGAGATGAAATGTCTGAGAAGTATGATAGGGGTTACTAGGCTAGATAGAGTGAGAAATGAGGAGGTGAGGAGGAGAACAGGGGTGGAGAGGGAGTTGGGAGATAGGGTGGATGAAAGAGTATTAGGATGGTTTGGACACATGGAAAGAATGAGTGAAGAAAGATTAGTAAAAGGAGTGTGGAAGGCAGAGGTGGAAGGAGTGAATATGAAGGGGCGTACTAGGATGAGATGGATGGATGGGGTGAAAGTGGCTTTACAAAAGAGAGGAATGTCTGGAGAGGACAGAAGATAGGGGTGAATGGAGAAGGGTTGTGTATAGATGATGCTGTGATGCATGAGGGGGAGTGGGTGGGGGATGGGGGGTGAGTAAGCATGCATGAAAAAAATTTTTACACACCCCGAAGGGCTTTCTCCCCATCTTCTCCTTTCCTGCATGAGGGGATGGAGGGGGGGGGGGGGTCGCTGAACTTATGAAGCGGCCTTGCTGTGGATGTGCTGTGTCTTGTGACACTGCTTCTGACCCAGGGCAGTGGAGAGGATGCAGGGATGACCCGTCATCCAGGAGGTGCCAAGATAGGAGGGAGGGAGGAGGGGTGGAATATATGGGAAATGAAATGGGTGGGAGTGATTTCTATGCCTTTTTCTTTTTGGCTACCCCTTGTGTAAGGGGGAAAAGCCTTTGGTATACTCGTACGTATGTATGACAATAGTTGCCATGGCAACATGATAGGTGTTAGTAAGAATAGTATAAAAGGATGATCCTACATTGTTTTTGACATGCTCAGGTGATTTGTTCCCCCATAAAACCATTTTGTATGCCAAATGGGCCAGGGGTTTGGATTTTATGGATGATTATCTCTAAATTGACAATAGTTCCCATAGCAACATGATAGGTGTTAGTAAGAATAGTATAAAAGGAAGGTCCTACATTGTTTTTGACATGCTCAGATGATTTGTTGACCCATAAAACCTTCACATGCCAAGTTGCATGTCAATTGGGACTGGGGTTTGGATTTTGTGGATGATTATCTCTAAACTGACAATAATTGCCATGGCAATGTGAAAGGTGTTGTAAGAATAGTATAAAAGGAAGGTCCTACATTATTTTTGACATGCTCAGGTAATTTGTTGACCCATAAAACCTTCACATGCCAAGTTGCATATCAATTGGGGCAGCAGTTTGAGTTTTACTGATGATCACCTCTAAATTGACAACTTGATAGTTGCCATGAAAATGCAAATTTTGTATGATAGAGATGTTCCACATTGTTTTTGACATACTTAGGTGATTTGTTGATCCATAAAACCCAAGTACTCCAAATTTCAATAAAATTGGACCATTGTGTGTATTTCTTTACCAAAATCTTTACAAATTACCACCTTTATCACACTTTGTTATTGTAAAATCTACAAAAAAAAAAAAGTATTTCCCTTATTTTTCAAGCTATTTAAAAAAAAATTAAAAAGTTTTTTGTTTCTGATGAAATGGTCTTTCATATGCAACATGAATTTAAGGGTTATTATTTTTTTTTGTGCTCGTATTATTGTGATCTATTATATCACTGAATTCATTGAAATACCAATAGTACAAGACTTGTTCAGTGAATCAGTTTGAGTTATGTAAAAATGTAGAAGGTAGCTAGGTCAATCACCGCTAGAGGTGCCACCGTCTATGACATTCGCCAATAGTGCATCATTTTATGCGCACGCCATTCAAATGGCCAAATTTACATATCACAGGAAATTTAATTCATAAAAATGTCACGTGAGTATATTTACAATGATCATAGTAAATTTCAAACAATCACATCATCAGTTACATGTTGGTACATAAAAACATAAGATAAACATGGCAGCCTGCACTCAGCAGTAAATTGAAAATGAATTTTTTTTTATGTTTCAATGTAAAAAATGAGCTAAAAACTCCATTAAGTGGGCAACAGACCCAAATAAACGAAAACTACTAGTCTCACAGATTATTCTAATACCAAAACCAGGGCAGGGTATTACGGGAGAGCTGAGAAATCATAGGTACAAATTAGTATTTTTCCTATCAGGTCGGATTATCGGATAACAACACTAATCGGCGACCAAACCCAAACAATGATGGTTTTTGCTTAAATGCACAATTTTATATAAAAATTTAGCATATGGTTGCATTGTTTGACCTATTTTCTTTAAAATGTGTAATTTCCATGTAATTTGATTAAAGACCATAGCTACGAATACCGTCCAGCCCGACATCTATGATCACTGGTGGTATGGATCAAACTTCACTCTATTTTCTTACTATTATGTTATTAGTGTTATAGACTGTATATAGTTGAATTATTTGAACTATTTTCTTTAAAATGTGTGATTTTTATGTAATTTGATCAAAGAGAAGTTACGTTTTTATCCTCTGTAATATTACCGACCACAACTACGATTCATCCGGCCCGCCATCTATGATCACTGATGGTATGGATCAAATTACACTCAATTAAGTTTCTTACTAATGTGTTATTAGTGTAATAGATTGCATATACATCTTATGGACTAGAAGAATGCAGAGCTGCTGATATGGGAACCAGACAAAATCCGCAGGAAGTGTTTAGAAGCAGCAATCATTCAAGGAACGAACACTATTGAACAAAACAGGGGCATGTTTAACATCTCGCCTCACATTATTCCCCTAATACCCATGGCCAGCAAAATATTAAATATCTAAACCACCCTTTGTGGACATTTCGTCCAGCATTCTCATCATTTCCCAGTGTCCAATCCCCCCCCCTTCTCCTCCTCCTCCTTCCCCCCCCTTTTCTCTCCCCGTTCCCTCCTTTCCCCTTATTTAATCTCCAGCATTTGTATCTCAACTTGTACTTGAAAAAGCTGTAATAAGCGAAACGTCGTACAAATAAAGGCTCCATCCTCATATGATGTTTATCTCGTCAGATTACATATAGTTGAATTATTTCAACTATTTTCCTTAAAATGTGTGATTTTCATGTAATTTGACGGTATTCGTAGCTCTGGTTGGTAATTTTGCAGAGGATAAAAACATAACTTCTCCTTGGTCAAATTACATGAAAATCACACATTTTAAAGAAAATAGTTTCAAATAATGCAACCATATGCTCATTTTTTTACAGTATTCGTAGCCGTGGTCGGTCATTTTGCAGAGGCTAAAACATAACTTCTGTTTAATCAAATTACATGAAAATCACATATTTTAAAGAAAATACTTCAAATAATTCAACTACATGCAATCTATTACACAATAACACAATAGTAAGAAACTTAATAGAGTGAAGTTTGATCCATACCACCAGTGATCATAGATGGTGGGCTGGACGAATCATAGCTGTGGTCGGTAATTTTTTCAGAGGATAAAAATGTAACTTCTCTTTGATCAAATTACATTAAAATCACACATTTTAAAGAAAATAGGTCGAATAATGCAACCATATGCTAATTTTTTATATAAAATTGTGCATTTCAGCAAAAACCGTCCTTATTTAGGTTTGGTTGGCTATTAGTGAGTCGGACGGTATCCATAGCTGTGGTCGGTAATTTTGCAGAGGATAAAAACGTAACTTCTCTTTGATCAAATTACATGGAAATCACAAATTTTAAAGAAAATAGGTCAAATAATGCAACCATGTGCTAATTTTGGACAGTTTCATCCAACCGATTTTCTTATGTGGCGCATGTGTTTCTGGTGAGATATGTTGTGTATTGATTGATGGTGTACATCATTTCCATCGCAAATGCGTAGTTTTCAAGTATTGAATACTTAAACTTATGCCTACATCTACCCAACAATCTTGGGGGACCTTTGGGAAATCAGGGTTTTTGGGTGGGGAGCATTAAATCGAGTAATGCGCCTTGCAAAACAGGTCTAAAATGAACAAGAACACAAAAAATATATGAAAATTCATAAATTAAACCTTTGATGGTGGCAGTGGTGGAGGCTGACGCGAGCGTAGCCATGTTATTGTTGGGCAGCGTTACCAATGATTTGCAAAATTTCTTGCTCTATCCACTACATTTAGCAAAGCCCACCACAACCCTCAACCTCTTCCTCATAAGGTAATGCTAATGCTATTATTGTGGTTTTTAATTTACGGCAAATATGGTTACCATTTAGTTTATTAGCTATTAGTTAATATATAAACATACATTTATACTAATAGTTATACTTTAACGAGAGCTCAAGTTATGTTACTAAGAGTGCTTTGGTGGGGGTTAGAGGGGTCTGGGGGGCAAAGACCCCAGCTAAGTTAGGTTAGGTTAGGTTAGATTATATTAGGTTAGGTTTGATTGAGGTTAGGTTAGGTTAGGTTAGGTTAGGTTAGGTTTGGCTAGTTTAGGTTAGGTTTGGTTTGGTTAGGTTGGGTTGGGTTTGGTTAGGTTAGATTTGGTTAGGTTAGGTTAGGTTAGGTTAGGTTAGAGTAGGTTGAGGTAGGCTGCACTACTTAGTGACAACTAGCAAGAACCAGCGACAACTAACAAGAACTAGCATCAACTGCATTAAACCAACAACTAATATTTTTGGGTATAAAATGCATCTTGCAATGATTTATGGTGTATTCAAACCTAATTTCATGCGATATACACAACCTAAATTTGATTTATTTGCCGATGAATTTAGCGTCAACTAATCTCAGTTGACGCTGGCGGCCATATTGCTCTGCCAGCACAGTTTGGTGTAAATTACCAATTCTGGATCGGCCCCGAGATTGGCAGCTCGATTTCTCACTTCATTATTTAGTAAAGTGCCTCAATGTCACCAGTCGCAATAATATCATGGAAGTTATTTATATTAACGCTTCACTTACACTGTATCATATTCTCACTAGTCTTATACCTGCACTTCTACTTCACTTGTATATTCAATTTACATCCTGCACCTGTTTATTTATGTAAGCTTATGAAGTTGATGCTAACCAAAATAAAAAATAAAAAATTATAAAATCCCTACTCAAATTTTTACAATTTTACTGATGCTAAAGTAAAATATTATATTCGGCCTAAAACGGCACCATTTTGATCATCAGGCAAATACCGAGTGCTGTTCAGATGCCAGTCATAATTAGTTCCTTAATTTAGCATTCAATTAGTGTCATTTTGATCTTGACTTTTTTACTGTTAATTAAGGATTGAATGATGATCAATTAGTACCATGTCAGGTGACTAGAATTCAGCTTTCTAGTCAGTATCTGTGACAGCAATTAACCACTATCACAATTCGTGCCAATCATGGTGTTGGCCTATACAGTAGAACCTCTACATACGAATTTAATTTGTTCCAGGACCTACTTCGTATGTTGAAATGGTCGTATGTTAAATAAAATATTCCCATAAGAATACACTGTAATTCGTTTAATTCGTCCCACAGCCCAAAAACCTAAGATAACTCCTTAATAAATACTGTATTGCAGATAATTACACATAGCAATAAAACAAATGCATTACTGTATATAAGAGAGATGTAAAAAAAAAAAAAAAATTATAAGGAAATAATCAATAAAAAGGGGTTTTTATTGTCACTTTACCTTAGAGACGGGCGAAAGGAGGTGTAGGATTGGCGATGCAGGAGACTGTAGGTGTGGGTAGAGAGGTGGTGACTGAGATACGTATCATAACTTAGGCTACTCTAACTTACACTAGGTGAACTTTAAACTAACTTAGCTTATATATGTGAGACTTCGACAACTTCATATGTTGGAAATTACTTCGGATGTAGAGTCAAATATTAGATCAAATTTCACTTCGTATGTTGGAAAATTTGTATGTTTAGGCAATCGTAAGTAGAGGTTCTACAGTATATACTTGGTGTATTCAAGGTCTGGTATCCAGTTTCTCAACTGTGATCAAGCGACAGAACGATCTGTAGCGAACGACGGCTATTTGTGATCTTTTGGGGCGAGATCATTTGATGATTGTTTGGCGATAAGTTGCGAAGGTGATCTGAAGGGCGAGATCAGTAGACAGAGCGATCTGTAATGAATGGTGATTATTGAGATCTTGGGATGAGATTAGTTATAGTTCGACTGGCGGTCAGTGGCGAATGGTGATCTGAAGGGGCAAGATCAATTGAGTAATCTGTGGTGATCAGTGGAAATTAAGGGGTGAGAGATAGTATTATGGCAAGTCGTGCCAAGAGAGCGAACATATGTGAAGCGGGACGCCCACACAAATGAACTCGCTGGGCTTGCGGCGTTTGTGGAATGGAAGCTGGTGCAGAGACGATCTTCTACATATCTTGTAGACAGTGGAATCCCCGGCGGTGCAAGGACCTAACTGTCGATGAGTTCAGGGCACTGGGTGAATAAAATGAAGGACCAAAGTGGAGCCATCAGTCCCTAATTTTATTTTATATCATTTCATATTTCGTTGAAAATGCACCAGACATCCCTTGGATGTGGATTGCAAATGCAGGCAGCAGGATGTAAACCACCTAACCATTGTTAGCCAGTCCCAAGTCTGGACAGTCCTTTTCACAATGGACTGAAGTGTGAGGGCATCACAGAGAAATAACAGGAACTAACAAAATAGTCATTCTTTATTGTAGTGCACAATTTTTTTTTTCAAATTAAAATTTGTTTATTACGCCTTAAAATACAATCGACTTCATAAGCTTACATAAATAAACAGGTGCAGGATGTAAATTAAATATATAAGTGAGGTAGAAGTGTAGGTATTAGACTAGTGAGAAAATAATATAAGTGAAACATTAATATAAATAACTTCCATGATATTATTGTCACTGGTGACATTCAGGCACTAAAATAAATAACGAAGTGAGAAATCGAGGTGCCAGTCTCAGGGCCGATCTATAGTTGGTAATTTACACCAACCCCTGTGCTGGCAGAGCAATATGGCCGCCAGTGTCAACTGAGATTAGTTGACGTGAATTCATCGGCAAATAAATCAAATTTAGGTCATGTATATCACATCAAATTAGGTTCAAATACATTATAAATCATTGCAAGATACATTTTATGCCCAAAAATATTAGTTGTCGGTTTAATTAGTGCAGTTGACGCTAGTTCTTGTTAGTTGTCGCTGGTTCTTGCTAGTTGTTAGCTAGGTCAACATGAAAATGGAATTCCTGATATTTGAGCTGAAGTAGTTCTCATGGGATGCAAAAAGTTGCTATGAGTATAATGCAATTTGAATTATCCATCTAGCTGCCCTTGTTCTCGAGATATTGCATTTTGAATGGAATTAAATCGGGCCTATTTTTTCCCCGGAAATCGGGACGAAATGTGCGGTCTGACTAATCGCCGATCAAACGTAAACAATGACGGTTTTTACTGACAGGCACAATTTTATATAAAAATTTAGCATATGGTTGCATTATTTGACCTATTTTCTTTAAGATGTGTGATTTCCATGTAATTTGATCATAGAATTACGTTTTTATCCTCTACAAAATTACCCACCACAGCTACGAATACCGTCAAATTACATGGAAATCACATTTTAAAGAAAATAGTTTGAATAATTCAACTATATGCAAGCTATTACACTAATAACACAATAGTAACAAACTTTATAGAGTAGTTTGATCCATACCACCAGTGATCATAGATAGCGGGCATAACGAATCGTAGCTGTGGTCCGTAATATTACGGAGGATAAAAACGTAACTTCTCTTTGATCAAATTACATGAAAATCACACATTTTAAAGAAAATAGTTCAAATAATTCAACTATAAGTCTATTACACTAATAACATAATAGTAAGAAACTTAATAGAGTGAAGTTTGATCCATACCACCAGTGATAGATAAGATGGCGGGATGGATGTTGATGTTGTTATCCGATAATCCGACCCGATAGAAAAAAAAACTAATTAAAACCACCGATTTCTCAGCTCTACCCTAACACGCTGCCTTTATTTTGGTATTAGAATAATCCGCGAGACTAGTACTTTTCCTTTATTTTAGTTAGTTGCCACAACTCTGAATTTATTTAGCTCATTTTTTACGCTGAAACAAACCAATTTTCGATTTACTGCTGAATGCAGGCCACCATGTTTATCTTTTGTTTTTATGTACCGACATGTAACTGATGATGTAATTGTTTGAAATTTACTACGATCGTAGTAAATACACTTGCATAACAATTGTATGAATGAAATATCCGGCGGTATGTAAATTTGGCTGTTTGCATGGCGTGCGCATAAAATGACGCGCTATTGTGTTCGTCATCGACGGTGGCGCCTCTGGTGGTGTTTGACCTACCTATAGTTGTTGCTAAGTAGTGTGACCGGATTGAGGTTAGGTTTGGTTTGGTTTGGTTAGGTTAGGTTAGTTGTACACAGACTCGGAACTCTCAGTCCTCTCGAAGCTTCATGAATTTATTCCCTAATTTAGGGTTAGCAACTCTTGCGTGGGCAGAGTGGGCTTCACTAAATGTAGTGGATAGTGAGAAATTTTGTGAATCGTTGGTAACGCTGCTCAATAATAACATGGCTACACTTGCGTCAGCCGCCATCAAAGGTATAACTTATGTATTTTCATATATTTGTTATGTGTTCTTGTTGATTTTAGACCTGTTTTGCAATGCGCATTACTCGTTTTAATGCTCCCCACCCAAAAAACCTGATTTCCCACAGGTCCCCCAAGATAGCTAGGTCAACATGAAAATGGAATTCCTGATATTTGAGCTGAAGTAGTTCTCATGGGATGCAAGAAGTCGCTATGAGTATAATGCAATTTGAATTATCCATCTAGCTGTCCTTGTTCTCGAGATATTGCATTTTGAATGGAATTAAATCGGGCCTATTTTTCCCTGGAAATCGGGCCGAAACGTGCGGTCTGATGAATCGCTGATCGAACATAAACAATGACGGTTTTTACTGACAGGCACAATTTTATATAAAAATTTAGCATATGGTTGCATTTTTTACCTATTTTCTTTACGATATGTGATTTCCATGTAACTTGATCAAAGAATTACGTTTTCATCCTCTGCAAAATTACCCACCACAGCTACGAATACCGTCAAATTACATGAAAATCACACATCTTAAAGAAAATAGTTTGAATAATTCAACTATATGCAAGCTATTACACTAATAACACAATAGTAAAAAACTTAATAGTGTAGTTTGATCCATACCACCAGTGATCATAGATAGCGGGCATAACGAATCGTAGCTGTGGTCCGTAATATTACGGAGGATAAAAACGTAACTTCTCTTTGATCAAATTACATGAAAATCACACATTTTAAAGAAAATAGTTCAAATAATTCAACTATAAGTCTATTACACTAATAACATAATAGTAAGAAACTTAATAGAATGAAGTTTGATCCATACCACCAGTGATAGATAAGATGGCGGGATGGATGTTGATGTTGTTATCCGATAATCCGACCCGATAGAAAAAAAACTAATTAAAACCTCCGATTTCTCAGCTCTACCATAACACGCTGCCTTTATTTTGGTATTAGAATAATCCGCGATACTAGTAGTTTTTCTTTCTTATGGTCAGTTGCCACAACCGTAAATATGTTAACTCATCTTTTACGTTGAAACATATACCAATTTTCGATTTACTGCTGAATGCAGGCCGCCATGTTTATCTTATGTTTTTTATTGACCGACAAGTAACTGATGATGTGAATGTTTGAAATTTACTACGATCGTAGTAAATACACTCACACAACATTTTTATTAATTAAATTTCCCGCGGTATATAAATTTGGCCGTTTGAATGGCGTACGCATAAAATGACGCGCTATTGTGCTCGTCATCGACGGTGGCGCCTCTGGTGGGGTTTGACCTACCTACCTACCCAAGATCATTGGAGAGATGTAGGCATAAGTTTAAATATTCATTACTTGAAAACTACACATTTGCGATGGAAATGATGTACACCATCAATCAATACACAACATATCTCACCAGTAACACATAAGCCACATAAAGAAATCATTGGTTGGGTGAAACTATAAAATAATAAATTGACCTTTGATTGCTGGTGTTTTTTTAGTTTCACAACAACTGAATGAGTCCACCTTGATTTGAGAACCCCTTTCTTAATAGACATATCTGGGCATGCAGCGAAAATCCTGAATTCATACAAATATGTTGTATGTAAATATTAACCGAGTAACCAAGAACATGTTCTATGGAAATCCCTGACGTTACTAATCCAACGTATGCCCGGTATTAAAACAAAATTTCCTTAAGTCTTACCTCCACCTTGTCTTCTATGGTTTGGAAAGTTTGTTTACAAGATATCTGATATATTTTTGGCGATAAAACTTATTACTTTAACTTCTAACGTATTTTTAAAAGTTTTCGTTTACTTGCGTCCGTAACGCTAGCACCGTTTATTTGGGTAAGCGAGAGTAAACATAAAACTAAGGGATCAGTTAGCATAGAAGAAGAAAAAATTAAACTGCTTAGTGTGAATATTACTGAGTATTTTTTTAATAATAATTTTAGTTTGTAATTATAGTTCAAGGTATACATAGTTATGCCCTTATTTCAACTTGTAATTTTCCAATTATATTCCAGCTGGAAATAATTTGATTCATAAGGCTATGATAATCCAATATTATTTTGCCTGTTTTGATTTATTAGATTTGATTTGTATATTCTTTTACCTGAAGCTTCATTTTACTACTAAGAAAAATTACGGGCTCACTACACCTCAAAATGGAAGTTTTTCTAGCATATTTTATTCAATTGTGATATATACATTTGGAACTATGCTCTGGGATCCTGTGTCTAAAACTCCACGTAACAAACTTGTTTCAGTTAAGTTTGTTTTAATTAAAAAGGTGCAGCCTACGCCTGTTTGTTTCTTCTACTTTTTCCAAGTTGACGCAAGTTATGAAAAGCTATATTTCCTCCCTCAAACAGATTGCCTCCTTTCTTTAATTTATTTATATATATGTTGACTTATGTTATCTCTTATTTGATAATTTACTTATTTATTTACCTATTCGGATATTGTTTATTTATTTATTTATTCAATTATTTGTTTATCCAATTATTTGTTTATCTATTCATTTATTCATGCACTTGTTTACTTATTTACTTATCTGTATATGTATTTATTAATAATTTTTGTATCTTCTCATATTTGTTTATCTATTGATATGGGCTGCTTACCATAGCCTACTAGGAATTCTCCATTTCTTTCCGCTCCAGAAAACGTTTAAGTGTGTCAGAGGTATATTCGCAACAGACTCCAGTAGTCATCATCAATTGGTGGCATACGCTAGGAAATGCGTTGTTTCACTCACACGCCGGCGCCAATCCCCCACGGACTCTCCAAGAAAGCTCCGATGTAGCCCTCTTCTCACTCTAAACAACTCTCAACATCAGAGAAACATGCCCATAGAGCTGGAGTTGACGTTCACGAATTATGTTGGTAACTGGCCCAGAGTCTCGCAATGCAGTCTCTGGTAGGTTAGGTTAAGTATTTAGTACCAAATACATCGAGAAGCCTCTTCAAGTCAGCATTCACTGTCCATTTCCTACAGCCGTACAGCAAGACAGGGAGCACAAGTGATCTGAAGATTCGAATCTTAGTCCTCCTGCATAGATAACGACAACTCCATATGCTCTGGTAAGTGAGTCCGTAACACAATGAGCAATGCCAATCCTTCGAAGAACTTCATGATGTCACGGCGAACCGCGACAGAAAAAAAAAAAAAATTGTAATATATATATATAGATCAACGTTTCTTCTGTTACAGATTGCCACACATTTTCTGGAGGGAGCAAGGATTATTCCGCTACTCCTTGACTGCCAATGACATAACCAAAGGATGAGGAGTTGTACTGTGCTGCCGGTTAGTCGTCTGGTAGAACATGGGACCTGTGGGTATGTGGGTCCTAGTCCAGCTTTCCATTCGTGGTTGAAAGGAAACACGCCGGTCATTGCTGCCTTTATTTCTCTCACATCAGTCTAAACGCTTCCCAAACCGAGGGAGGGAGGGAACTGAGAACTTGCGTCCCATTCGGTCTTCCAGACCGGTTCACTGGTTTCCGAGACTAGTTCTGGTTTCCCAGACTGGCTCCCTGTAAATTTACAGCTTATTCAGAAAAAATACCACATCAATGCGAAAATGGAGTAGGGTATCTGAAAGATTCGTGAGGCAGAAGAAATTCTTAGAAGACTAAAGCGAGGTAACATGAGGTTAATATGCCTCTTCCTGTAATATAACATAGGATAGGCCTCTTCAGAATTCTTTAAATTACCCTACTTAAGGTTTACAATTGATTTTAGGTTAGGCTATGGTAGGTTAGGTGTAGGCTAACCCCCTATACAGCAGCCATTTTGTGACACTTAATTACTAAAAATATATATATAAATGAGAACTTTTGGCACATTTTTACTTTTCCTACACAGAGTAACAGAGTTATGAGAACGAAAAGGATTATCCAAACACGTAGCAACAACACAAGGTATGGAGTTATTGCCAACATCCGAGTAACTTGCATTCCCCTTTTACGTCTCATTTCCTTTCTCTATATCGGACGTGGGATCTTTAAGTATGTTAATAACTGGTTCTGACTTTAACTCTTACCTTTTAAAAGGGATAATTTGACGAAGATATTAATAGCCTGGGTTGGCTGTCTTGAAGTGTTTACGTGACATCTCTCTCTCTCTCTTTCAGACCACGTGAGTCTGCAAATACATCGAAAACGTTTTTGATCCCTTCTTTCCGATAGAGAGTAGGCATATGTGACATAGTAACAATTTTACATGTGTTTGTTGACGAATACAGTCCTTTTTATGGATTTCATTATAATTAATTTTAATTATTACAATAGTAATTTAAAGATATTAGAGCTGGATGATGAATCAATTTCTAAGTACATCCAAAATTATTAGAAGGATAGCTTTTCACTCTGACAATGGCATGACCCTGTTATGCACAACACTACCAAAGTATTTTAAGCTTTCCAAGACTTCAATGCCTTCGCCACATGCTTGGGCAGACTGAACTGTGTCATCCAGTAAACCCTCAAACTCCTGGACTATGATCTTAGTCCAGGAGATCTAAAGTCCAAGCAGTCTCGCCTTCCTGTGAAGTGACTCGAGGGCTGCAACCAGGACCTCCAAAGACTCCGCAAGAAGGACAGCATCATCAGCAAATACAAGGTCAGTAACCTTAGTACTGCCAATAAATGCTCCACAATGGCATTAATCGACAGCTCTATCCAATAGCCAGTCCATGTACGTGTTGAAAAAAGCTGGGGCGAGGACATACCCGTGCCCCACTCTTGAATTAACAGGAAAAAACCTGGACGCGCCTCCTCCATGCTTTACTGCACTCTCTGTCCCAGAGTGTAAGCATCATTGCAAGAATCCTACGGATCCGCAGATCCCAGAACACTCCTTAATGCACCGAGTCAAAAGGCTTCTCGAGATCAACATAAGCTGCAAGATACCCCCGCTGAAACCCACGTCGGCGCTCCACAAGAATACGAAGCGCTAGGATCAGATCAGTTATTGACTTACTTGGTGTGAACCAAGAATGTTGAGGCCTCTGAAGCCTTAGCAGATGTGAAGGAACCAGTGTCAGCAGCAGATGGGCAAGCATCTTACCTGACACACTGAACAGTGTAATGCCACGGTGGATCAGGAACTGCCACCTGAAAATCATCGAGGGGAAGCTGTCCGCTTGGAGGGTCACCCATGAACAACTGCTCAAGGTACTCCGCAAAGGGGCTACACCCATTCACACCTGATAATAGATCGCCATCAGCTGTTCTGATTGTGTTGCTCTGGGTCATAGGTTTGGGGTTTATTTATTTATCTATTTATTTATTTGTTTGTTTATTAATTTATTTATCTATTTATTTATCTGTTTGTTTATCTATTCAGGGTTCAATAAACAGGTCTGACGTAATTTCTATTAAAATGGCCCTCAACTTCTTCAACGATCCCCCTGACTTACCTCTCCTTATCCATTTTCATGAGATCTTTAGTCAGTCGTTTCTGAGTCCTGTATTAGTCCAGGACCCCAGCCATTCTGGCAGCACGGCCCAATTATATACTCTCCAGTGTCTCCCGCTATGCCACGCCATTTCTCGAATTTGAGTGCTCTCCAGTGCAGCCCTCGGCAATTTTTAGAGTTTTACGTTTAAAAATGTCCCGCAGCTCGTCAGGGTCCTCAAGAAAGCCAAGTACTTCAAACCGATTAGAGATTGGTACCTCATGCGCCTGGGTACACGCATCATCCCAGGTAGGTTACAGCTCGGAATTCTCCTGGGTTTGATACGCTGTCTGAGTGTTGTGACCAAAAGTCTGTGATCGGTCCCAAAGAATTCAACACTTTGATAAACCCTGCAGTCTGTAGGATTTTCCAATGAGTGCTAACAAGTATGTGATCGATCTTCTTAGCTACTCTTCCGGCATTACTATATCATGTCCATCCGTGTGGCTCAAGTCTCTGGAACCAAGAACCGCCAGTACTCAACTTTCTGGACTTTGCAAAGTTCAGAAGGAGAGAACTGTTTATGTTCCTGGCTTTAGAACCACGGGGGGCGATACATACTTTGTAGCCAGTATTGTCGGTGCCAGTAACCCCATTGAAATAACCCCAAAATGAGTGTATCTCATGGCGGGCACTGACACAGTAGTGGGTCCATTAGAATCGTCCAATGGGATGCTAGTAACAAAAAATGACGAAATGTCAGGATCACTGGGTATGTTCTTCGCCTCAGTGACCACATCACACCGATTATCTCATCCAAGGTAGTACCAAACTTGCAAAAAAAAAAAAAAAAAAAATAGTTACTATCGTTTGGAAGACTTTCCAGCCCTTTTTTTTCTGAACAAGGACAAAAGCCCCAGTTTACTTGTATGCCTATCCATCTTGCTATACGGTTGTGAGGCCTGGATGATTTCCCCACATAGGGAACTTAACGCTTTTCACATCCTCTCATACCATCAACTGTCCCAATACAGAGACGATGCTCATGCAGTAATAACTGCGATGTATTGACCATGTTATCAGGTAGTGGCGTACACTAAGAAAGTTTGGCCGGGGGATACTGGGGCCAAGGGAAATGTATGTGGGGTGGGGGCAAATCAAAACCAAAATTGCGTGTATATATTTTTGTAGCATTGAATAATGAATGTAATGGAGGTAAATATGGTTTCCAGTCATGATTATCTTGATGTGTGGTTCACAGATAAATTTAAGAAATACCGATGTTGTGGTATGTGTGTGTGTGTAAACTGATAATGATGATAATGATGATAATAATAATAATAATAGTAGTAATAATAATAATAATAATAATAATAATAATAATAATAATAATGATAATAATAATAATGTGGATAGGAGGTAAAGGGAACACGGGCTGAGGGAAATACTTTTATTCCTGACTAGTTTCGCCTGAGTGGCTTCTTCAGAGGAATATAGTTTGAAGTCAAGTTTGTCAATATATATATGGCATAAAAAGTAACGTGGTAAAGTGTCAGGTATATTTCTCATGTGACACTTCTAGTGTCGCACCTTGTGGCTAATAACCAAAAGAAAGAGATTAGATATTTTGTGTTGATTTTCATTTGTCCTGCCGTTGTTCCGAACTAAAACTACTACAAAGTGGTGACCCCGGTGAAGGACAACCAGGATTATGGAAAACACACAAGTGAAACTTCCCAGTTTCTCCCGTGACTTGGAGAGCTGGCTAGTTCACACAGAGGCCTATTTAGCCACTCAAGGTAACGTGCCGGACCTCCTAGCCTTCGGCGCGTACATCGCCGCTCTACCAACGGACGTCATCGCCCTTGTCCGTAACGTCGTCTCCTCTCCTCAGCAAGAGGGCAAGTGTTCCGCCCTTAAGACTGCCTTACGAAAGCATTACACCAAGCCCGACGACCAGCTCTACCGAGATATCCAGCATAGTGAACTCGGCGACATCACCCCGTCACAATTATACACCCGTATGGCCGCCCTCAACACCCGGGCAAAGGTGTCTTTGCCCAAGGAACTCCTCCGCTCCATTCACCTCTCCAAGATGCCGGACGCCCTCCACTTACACATGGAAGCTCTAGCCGGCGATAAGGACGACGAACAATACTGCGAAATAGCAGCTAAATTGTTCCAACGTCATATCTCGGTACAAGTCCGGTTAGCCAGCAGCTTCCACCCCAGTGACAAACCAGTGCAAAGTGTTCAGTGTAGTGACGACCCAGGTGTTAGTGACAATAGTGCTGTGAGTGAAAACATTCGCGTGTCATATAGTGCCAGTGACCAAAGTGTGCAGCAGCTACGACAGGAAGTGGCCGACATGAAGATTTTGCTCAACCAGTTTTTAGCCGAGAAGGGAAGCCATCAACCACCACGTAGCCCCGCTCCACGACAGGATACTACCTCCTGCTGGTACCATACCCGCTTCGGAGCCAAGGTGCTCGGATGCACACAACCATGCAGCTGGTCGCAGGGAAACGCCAAAACGCGGGGGTCGGTAACCACCCCTACCCCCGCTAACCATACCCACACCCTCCTCTCAGTGCATGATCGCCATTCTGGCCTATCCTTCCTGGTAGACACCGGTTCAGCCGTCAGCATCATACCCCCGACGGAAGAACCCAACCACGGCACACGTTGGCCATCCTACGACCTGCTTGCAGCCAACGGTACGCCCATCGCAACGTACGGCAGCCACCACAGCGTCCTGGAACTCCACGATGTCAAGTTCCCTTGGATATTCGTTATAGCAGCGGTACAGCAGCCCATTCTTGGCTACGACTTCCTCCAGCACTACAATATGGTAGTTAGCGCCAAGGATAACTGCTTGTACCACGGCACAACAAGCATACCAGGAACCACCACTAACGCAACTTCCCACCAGATATCGTCACTCCAGCCCGATGGCGATTATGCACGCATCCTGCAGGAGTTTCTCCAGCTAACATCGCCAGACAAGACCAACACCACCACCACCCCTCACAACATCATGCACCACATCCAGACATCTGGACCGCCAGTATACAGCAAGCCTCGACGACTTTCCCCAGAAAAGTTGGCCGCTGCCAAACAGGAATTCCAAGAACTCCTAGACCAGGACATCATCCAACCATCGGAGAGTGCTTGGGCATCACCACTCCACATGGTTCCCAAGCCACCCCCACCGCCCAACCAATGGCGGGCTTGCGGTGACTACCGTCAACTTAACCGCATCACGAAGCCCGACCGCTACCCCATCCCTCACGCTCAGGACTTCCACTTCAAGCTTCACGGGAAACAGGTCTTGTCTAAGATCGACCTGGTCAGGGCGTTTCATCAAATCCCTGTAGCGCCGGAAGACGTCCAGAAGACAGCCATAGCCACTCCGTTCGGCCTCTTCGAATGGAAGATGATGGCCTTTGGCCTCCGGAATGCCGCCCAGACGTTCCAGAGGTTCATAGACCATGCCCCGAGAGACTTCGACTTCATTACCGTTTACATCGACGACATCCTCGTAGCCTCCGATACTCACGACCAGCACCGCCAACACCTCCGCCTCTTCTTCCGCCGCCTCCAGGATTATGGCCTCCGGGTACACCCGTCCAAGTGTCTCCTCGGAGTTTCATCTCTCGACTTCCTCGGACACCGTATCTCAACGGCAGGCCTGTATCCTCTCCCTCAAAAAATCGACACCATAAAAGACTTCCCACAGCCAACATCCATCAAAATGCTCCAACGATTCCTAGGAATCGTCAATTATTACCATAGATTCGTCCCCGACGCAGCTGCAAAACTCGCTCCCTTGAACGACCTCACCAAGAACCATTCCAAGCGGTCGGTCAAACCTGTGAAGTGGTCTTCCGAAGCGACCCAAGCATTCGGGCAAGTCAAGGCGACAATCGCTGAGGACGCCCGCTTGTCCTACCCGGTAGCTCACGTCCCCACATTCCTTACCACCGATGCCTCCTCCTCAGCAATTGGCGCCGTCCTCCAACAGAAGATCAACGGCCAGCTCCAGCCTATCGCCTTTTTCTCCAAACGTCTGGACCCTCCTCAAATTCGCTACAGCGCCTTTGATAGGGAACTGCTAACCATAGTCTCGGCCGTCAAGCACTTCCTTTACTTCCTTGAAGGCCGGCCTTTCGTCATCCTTACAGACCACAAGCCACTCGCCCATGCCCTAGACAGGGTCTCCGACCATCACTCCCCAAGAGTCTCCCGGCACCTGTCATTCCTCTCCCAATTAGATACTCGAATTGAGTATATCAAGGGAGAAGATAACCAGGTGGCCGACGCCTTATCTAGAATCACCTCCAGCATCCTCCCTGACCACAACATAGACTACTCACGCATCGCCGCATCTCAGAATAACGACAGTGAACTCCGCCTCCTACGTATGCACGACACCTCATCCTTACAGCTAAGACAGCTTCCTAACAACCCCGTACCATTGTGGTGTGACGTCTACACAGGCAAACCCCGCCCGTACATCCCCGCCTGCCACCGTAAGGACGTCTTCTCCTTCCATGACCACAGTCATCCGGGCATCCGCGCGACACAACGCCTCATCACGGATCGAGTCGTCTGGCCA
This sequence comes from Oratosquilla oratoria, assembly GCF_046742065.1. Classification (NCBI taxonomy): domain Eukaryota; kingdom Metazoa; phylum Arthropoda; class Malacostraca; order Stomatopoda; family Squillidae; genus Oratosquilla; species Oratosquilla oratoria. The sequence goes on from NC_134819.1 coordinate 14,943,726, forward strand.
GGCATCAACAAGGATGTCAGATAATGGACCCGGACCTGCCTCCCCTGCCAGACGGCCAAGGTTACGCGCCACGTCCACGCACCACTCCAGCGTTTTCCTACACCCACGGCACGTTTCCAGTCAGTCAATGTGGACATTGTGGGCCCCCTTCCGCCTTCTCGTGGCATGCGTTACCTCCTTACGTGTATCGACAGGTACACCAGGTGGCCAGAAGCAATCCCCCTTCCGGATATATCCGCCGAGACGACCGCCCGTGCTTTCCTCTCTGGTTGGGTATCCAGATTCGGCGCACCTCACATCATAGTCACCGATAGGGGCCCTCAGTTCGAATCTGACCTATGGTCCAGCCTCCTCAGGTTCCTTGGCACCAAACGCAACCAGACTACCGCTTACCACTCCCAAGCCAATGGACTCGTGGACCGGTTCCACCGCCAACTGAAGGAGTCGCTGAAGGCACAACCCTCATGCGACTGGGTCGACGCCCTTCCCCTGGTGCTTCTCACAATCCGCGTCACACCAAAGGTCGACAACTACATTTCCCCATCTCAGCTACTTTACGCTGAGAACCTTCGCCTCCCTGGGGAAATTGCCACGCCTGCCGTCGGCGATCCTGACCGTCACGCCCTCCTCCAACTTATCAAGGAGACATTCGCCAACACCCGTCCAACCCCCCCCCCCCTTGCCCACCACAACCTCAACCGGAGCACCTTCCCCCGGCCCTGTCTACAAGTGACAACGTCTTCCTCAGGCGAGACTCCAAACGAACTCCTCTTCAACGCCCATACGATGGCTCCTTCCAAGTCCTCACTAGATCAACAAAACACTTCGTGATCAACCGAGATGCCAAACCGGATCGCGTCTCCATCGACAGGCTCAAGCCGGCCCACCTCCCCACCACTCCCCCTACCAAAACTCCAGGGCCACTACAATACCTCTTACAACAAGGTCCTAACCCCATCCTCACCACCGAACCAAGTCATTCCCCACCCCCCCGAAAAACTCTCCCCTCCAAACCAATACTCCCCTCCTGCCCCTAACTCCCCACCACCACAGCACCTGCAGCAGCCCCCCCAAACTCACACAGATCACGCGTACGCGACGGCGAACCCTTATCCTTCTCCTATCCCGCAACCACACCCTTCTACAACTGTTCCCGGCACCCCCCCCCCCAAGATCCTCTCCACCCCACGCCCCCGCTCTACCATGCAATGCAACAATCCTCACCCAACCTTATGTCTCCACAGCTCCATACTCAACCGACCTCCCATCGCCAGGCCTCCGACCTCGACAACACCACCCTGCACTCGAGCCCCCCTCCATCAAGGCCCTCGCCAGACATGCCCCCTGACGGTATGACCACTCGTTCGGGGCGATTGATCCGAAGGCCAGACAGGTTCAAATACGTCGCGCGCGTCGCTCCCTATCCTCCTCGACGCCCGCTTTTGAAGAGCAGGGGGAATGGTGTAGTGACGTGATGCATCCTACGACCCGTCACACACTAATCAAAGAAATCTTCGGATCTAGCCTTTTTCCAAGTTCCTGTAGTTGGCAAGCGTAGTTCGCAAGGGTGTCCCTGCCAGCCAGTGGTCAGCCAATCAGGAACTTAGAAAGCTCCTCACGTTCCCGCCAGCCTCCTTTAAAAGGTCGGCGTTTCGCCGAGATGGGCAGAACAGTACCGACCAGACCGACCAGCGCACAAACTACATCTCCTAGTCCAGTCTTCTAGCTGTCCCATCGAGCCTCGCCGTCATCATCTGCTACCGCCTCGCTGACGTTAGGCTCCACGTCCAGCTACAACCATAAGCTCCACTAAGCTGTGGCCTTAGTCCGAGCTTCACCTATATTTCTCATGTGACACTTCTAGTGTCGCACCTTGTGGCTAATAACCAAAAGAAAGAGATTAGATATTTTGTGTTGATTTTCATTTGTCCTGACGTTGTTCCGAACTAAAACTACTACATGTCCGTCTGGATCAGGGGCTCTGTGTTTATTGTTCATTACGACAAAGCGTGCTGCTGCTTTAGCCCATATTAAATCTCCAGTCCTCTTATTGATGTTATCATGGATGTTGATAAAAACGGACTCCATCGCCTTTCTTTCTTGCCGTGTAATGTTATCCATGAGAATTTCTGCCTGGTCCCATTTCGGTAGATGGCCTCTTTCGTCGACATGGTTAACTATTGCATTACTAACCCTGTGGTGTCTTACATCTACTCGGTGTTCTTTTAATCTGGTGTCTAAGCCTCTGTTAGTTTCACCGATCTATTTTCTGTCACATCCACCACACGGGATTTTGTATACTACGCTGTTTATATATAAGGTTGTGTCTTTTTTCTTGATTAAAAGGTCCTTCACTTTCGTGCCTGTAGAAGTCGCAAGACGAATGTTGGAGGGCGATAAGATTTTGTCTAGGTCTCTCGTTAGATTGGAATTTGGGACCACCCAATACTTAGTGTTGGGCTTTTCTCTTTTGTTGCGTAGTATATTACGGGCCTTCTCCTCCAGGGTTCAAAGTAATCCCTTGGGGTATTTGAGTCCTTCAAAAGTTGTTTTTATCATTCTAATTTCATCCGCTAGAAATTCGTCGCTGAAAATAGGAAATACTCTTAAGAACAGGCCTATCACCACACCAGTCTTTGTCCTCTTATCATGTGCACTGTAGTAATGACTGAAGTAATTTTTATTCGTCAGTTTCCTGTAAACTTTGAATTTAACGCCACATCCTGACCTTATTAATACGGTGTCTAGAAAAGGTAGTTGTCTGTTTATCTCACTTTCGATCGTGAATTAGATGTTAGAATTCACACTATTTAGATTAGATAATAAGTTTTCAATTTTTTGTATTCTTACACGGCAAGAAAGAAAGGCGATGGAGTCCGTTTTTATCAACATCCATGATAACATCAATAAGAGGACTGGAGATTTAATATGGTCTAAAGCAGCAGCACGCTTTGTTGTAATGAACAATAAACACAGAGCCCCTGATCCAGACGGACATTTCAGCCACGCGAATACCAACAGACGGATAATTGGTCCACCCGCTGCGATAGCTCGTCACACCGACAGATGAGGTCGAGTGGGGGACCAACCTGACACTTTGCCACGTTCCTTTTTATGCCATATATATATTGACCAATTTGACCCTCCATGGGCCCAACCGACCCTTCCCACGGCCTGCCACGCACCATGCGCGAGGAAATACGCACAGTCGTCAGCTGCATCATGGCAAGGATGATGCAATTTCTGGTGAAGCTGCTCACCAACCCCAACCATGACATCGACAAGCAGGGGACCCTGAGCGAGCTCCTGCAGGAGACTGTCTCAGTCTTCACAGAATGTTGTTTCCAGCCACCCCCCGACCTGAAGGACACGCATCTCCGCTCCCTCTATCCAGCCGACCCCAACCACCAGAATGGAGAGTCGACGAGCTGGGGCAGACGCCGATGAGGACAAGCTGGCTGGCCCTCCCAGGCTCCGAGTCCTGCAGTGGAACGTGCAAGGTCTCCGACCTAAGAAGCACCAAGTACTGCAGGCTATCTTCACGGAAAACCTTGACGTGGTGCTGCTCCAGGAGACCTTGACGTGTGCCGACCTTGAGTGGAGGGTGGCGGGTTATTCCCTTCACTCGCTCCCTGCCACAGAGAACACCCGCGGCTGTGCGGCGCTGGTGGGTAGCACCATCCCTCACCGCAGAGTATCCGCCCCAGTCCACTGCGGGGAGGGCGTGGAGGTCCTGGCACTAGGGCTGCAGGTCGGGGGCATCCTGCTTCTGGTGTACAACATATACAGGAGCCAACGATACCATCTGGAAGCAGGCGAGCTGCTCTCCCTCGCCGCCCACACCAGCCTCCTCGTGGCGGGCGACCTGAACGCCCACCACCCCATGCTGCAGTCACCATCTCCAACCAACGAGACGGGCCGCCGCCTGGCCGTTTTACTCGAGGACATTCCCCATACCCACCTCCTCAACACAGGGGAGGCTACCCACAACCGGGGGGGGGGGGAGGCTTGACCTCACACTCGCCTTGAGCGACCTGGCCGCCGGTGCTACATGGCAAGTACATCCTACCCTCACCAGCGACCACTTTGCCACTCTCACCACCCTCCCAGTGGCACCCCCAGCGCCCCCCTCCCCCCTCCACGTTGGAATATCGGGAGAGCAGACTGGGCCAGCTTCCAGGCCTCCCTCGACGAATGGTGGGCCGCCTACCAGCCACCCGTGGACCTTCACCAGCGGGAGAGGGACCTGACTGCTGCTATTGAGAGGGTTGCTAACGCAGCCATCCCCAGGGAAGCCCCAAGCCGTCGTCACCGGCCAAATTGGTGGTTCTACAACGAGGAGGTGCGGGAGCATAACCACAGAGTGAACATTCACAGGAAGCTCTACAAGAGATGCCCAAACCCAACCAACTTGAGACTACTTCAGGACGTGGTGGTCCGCGCACGGGAGGTGTCCCTGAAGGCCAGGGAGGCCAAGTGGTTGGAGTGGTGCGCCTCCTTCAGCCACCACACGTCTCTAAGCCAGCTTTGAAAAAGCGTGAAGACCGCCTCCGGCGCCGCTCCGCCTCGCCCCGCCGCCCACCCGCACCCGCACCCACACCAGGAGGCCGAGAGGTTCGTAGCCGAATTCACCGCCCGCGGCTCCAGTGACCAGCTTCCGGGTAGCACGCGCCGTCTCCAGCAGCAGCTTCGGCCGCGCCGCGACATGGCCATCGGGGAGGCGACTAAAGAAGCTGAAGTAACAGACCGTCCCTTCACTCCTCAGGAGCTGGAGCAGGCCAAGAGACGGGGCCGTGACACAGCAGCAGGGGGCGACGGCGTGACGTACTCCATGATCGCTCACGCCGGGCCAGCCGGGGACGCCGCCCTGCTGGCCGCAGTCAACGAGTCGTGGATGGCGGGATCCCTGCCTCCTTCGTGGAAGGAGGCTGACATCCAACCAATCCCCAAACCGAGGGAGCCCACTAAGCTAAGGCCTATCTCCCTCCTCAGCTGCATGGCCAAAACGGCTGAGAGAATGGTGCTTGCTCTCCTTCAATGGCGTGTGGGGCCACTACACCCCCACAATTTCGGCTACACCCGCGGCAGGAGCACGACGGACAGCATCCTGACGCTGCTGACCCAAGTTAACCACCGCCCCGCCATCGTTGTCTTCCTCGACTTGGAAAAGGCGTTCGAGCTGGCCAGCCCTCATGCCATCCTCGCCGCCCTCGTAAGGAAGGGCGTGATGGGAAGGATGCTAGCCTGGCTCCGCGACTATCTGCAGCATCGCCGCGCCAGGGTAAAATTCCAGGGCCTGAAGTCCAGCTTCCAGAGGTTGGAGAACGGGACGCCCCAGGGTGGTATCCTCAGCCCCCTCCTCTTCAACCTGCTGATGGAGCAGCTGGTGGCCCTGCCCTTCCACAATGGCACCATCCTCCTCAGCTACGCCGATGACCTCGCCTTCGTGGTCACCGGGAGGGGCAACAAGCTCAGGAAAACGCAGCAGACGCTCGACATTATCAGCGGGAAATACGAGGAGCTGGGCCTCAAAATCTCTGCAGAGAAGTCCCGCGCCATGATGGTGAGGGCTGCCGATCCGGCAGGTCAGCTCTGCGTCCAGGGCGTCGGACTGGCCTGGGCCAACTCATACCAGTACCTCGGGGTATGGGTGGACAATTGGCTGTCCTTTACAGCCCACGCCGCCTACCTGACGGAAAGGGCCCAGGCTAGGCTGAACGTAATGCGAGCCATGACACGACCCACAGCGGGGACCACCTTCTCCGTCCTCCGACTGTACTTCATATTTGCAGTGCGCTCCCTGGTGGACTACAGCGCCCCAGTCCTCATATCGCTCCCCCGTAGCCAACTGTTGCGGCTCGAGGTGCTGCAAAACACCGCCATAAGGACGATGCTGGGAGCTCCGAGATGGACCAGTGCGTGCGTCATGCAGAACGAGACCCGCCTGGTGCCACTCACCACCAGAGTTGAATAGATTGTGGCCTGCCGCGTGGCCAGGGTCCTTCAGCGCGACTCCGAAGGAGTAGCACAGAGAAGACTACGGCTTGCAATGACGCAAGGGAACGATGTCCTCCGCCGCAACCCGTGGCTACTCCAGTCCACCCTGGCCACCCACAGCCTCGCCCACATTAACGGCTGGCGCTGGCAACACGCCGACCGCCCGGCCCCCACCTACCGAGCCCCACCCCCGTGGGAGCCCCCCACACCAGAGTTCTCCACCACCCGGCTACCGGCCAGCAAGGCGCTCTGCACCACCGAGGAGCTGCGGCATCACACCCACATGGCGGTGGCGCGGGTGTCTGAGCCGGGCGGTGCCATATACTACACCGACGGCTCGGTCGACCCCGAAAGCGGCAGGACGGGCGCCGCTGCCATCAGCGCTGGGACCGAACTGCTCGAGAGGACGCCGGATTACTGCTCCACCCTGCAGGCAGAGCTCGTGGCCATCCACCTGGCCCTGGACCACGCCCAGAACCGACAGGAGGCTACTGTGGTCCTACACACAGACTCCAGGACGGCATGGCAGGTCCTCCAGCAGCCGTGCCCCAGCGACAACGTGGGACTCGTCACCGCCATCCTGGGCAGCCTGCAGAGCCTCGCCGCACAGGGACGTCGGGTAAGGCTGCACTGGATGCCCAGCCACGTAGGCGTGCGAGGCAATGAGTCTGCCGACGATGCTGCAAGAATAGCCGCTGGCGCCCCCCACGTAACCAGGCACGTGCCACCTAGTCTGTCGTACGTGAAGGCGCGAACCAGGCGTGCCGCAGCCCACCGCGCCCACCAGACTCACCGGCAGTTAGAAGGAGCAAAAAGACAAGCTCCTTGGTACGCCGCCACCGCCGACTATCAGACGTTGAGCGCCTTCCATCAACAGCCCAGGACGGACGGCGTACTGTTGCAGAGAGTTAGGCTGGGCTACTGCACCAGGGAGGAGCTGTACGACGGCTTTCATGGGCAGCAGTGCGATCACTGCGGTAGGCACAGCCGCCACCCTCTGCTGCACTACCTACTGTCTTGCCCGGCCACGGAGGCCCTCCGACCAGCGCCGCAGACCCCTGCCCACCCTGCAGAAGGCAGCCTCCTCAGCAGTCGGGCAACGAGAGCTGCCCTCCTTGTCCGCCACACGCCCACGGACGTAATGCTTGGGGTGCTCAGGGCGGCGCCCCCCCCCCTCGCTGACCTCCCTACGCCCTCACCTTTCACCAGCTAGGGCACGACAACTCCCCCACTGGCGGGCTTTTGCCCGCATTGTATATCAATGTATGTATATCTGTACATATTTATACAATAAACCTTTATTAATTTAAATTTCAAACTATATTCCTCTGAAGAAGCCACTCAGGCGAAACTAGTCAGGAATAAAAGTATTTCCCTCAGCCCGTGTTCCCTTTACCTCCTATCCACATTCGTCACAATGTAT